>NC_064890.1:29660294-29965294 GCF_929443795.1 Astur gentilis | reverse complement strand
TAAACTCTTGTCTCAGAAAACAGGTTTGTTTTACAGAGAAAACAGTGCTATTATTAATTCCTTTCCTTCTTAGTAGAAAGTGCAAGACAGAGATTATCACTAAAACAATACTTTTACTGTTTCCACAGTATTTAATCACTCTATCCAACTAGCTAAAGTGGTCAGCAGGTTGTAACCTACAAGATGTGAGAAAGGACTAAGTGAAAACATGGCAAATTGACAAAGCAGAGCCAGAGAGGGCTGGCTAGGCAAAGAGAACAAGGAAAGAGCAATGGGTCCCAGCTTTGGCTGGAAAGCATTTGGAGAAAACTCTTTAGGCCAGACCCAGGTCCAAAGACAGAAGTGAAAGAACTGTGGCTAATCATTGTGCAGAATCAATCCACTTAGCTTAACGGTGAAGGGAAAATGAGACAGTTATTAAAAATGAAGTAGGATATATTGGGTTTTGTTTTGTGTTATTTTTAGGAAATCATGCTGTCTGGACCAGTTTCAGCTAACCTGGCTTCAGTAGACATTCTAACTTTTCTCTGGCTTCCATTTGTTCTTCATCTTACTTGTTTAGTTTCTTTTAGTACTAAGATTTGTTGATCATTATTATTTTCTTCTTGACATCATGATCCCACAAAGCCTTTTGCTTAAGGCTGCAACCCAAGATTTACCCTGGCTTAATACTGCCCCTTTTCAGAAAGGTTTCTGAAAGTGTGAGAGCCTGACTCTTTCTTTTGCCACGGGTTTGGGACAGGAAGTGGCATCTGGGTCTCTCTCTATCATTGTGGCGCCCACTCCTTGCAGTGCTTCAGCAATCTGTCTTAAAAGCCTTTCCTGCCAGATGCCTTCTGTTGATCAGCAACATTCTCAGCTGTGTTCAGTGGTTTATTCTTAAGTGACTTTTTTTGGTCATCTTTGTCCCCCTCTTTGAGCAAAACAGTTTATTTGCAGTGTAGATACAGCAATGCAGGCTTTATTCAAACATTTGCAAAAGCCTGGCTGCAGTATCATGGTACTCAGCATATGGAAGCAGGCAAAATTTGTCTGCTTTTGCTGGGAAAAAACCCTCTTTTCTTCTGTGGTTAGACTGCCACCAATATTCAGGCTAGTTAGTAACGTATAAGCTACAATGATATCAGTCTGCCACTGCAGTGCAGACATAGCTAATGTCAGATTAACAATTCACGTATGTGAAAAGCTGAAATGCAATGCTGATTTTATTTGATATTATTGGTGCTCATCGGAAATCCACCTCCTGATGGGGCCTACTTATTTTTAAATAAATATCATGTATTGCAGAGAACTTGCACAGCAGGGAGTCACAACAATCTCTCTCTTGGTAGCTTTTGCTAAATAGGCTGTGGGCACACATCCATCTCTTATTCAGGGTCATATTTTATTACTTTGTTTTCAGTTGTGCTTATTCTTTATCCTAAGTTTTCTTTTATTGCTCATTTTCTTTGTGTCAGTTGTAATTTTCCAGGTCACTTTGTTCAGGCACCTTTTACCATATGCAAAGAGACTCTGCAAATAGGATATACACAACTTAAAAGTATAGAATCATCATTTCGTGGCTAACACAAGTACAAGATAGCAATGATTACCGTGCTATTCAGCTAAGTGTTGTTGAGCTTACCACTGGTCATCAGTCACAGGTTGTGTGGGGCAGGGCTGGACTTCCCTGCTCCTGGAGCACATCCTCAGTGGTGGTGAGTTGCTGTTCTCCAAATCCCTGGTTTTCCCTTTAAGATTTTATGCGTTCCAAGGTTCATGTTTTTCCTTTTGAACTTTCCTCCTTGAGCTGCTAACAACCTGTCTCAACATCCCTGCATCCACAATTTTACCTTCCTTATCTTACCTGCCTCTGCTCTACATACTTTCTCAGTGCTTTTCCTCACAGCTTTGCAGTTTCCTCAGCAGCCTGAGCCAAGGTTACACGGCTGGGCTGTGTCAGAGCTGTGCCTCTGATTAGAGAGTGCTGAACCCCTCAGAGGGGTGGCAGTCACACTTCACCACATCACTTTTCATGTTGGAATATCTGGTCATTTCTAGGACCAGCTCATGAAGAGCTCTGGACATTTTCCTGGGCCACTGTAGGCTTGTTAGAAGATATATGCTAACTTCCAACAGGTTCTTTTCTGAACTTGCGATCCTTTATGATTTATTATTCACTGCTAACTCTCTTCCCTGGGCCCTTTTGTTTATTCTTTAAAATGATTCCAAATCCAAAGTAATCACAAGTATTCTTCCCCAAACAAAACAGTTGCTTGGCTTATTTTCACATATCACTGATGAAAGAGAGCATACGTCTACCCAAATCTTCACCCAGTTTTTGTAGTTTACAAGTCTACCATTTCCTTCACCTCTTGTTAGAAAGGAGAAGTCTGTGGACTCCCCAGAGTGCTTGGGCTGCTTCTGTATCTTGTTCCTCTCCGTGGGGTGGAAGATGGCTACGCTAGGATTCAATGAGATAGCAGCATGTCTTTTAATCAAGCTGAGGTACTTATCCACCTTTAGCCGCCAAATGCAAATTCCCGTGAAGCTCCATGGAGGCCTTTCTGAAGCTTTGTGGGAGCACTGAACTAACAGGGTTAGAGCTGATTTGGTATGTCATGTTGCACATGCCTCTAGGTGCGGTTCTGACCTAATGCAGAGGGGCTTCGTCTCTGCTAACTCATGGTGGAGACAAGACACAAAGTTGGTCTTAGAACTTGGTCGACATCAAAATCTGCATGAGTTTTGCTCTTTATCTCTCGGTAGGTTTTGTAGCAGGACTCGGATTGTAAACAATTTTAGGTAAGGCAACAGCTTTTTCAGGTCTGTCTGTGAGACTTGGGAAGGAACTATTTTGTATCAGTGTATTTAGGATGTGCAGCTTGTGTTGTGTCTGTAAAATGTCATTCAGCACATTGGACCAATTAGCCTCGGAGGTTTCCTTCCAGAAGAAAGCATCTTATACATTTGCTTGTAGACATCCAGCTTCCAAGAATCTCTAGCTCTGATTCACTAGAGACAGGTCTTTCAAAGGATTGTAGAGATAAAAGAACATGTATTTTCTTGATTTCTGCTTGAAAGACACAATGCAAAACTGAGTTGCATTTCACTATATTTAACTGAAATGGCACTTTCTTGACATATGTAGTAATCTATAGCTGTCTAGATTTAAGAAGTGTTCCACACATTTCTTTTAATGTTTTCTTATTTTCCCAGTAATGAATTTACTCCAAGGGACACATCAATTTTGCAAGCCAAGGAAAGGAAGCACTATCTCCTTTTTCAGCACATGCTATAAAAATGGAAGAAATCAGGTTTCAATAATAAACATTTGCCACTGTAAATGGGCCAAAGTGGCAGTATTGGTAAATGCTTGACAATCACATTAATCACTGTGAGAGAGCAGGCTTATGCAACCAGATACCGTGCTCTGGAAGTGCTTGGGTATGCATTCCCTTCTGAGACAGATTTGTAGTTTGAAGAGCGGCTGGTTGCTACTAGTCATCAGTGTACACTGTCCATTCTGAGCAGTGAATTCGGAGCTATTCAGCCTCAATGAATCCTGACAAGCAGAAATGGAGCCATATTCTATTTTCTGAAATGCCTTCTCTCATTACACATTGGTGCTCCTTTGACAGCTTCTCTTCCTGCTGTCATAACTTCTTCTGTCATCCAGCTTCCAATGGGCTGAAAACAAAACTCAGAATTTTTTATTAACTAATGACTGCTGATATACAGGGCTTCTGTACTCATATTTTCAATGCAGAGTTCTCTTAATTCCTTTTTTATACTGTACAATGGCACAGATGCAACTTTTGCAGTAGAGAGTTTCTTTGGCTTTCCACAGGGTTTACTGTATATTGCAATGGTGTCCAGAGTTCATATTTATCGGGTGAACATCACTGTCAATAGAAGCCAAAGCATTGCAGCAGGAGATATTTAGGTGCTTCACCAAATCTGAGAATGACTGACATCAATCATACTTCTGTCTTCAAGTAAATAACATGAAATTTTAGTTCATTAAAAAAGTAAACAGAAGTTGAAGTGTGCGTTTCATACCAGTCTCCTTAGACGTTGTAGTATTTTGCCCTAAATTTGATGAAGAGATTGGAAAGTGTATTTGACAAGGACTTTTTTTCCACATGCTATCCTGACAGCTGTATGATATATCAAGATATGAAATTAGAATAACAAACTTCCAGTAAGATACAAAAATTACTATTAAGCTGAATTATTCTACCATTTCCTAAGTGAGATTATGAGACAATTCCAGAAGCATTGGAGTTGTCCTATTACTTTCCAGCTTTGCCATTACAAATAATCAGAAAGCATTCAGTCCTGGGGTTAAACTTTTTTGGTGAAAGGATGTCCTGTACCTGATACCTGAGAATTCTTTAACAAATCTTCCTATACTTTTGAACGACTCATGCTAAACTGTTTTTTATGGATGCCAAACATTGCCACGTATTTCTACCCCTGTACTGCCACTTTAGATCTAGTCAGTGGTTGACATATGACCTGAGGAAATACTGTGATCAGGGAACTAATCACCAGCAAATCTACAGAGTATATTTAAAGATGTTGCTATACCCCATATGAATTAAAGCAGCAAGCAAGTACAGGAAAGAAAAGAGAATACCCTGAGCTTAGATGTGGCCTGATTTTTCAAGGATTTGATTTGAACATTTGAAGCTCCATTTGGCTTCAGTAGGAACCAGGGTTATTCAAATCAGTGAACGTCAATCCAGCAGAAACTAGGCTGTGACAGTCAGTATCCATTTGTGGCTGATTACTTCCCAAATCACGTTACAGAATAAAACAATATTTAAAAATGAGTCATCTTTCATATTCAAGGAAATTCTTCATGTATTTTTTTTTGTGAAAAATTGGGAGTTTTCAGTCTTCCTAAAATAAAAATCTATACAAAAGCTCCTTCTGAAATGTGATTAATAGACACAAAATTTGGTCATATAAAAATACTAATTACTTCCGGCTATTAAATTATGTAAAACAATGGAGTATCTCATAATGTTTAGACTATGATGACTGGAAAGCAAAACTAAAGTTTGGAGCTGGTAAGAGATCTTTTATGGAAAAAAGACATTGAACCGGTATCCTAGGATTTTTTTGGAGGCTTGGGGTCACAGAGTGTTCTGCACCAGCTGTGGCAGGGGGAGGTAAGGAAAGAGAGAGTGACAGTGCAGGATCCTTTCTGCAACTCAGTGAGAAAAACTTGACAACAAAAGGCTTAATAAGATAACTACTTCAATAAAACAGAATGAGAAGAGATAGATAGTGAGTAAATCTTACATCGCTTCAGATGCTGGGCACCCCATGTTTGTGCAGCATTGGCCAGAACCCACGTGGATTCTCCCACAGCGCACAGATCCCGTCCACGGAGAGGAGCTCTCCCTTTCCTTACAAGACAACAACTCTATTGGTAAAGGATGTTCTTATGAAAACTTCTTGTGGCACTGTTAGGTGAAGGCAAGGCCACACAGGTGGTCTTGTCACAGTGAGCTAAGGTCATCGCGCGGCAAAGGATTCGTGCGGCACAAGGCAGACCTGTGCCTGTTCAGGTTGACTGCTATGTGGATCACTAGCTCCCAAATGTGTAACAGTCTCCTGGTCAGGACCAGTACGTGGGGTTGGAGTTGGGGCTTTTTTGGTCAAGGAAGGGGATCTAACCTTTACCATCCCCTTTCTCTATTTTCTGAGCCTCAGTAAGGCTGGAAATTGATCAAAAGAACATAGAGGTTTGAATAAATACAAGTTTAAAGTATTAATGTAAGAATTTTAGCTTCTAAGCAGTTGGGTTTAGTTGTAGCTGAAATATTTAGAGCAGAAAGAAACAGACATCACTTTAGCCAATGCAATTTTGGATAAAGTTAAGCAGTACGATCAACTACATCTGGGGAAAAAAAGTCAGCTAAAGCCATTTAAGAGACATACAGCTGGAGAAAGAGGCAAATAACCAGAGGCTTAACTATTGGGATTGAAAAGCTAATTATATGTAAATAATTGGAAGGGAAAAGTCAAGTGTGCATGCAGGTCCCTTTTGTATATCAAAGCAGACCAAGGGTTTGTACATGTTTCAGAATACAAATACAGAACAGATATAGATGCTTTTTGGAGGATTGAAAGTGGTGAAGGAGCTGGAAAATGGAAGTGCTAGAGGCCTGCAGACATACTGGATTCATAGACATGGCCAGGGAAAGCGGCACCTTTGAGAGAGTTAAGGTGCCTTGGTAGACAAGCATGCTAAAGCCATGCTTCTGTGAGCTGTAGAGGAGGGGAATGTGGACTGCAAGAAAGTTAGAAAGCCCTGGGTCTGCAAAGGTGATTTGGTCCTTACAAAGATACCTGTGGTCTTTTGTTCACTCCCCCATGACGATCTCAAATCCACAAGGGTCACAGGACTTGAAGGGATGACGAGCACAGCCTAACACACACCCCTCCTGATGGCGGTATCAGGAGGATCTCCAGGAGATTTCCCCTTTGTTCTTCCATGAGTTTTGTTAGGATTTTGGCCTGAGATACCTAGATGGCATAACACAATGCTGTTGTAAATCCTTGTTACACACTGGCACTGCAGTAACTGAGCTATCCAGTTATTGATAGAACAGAAATAAATAGGACCTACTAGGATGCCATTTAAAGGGTGACATAAGCCCCCTAACTGGCTATTTTTGATGTGTGCAGAAGTCCAATTTAAAAGGATTTACAAGAACTGAGAATGTGATATTGTTGATGTGACATTTTGAGTTTCTCTGTTCCATGTCTGTTCTGTGTAATGATTGTTGAATTAGTCTGCTTGTGTATGGTGAAAAAACCCAGATTTTTTACTCTAGCTTTAAGCTATGCTGCAGGCAGATGGGAGTATTTTCTTGAAATAGAAAATGGCTGTAATAAACAAGGAAATATAGATGAGGCTAATCATGATGGCTTCCATCAGATCTGTCGGTCCTGCATTTATTGCCTGATTTATCAGAACAGCATGATGTTTCCTTTTCCCTAAGACATCTGGCTTGCAAAGTAGCTGGTGGGTAGTAATGGATTTTCAAAGTTTTAGTTAATTTTAAACCAGGACCATTCCAGCCAGCAACATTTTGGAAAAGTAAATTGTTTTCCTGAATAGCATTGAGGTGGATTATTCATATCATAAATATGTCTTATCATTGATTGTTCTTCCATATAGATTCCAGTACTGCAATTACTCCCATTTAGGAGTCTTTTACACTGATTTGTTATTGATCATGATGGTTTTTACACATCCATTTCTCCGCCTCCACCCAGGAATCCTTGAATATTTAAATTAACTAGAGATAGGCCCACATTCAAACCACACATTTGAGACTCATATCTGAGTTTTGCCTCCTTTCTCCCATTCACTGTGAGAGCTTTTTCCATAAGGCTTTAGCTCAGCTGCATCCCACTAGCCACACATAATCAACATTTTGAGCAACGCAGAAGCAAGTAGGAGATGTGATATAGAAAGTTTGTGTTACAGGCAGTTGCATAGACAGCTTTTCTGGTGGGGCACTGGATATGGGTGGAGTGTCAGTAAGAAATATGCCCCTTGTTCATTCCACACTTCCTAGTGGTATTCCGTGCACTGATAAGCACTGATACAGCACAGATGAAAAGATGTGTCAAAGGAACAGGCTTCCAAGACTTGTTTCTTCCCTCCAATAACGATCTTTTCTAAATGTTTCAAAGGAATGTGCAAGAAACGTTGAAGAAGCAAATTACAGGACAATCCATGCAAAGGAAAGTTTCTTCACAAAAATGGTTAGTTTGATGATGGCTTACAGAGGAAAAAGGTACTTACAGTAATTTGATTTGTAAAGTAGAATTTGGACTCATAAGTTGTAACACTAATTTTAGGATTTTTTTTCTCTAAGAGCTCTTTAGAAAGTATATCAAATTTGCATTATCAACACTGAAAAAAGTCTTTATTCAATGTCCAGAATAAATCTTCCTATTAAATTTATTTTAAAATGTTCTGTTCCTGATGGATATTAGTTTCCTTTGTTTAGGGGCTTTAAGTTTAATTTAAACTTCATCATGCAATTTATCCCTCTATTTAATTTTATATTTATCCCTCAAGTAATGTCTTTTTGTAACTTCACATTGCATTATATAATCACATTGTTCATTAATTTCTAATATATACATTTCATTAATAACAGATTTCTATGTTTGTAAATACATTATTCTTCTTCACTCCAGATCAAAGGATCACTTATTTAATAAATCTTAACGATATTCTGACAAAGACTTTCTTAATAGACCTTATTGTATTTGCTATTTTTAGTACAGAAACCAACATTTGATTCTTTTCTCAGGGAAAAGTGAGAATAGGAGGAAGGAATCAGTGTTATTCAACCTAGATTGTATACTGTGCTTATCAACATTGTGTCTGTACCATTGGCTGTAGATAAAAGCAGTTGCATTTTGATTTATATCAATGTTTAAAACAACTGAAATGGCCACTGATTGATTTAAGCAAAGGCTTGGATAGGTAAGCAATTTATCACAGCTGTAAACCTTATATTGCTGGAGGAACATGGAAGCAATTTTGCTGTTTTTCCAAAATCAGTTTTTTTCATGGTCAGTGTACTGTGGCATGAGTTGCTGTGCATTATCATGCAACAAGTACACTTAAATATCAGTGAGGACAGGTAATGCCAACTCCATGTACCTCTCACCTGCAGTGTGAAGGATTCTCTTGCTATAGTTTTCTACCACTCCATCCTGAAGCTTTTCCAGTGAGAGGAGATGACCTGAGATTATGTTATCCTCAAAGTGACTACAGATACTCTAAAGACATCAGCATGTCTATTCTGCCCTGCTTGTGGTGATTTAGAAAATGAAAAAGAAGATAGGCAGGCATAGATAACAGCAGCAGTATTTTGGGATGTTTCTTCATTCTTCCTTTTTTTTTTTTTTAATGTAGTTTTTGATTCGGAGCAAGATATTGAGTTGAAGTACCAGATAGGAGAGAAGCTATGATCATCTCAGTAAAGACCATGAAATCTGGAAATCTCCTTAGAAAATCCATTCTGATATCATTTTCAGACAGTCTTTGACTATATGTGCTGGAGAGTTTACATACACAGAACCACAGATGTGCCCATTTCTATACAATATTTTTGACAAGTACTTTGAAATTACACAAATTCAGGTGAATCCTGGTTCTTGCTTTTCTTCACAGGCGCTGTACTTATGCTGGATGCCCAAGGGGTTAAATCATATTTTTAAAGTGCCTCTATGTTCTTGCACTTACCTGAATTTCCCATATACAATATTTTATTTTTATTGAGTATAGGAAGAGCACTCCCTTTTTTTCTGTCAATGGCTTTTGGAGGAGGACACTTAACAGTGTCATTAATGGCTTGCAGCTTGGAGGAATTTTCTCATCCCAAGGGCACTGGATATTACAACAATTGACATAGAGGTGCTAGCGTCAGCAACATTGTGCTTCTCACTTTCACTGCTAGTGGCATTGATGGCCAGCTTAGAGGGGCTAGAGAATATCAAGTGAGGAGCCTGGGGACGAAGTGGCAGCTTTTCTTCTTTTTTTTTTTTTATTTTGGATTTATGCATTTTAAGTCACTCCTCACTGTTGTCTGGGAAAGACTCCTAGCAGAAAAAATACACAGGAGAAAAAGTAAAATTGTGGAACGCACCAAAAGAGTTCCTGGTGGTGACAAGGTCAGTCCAAGAAAATAATTAATTAAATATTGCAAGAGCCATTTTTGTTTCCCATTCCAAGCTGTTGTTTTAACAATGAATTTACTATGCTCAATAATGTGTCTTTGCAGAACATGAGAATGAATGTTTCTCATTTGTGTCTCTCATTCTTTATAGGAAGCAGGAAGAGTCAATAATAAAGTTATTCTTGATTTTCCAGTAAGGAAAGATCAACCAGAATTTGCTTATGTCTGTTTTTCTCGCTCTTCCTATATATACCACAACTTTTAAAAAATTGTCACAAATGGCAGATGGCAGTGATAGATTCACCTATAGGCCAAATGGACTAGAGGCCTGGGGTGACATGAACTAGGACAGCATAGACTAGTCAAAAAGTGAAAAGTGATTGCCTCAAGATTAAAGCCAGCTTTGCAAAATTTGACTCCCCAAGTCATCTGGGGTGAGTGATTTTATTTTTTTTTTTTTCCTTAACAAGTGGTGGATTATCTCCACAGCTTCCGCTTTTTGCCCCAGTAAATAAAAGCAGGGATAGTGTGACACATTTTCCATCACTGAAGCATGTGATACAGATTTTCAGTTAGGAAAAGTGGGTTCTGTTTATTCTGTAAATATGTATTTTGTACATCGTTTCTTTATCAGCTAATCATATGCATGATTTAATGTCCTGTGGTGCAAGAGAGTATAACAATATTAAAGTATTACTTATGCTAATGATCAAAGAAGAAAAAGATGAGCACCTACAAGTAATGGTTCCAGTTCCCCTTGCCCTTGCTTGATGGTTGTGTGTGTTTGCTGCGAACCAGAATATGATTTTGGTCAGACTCCTGAGTTTGGGAGTATCAAGTTGGGCTGCCGTGTTTGCTGCCAGACCATGGTAGGAGTGATGGACATCCATGGGTGCAACCTTACCACAGTGTCAGCAGGGCAGGAGTAGTGCAGCCTTAGACTCAGAGTAGGGCAGAGGACTTGGGGCAAGACATAGGACTTCTAGAGCTAAAGGAAAGACCTGCCACGGTTTGAGAAAAAACATGAAGAATTAAGTATGATGTGATGCAGATATTCACTGCTGGCGCACAAAAATACCTGGAGAATTAAGGGCAAATATTTTCAAGTTTTCAATAGATGGAGTAGAGGTTAAGACAGTTTTTATTTCTCCTCTGGGTAACAGAAAGTGTTATTTGATCAGCAAGCTATTTTCTTCAAGGTGATTTCATTTCAAATAATGCAGAAGAAAATAACTCTCTTTAAATTAACTCTGGTTATTAATTAATATCCAGTACTGGATATTGCTTAGAGTTTTTTGGTATATTGGCTTTTCTGAAGTGAGCTATAAGATGGGTATACAGTAATTGGGGATTTTTATTATTTTTTTTTCTGTTTACTGTAAAAATTCATACATGAGCCAAACTTTTATGTAGCTGCCACTTTGGAAGAGAAATGTGTTGTGCATATTGACTGGTGGATCAGCAGCCATTAGTGCCACTAGCAATAAACTGCCACGAGAGTGGCTCATTTAAGCTGTCAGCTGGCGATGGAGAGCTTTTATTCTGCAAGAAAAAGTTTTCCAAACTTGCTTTCCAGATCAGCAATTCTTTAAAATGTTGTGAAAGCCTTTTTAGCATTCAAGAGCTTTTACGTTTGTGCTATTCAGATCAAATAACACAATAGATGTCGTTTCCTTTCTTCAGGTAATTTGCCTTGGAAATTATGTTGAGTTGCAGTTGCCTTAACCTGCTCGGAATACATGTGTTTCTAAGGCTAGCTACCTAACGCCACAGCATCGCTTACCCAGGAGCGTGGCAAATCTACGAAGCAGGACCCTGGAACACCCTAGCAAGTGCCCAGCTCCCCTGCACGTCCTCCCCTGCAGCCGGAGAGGAGCGGAGGGAGCTGTGCAGGCAGCATTGAGAGGTGACACCACAGGGGCCAAAGGGAGCAGAAGTGTCCTCCAGGGGCCAGAGGTGGCACTGGAGGCTCTTGAGCACGCTGTGACTCTCCACCGAGAGAGCGTTTTAGCTACGTTAACTGATTTAAGACAAAGTCTAATGGCTTTGCAGAAGCTCACAATGCAGCACGAGGGTCCAATTTAACCACTTTCTGGATTGATGTAAAGCAGAGCAATTAGCGAACAGGCAGAGTCATTATCATGGTGACCCTGCCTGTTTTACGTTCTCATAACACTCTGTCCTGATTTACACAGCAGCATGCACTGAGAATCCTGTCCAGTTCATTTTATGTCATTTCCCTTCTCTTATTTTGTACTGTTTTATATGGGAGTATACTATGACAAAATATACAGCAACCAGTATAACAAACAGCTTGAGCACAGAGCAACTTCTGTTGGGGTGGATATGGTCTACAGACTCTGAATCATGTTCGCTGAGCGAGGAGTTGTAGTGGTTCAGGACACGGTGGTCCTGGGGAGCGGAATAACCTTCTGCTGGAGGTTGTCACAGCAGCCGCTCGGAAGCGGGAAGCAGCCAGCTTGCCTTAGCTGGTGAAGTTTGCAAAACAGTGTTTCAGCATCCTTTCAGAGGCAGTTTAGGCTGTTAGAAACCCTGTGCATGGAAGTGGCTGACGTGGGAACAGGCTGCTTTTTAATGCCTTTGCTATGGAAGTGGTAGCCTTCAATAGAGGCAAGGAAACAAACAGCTGAGGTTGATAATGTTTTAAACCACCACAGTGAGTTACCAGCAGTCATCTGTTAGAGCTCAAGCCCCCTGCAGACCACAGTAGATGGCATTACAGAAAGAAAAAGTTCTTCTGTGGGCAGCAGCATTAAAAAAGCCTGATTTTCTACAGATTTCTTGTGCCGTTTCTATTAAACACCCCTCTACGAGCACTTTCTTAGCTACCTCACATGCTCCAATGCTTGTTTCTCAGCCCTCAGTATTCCCTTGCAATGGTCCTTCTGATCATGTTATAACTTTTGCAAAATTCTTTCAGGTAATAACTGAAAAAAAAAAATAAATCATGAGTAGGAAAAACATTGTACAGCCTGATTCTTCATCTGATCTCATAGCTTGATACCATTATTATATTAAAAAAATAAATCTGTTGAAGTGGCTTTTTTAATAGGAATGGTGTTTTTAACTAAATGAAGCTAAACATGTCAGCTAGCTATTAAGTTCTGAGCAGTCTGGAGGATGGAAGCAGCCTATGATCATCTTAAAGTCTGTCTTGGCAAAACAGCAGAGGCTTCTAGTTTATTCTTAAAAATGCTGTAGAAAAAATATATTGTTTTTAATCTTTGAGAGAAAAAAGTACATTTTTTTCCAGAGCAAAAAAAAATATTTCTAACTAGCTCTACCCAGTTTGCCCATACTGAAATAAATTTAGGCTGAAACAAAACTAGGAAAATAGAAGGGGAAGGATGGGGTTTCATGAAGTATCCTACACTCGTCTAAACACACTAACTCTCAGAAAAATGCAGTACTGCACCTTTTGTAATACCATGGTAACTGACTTCACACCTGCAAGAAGAAATAGACCTGAAGCAATCAGTCCCCCCTCTCAGAAGTCTGTTTTATAGCATACTTACCAGCATGATATTGTTACTGCTTTTCCATACTTGACTCTTTGGAGACCAAAACCTGCAAGATGAGACAGTCTGTATTTTGATTGGGTGAGGCTGGCACAGAAACTGGATCCGAGTTCATAAACCACAGACCACTTAGTGAAAAAGGCATTGCAAAAATACCTTCTGAATGTCCGTGCTTGTATTAAGGTCAAGAATAACTTCAATTTATTTCCATTTACGCAGGTGTAGCTGTTGAGTCTTCCAAATGTATTGGAAATGGAAGATAAGAGGGAGAGGGAGGGAGAGAGAGGCATAGCAGGGAGAGAATGAAGAAAGTATGTAAATGTAATAGAGACATAAATAAAGACTGGTTTGAGACAGATGAAGAAACAAGCACAAGGCAATAATGGTAGAAGAGACAGAAGAAGAGGAGAACTTCCTAAATGAAAGTAGACAAAAATGTGAGAAAGAGAAGTTAGAGAAGGGAGAGGCATGAAAAAGGAATATGAAAGTAAAGCTTTCCGTTATAAGTTTCAGATTTAGTATGTGTTATATGCAGCAACTGACACGATTCAACATCAATAGTTTTTACTTTTATTACTTTAGCTCACAGTCATGGATAGAATGGTAGTGTCTGAAGAGGTGGGAAGACCCAAAACAAAAAAGTGTCTGTCCTAGAGTATTCACAATCTGAAGTTAAAACAAAAGACAACATATGATACAGACAAAAGACGAACGAACACAAGGAAATGTTTAGACAGCAGTAACTGAAGGTGTTAAACAGGCCTAACTCATGTCAGGTTGTTTCTAAATGTGACAGAACAGGAGGATTTAAGTGGGAATTTGAAGGACAACAATGAAGTAGATTTGGAGACAGTTATTGGAAGATCTTCTCGAGCATGAAGGGCAATAAGGAAGAAAGACCCTGGGTTTAAAAGTTAAGAGGCAGCTGTGACTGAGTGGCTAGTGGGTCACAAGTCATGAGTAAACCAGCAAATGCATTTTGATACTGTCAAGAGAGTGAGGTGGAGAATGACCTTGAAAATGGAGATGACTAAATTGTGTTTGAGTCTGAAAAGAAGAACATGCTAGTGGAGAAATAGAGGGGTGAAAGGGCAGAAGAGTTAGGTTGAAATTTGATTTTTTGCAGTGCTAATCTCAATGGACATGAACAGCACAAAACTGCATTCACTGAGACCAAAGAAACAGACACTACAATACCAGAAATATGGAACGATGAGGGTCTGGGCAAGATTTTCAACTAGGTGGTTGGATGAGACCTGTATTGAGTGTTTTATGTAGAAAGAAGTACTTAGATACAGCCTTAGGGCCAAAGAAAGAAGTCAAGGATGGTGCTTTGTTTATGGTCCTGAATAAGAGATGAAATGGTGGGAAATGATTTATGAAGAACATAGCACATCTTCACACAAGATGGATTAATTGAAAAAGTCTTCAGTGAAGTAAGTGGAAGAGAACATTCACAATTACGTTGGTGTTTGGACACCTGAGACAGTAACAGAAGGTAGGAGCAGAAGCTATATCATATGTAGGGACTTGCTGGAGCAGACTTTGAAATTCTGATCTTTTTTTCATGGAAACAACTACAGAAAAAGACACTTAGGCCCAAGAATCCTGTTCCACTCTTTCATCATCAGAAGAGTGACGTTACTAAAGCTTTATCAAAGCAGCTACAGGTTTTCCCCAGCAAGTGAGGCTCAGAACCACAGACATGAAATGATTTTAAGAATTGGGTTTAAATATGCTCTGGTGAATATCTCTGACAGCCCTAAAAGGCTTTAAACATCACCCTGCAGTGTCCTGGAATATCACCAGCAAACTGATTTTCTTGTGATTATAAGGGTGTCAGGAGTCCCAGGGCAGAGAAACTTTTTAGCTTATTTTGGCAAAATGTTCTCAAGCCAGTATCTAGGGGCTTTATGTGGGCATTCCTGCAACTAGCAGGACTGAAATTAAAACTTATGTGTAGAAAAATGGGCTATATGTATGAAGCTACACTGGGAAAGTAAAGAGGAAAGTCAAATATCTGATGGGGGTAGAAGAATGAAAAGCGACTCTTTAAAAACTTGTGCTTGTTTTTAGAAACTTAAAATTATTTTACTCTTTCTTGGCTGTCATTCTAAATACCAAAGTAAGTTTTAAATTGTAAAGGTCTGTGTATTCAAAAAAAAGTTAATTCACTGAACAAAGCAGGAAATTAGTCATAGTTAAGGGTTTTTTTAGTAAAGTTTGGTGAACAGTTTTACTGACAATATTCAAATATACTTGACCAGCTTCTGTGAAGAAAATTGAAGATATATTATTCTGAAAACTTGTAGCTGGCCTTTTTCATTCTTCAGATAGATATTCCTATGTATTGTGTGTATGTGTGTATGTATGTGAACCGAATGTAATGATAAGACTAAACGACTGCTATTTCAGTTAAACATAATGTTCTCTTAAAGTGGATAATTATCAACATTGTTTTCTAGATGCTACTATAGGCTTTATTTTGCACTGTCACAATAATGTTCTTTGCCTATTTTTCACTGCTTGTTTTCTAAAATCTTTTATTCAGAAGTGACATTTGTATGCCTTGTGCAACTATTGTATATCATCATGTGGTTGGAAAACAGAGGAAGAAAGGTATGAATTGATCACCCTGAACAATTCTGTTGTTCAGTACAAAATGTAGGTATTACAGATGTGCAAATTCTGTACATTTTTAAAAAATATTGGCTACACAGTTGTATCTCAGATCTTAAAACAAACGTTTGCTTTGGGTGTGCCAGTCTTCCTTTTGTATTTGTTTTCTCTAGACTTTCAAGTACTTGAATTTCTGTGCATGGAATGGTCCAAGATTGGTACATCGCATGCCTGAGTGTTCACAAGTGGTGAGGTAAATATTTATAGAATAAGATGGTCACGATAGTGGGAGAACAGGCTCCTCAGGATCAGTTCTTAAGTCCAATCGCTGGGACTGCTAAAATAGCTGAATGAAATTCCTTTAGGAATAGACATTTGACTAACAAAAATATTTTTTTAAGGAAGTCACCGTATTAGCATAGCATCTTAACACTCACAGACCTTTTTCTTGCCTTTGTTCTGGTTATGTACCTGTGTACCTATGCATGTGCACACGCACAGAAATGAAATCCTACACTGATTCTTCTGACTTTTTGCAGGGGCACAGCTGTGGGCTGAGCAAAGTGTAGACCAAAGGAATTCGGTTACAGTTATTGCAGCTCCTTAGTACAAATTACTCTCAGGTAACCACATAGGCCCCATTTCTTGTGTACAGATGTTGATCAATGCTAATCTTTGTTTTCAGTCTCGAGATTCTGAGGCCAATTCTTCCAGACTCCATTGGTTTGTATAGGAGCAACCAAATCTGTGACGCAAAACCCAGTCTCCCGCTTTGTTGCATGTATAAACAGACCACTGACAAATCAGGTAACGTTTCTTTTTTTCTTCTCTGATAAAGCCATGTCATTGTATTGCACGGAGAATAAAATAAAGAAACTGCATTATCTGTCATTATTACCTGATTTACTCCTTATAATTTACATGATTATGTCTAGAGAAATTAAATTTGATAAAATGAGTGATTAAAACAGCAAGTTAAGTGAACCAGCTGAAGGGGAGCAATCGCTGTTAATGAAATAAGACAAAAGAATGCACTGGAAGAATTACTTTTTATTTTCTAATGAAATGTTATTCTTTTCTTTTCTTTCCTCTGATTTTTCTTTCTGCTGTTGGCAATACCTTATTTAAATATTCCTGAAGATCATTGTTTGTTTATAAAATGAATAAGGAAACAGAACTGGTGGACATTTTTGTGATTAATCATTTGCATGTTTTTGTGAAATCCTGTGTGTAAAATGGCAGCACAAAGTCATATATCATGTCTCAAGTCAATAAAAAAATGGCTGCAGTAAAACAGACAAACTGTTGTCATACAGAAGTCGACAGCATTTAGGAACTGAAATATTTGCAGAGCTTCATTAATTTTACCTTTGTTTCCCCCGTATTAACAGATACATGAATTGTCCTCTTCAGCTGCTACGATGGTACTTTTGAAACCTCGGGTTCAGACTCCCTCACAAGAGTTTGTGGGGAACTGTCCCATTTGTCCTTTGGCTCAGAATTCCCTTCTGCTCTGTTTAAAGAGCGACTCATGTTGCCTCTGTCCATTCCCATTCCTAAGTCCACTATTCCACACTTGGCACCTACTATCCTCACATATTTGTCATGGAGAAGAATAAAGAAAGTCTTTTTCATTACTAGTGTTTGCAGCAAATCTCAAGATTTCATGCCATTTGCCTTCCTGGCATTGCAGCCCCGTACACACTTCTCTTTCTTAAAGCGGTTCCTTTTGCTAATTTTAAACAACACTTTTTGATATTTTAAGTGTATCTGCAAAGCTCTAATGTTTCTGAAATGTAAAACTCCTTTGAAGACTGCTGCTCGTTCTTCTGTTGGCCAGGAGATATTTATGTATGTATAGTCTTAGCCTCAGAAATTATTACAGAATTTGTAAGCAGATACACTGAGGTCTGACTCTGTGTGGCTTCTTCTGAAAACACAGAACAGAAAATACAAGGTGGAAGTTAAGCAAATGTGGTTTTAAGCACTGCAAGTACCAGCTCAGACTGTAGGCTAGTTCACACCTCAATGGAAAATAATATTCTGAATATACACACTATACACAGGGTTTATGGAAAAGAGTGTACGAATGACCCGCCTGTTGTTTTGCACACTTATGGACAGAGCATTTTTAAAAATCCTAATTTATTAAGATCTTTTGCATGAGGACATTTTTAGGTGTGTAATCAGTTTTCCTGAATTGAATGGTCAGTCATTGCCCAGAAGGTGACAGGGGTCTTTGCTACAGATGTTCCTTGCAGTGACAACTTCAGCTATATCAAGTGAGATTCTTTGAACTGTTCCAGTGAATTCTTATAATTCAGCTGGGCCATGGTCCTATGTGACTGCTCCAGCATATGCATGAACCATTGCTATTGATTATCTTGAATGCTGTGAAAAAAACATCCCATCTTAACTAAATACGAAATACTCTCCTGTGTGACCATTTCTGCATCTTCAGGAACAGTTGTTACTGACTATTTAAAATAATCTATAAAGAGTTTGGTCAACTGCCTGGGGGAGTCCCTGGGACTGCCAGTTTCTCCACCTGGGAAGTTAATCAGCACATCTTAAGCACAAAACCAATGTCTAGTAATTGGACTAAGCACAGCAGGAGCTGCCTGGGGGAAGTGACTGCCCAAAATTCCCACCTTGAGAGTCCCTGTAAGGGTTAGTCAAGTGCTTTGCTGTGGAGTTCAGTCAGTCACCTTCTTTCAGGTCAGTATTAGTATCAAATAAGCCCATCAAACCATTTGTGTCCCCTGTGCAGGGATTAGCTGAGGAGTTCCTGGGCCACCCAGGTAAACAACGCCGAAGTGTGCTGGGTCTGCGCACAGACACAGCCCTTACACCCACCTACACCACAACAGGAACTGGAATTTTCTCCCTATATCACAATTTTAACTTAAATTCCATGGATCTGTCACAATTAACAGAATTTCAGAGAAAAGGCAGAGTCCCTCGTTGTGATTATTGCATTTTGACTCTTTCAAAAAACTCAAATGGTGACAGGTAAACTTACCAGTGTTCAGTCTGTCAAGGACTATACTCTTGTCACTGAAAATGTGTAGTTATTTTAATATTGATTTTAACTGGTTCCTAAAACACATGCAAATTCTTGGGACATCATATATTAACATCTGCAACACTAATGACTACTTAACTGTTAACATTGTAGTTCAAGATATTTCCTAATCATGTTCACCATTCAGTGCAGAAGGCATTATGGATCACACTTAAGACAAAGGCCAACTACTGGTCCTGTGTCTTCCTGTCCAGTGAGAGGTTATACCCAAACGTACCCAACCGAGGCTGCTTACCTCTCACTTCCATAGGAATTTCCTTTCTTCATGATGGTCCAATTAGAATTGGCACATCCAGGTTTTTATAGCCCTAATTCAGATTAGGTGGAAGCTTAGAAAGATTTACTGACACACCTACTTTCACTTTAGAACCCCAGAGAAAATCCATAGTATCTCAAAATTAAGAAGATTTAAGGATGTCTATTGGTTGATGATGATAGGAGATTTCCAACTCTATCTCTGCAAAAAGACATTTTATGAAAAGAATTGGAAATAGTTTCTGTTTATGTTTAAATATTGATAAATATTCTGTGAGATGTTGTAACTATAATGCATGTTTGATGTTTGAAAGTTTTACGGATTACAGTTGTTCATTTCTTGTTATTTAATTGCTCCAGCAGGCTCATTTTAATTGTTTCTGCTGCAGCAGTCACTGAGTATCAAATTCAAAAATAGTATAGTAATTCAGTTGTCCTCTGAAGAATTAATTTGTTAAACTTGGACGTGAAATCTAGTCCTTAAACTGTGATATAGTGACATTTTAATTCTGCAAATCTCAAACCATTTAACTATGAAGTAGCTACTGATGTCTTCATAGTATACAGTCGCATGCATTATGCTGTCTGCTTTAAAGACAAAGATTTAAACAAAGTTACCTACTAGCAAGTGCAATAAAGTTCGTGATAGGG
Source organism: Astur gentilis (assembly GCF_929443795.1). NCBI lineage: Eukaryota > Metazoa > Chordata > Aves > Accipitriformes > Accipitridae > Astur > Astur gentilis. The sequence goes on along the minus strand of NC_064890.1, from coordinate 29,945,441 downwards.
TTCAAGGTGCAACAAAAATAAGTTATTATACCTGTTAGGCAGAAATGCAATGTTATTCGGATGTTGAAATTCTGCTATATTGAAAAAAGAGGAAATATTTGTCTTGGAGGCTGATTTAAAACACTTTCAGCCGTCTTTCAGAGGGCCCATACATTTGCTATGCTGCAGGCATTCCCAAGGGAGATATATTGGCACGGGCATCGGCAAGGTAGTCAAGGGGCAAGGAACTGCAATTTATTTCTTGTCTGTCATCAGTTTGCCTTCACACAGATGAAATGTTTCTCTCACTGAAGTGAATAACAAAATCTTTGTAAAGGATGCATGTGTTTGTATGTCTTTGTGCATGTGCTTGTGTATGTGTGTATATAATTATGCACACGCACCAGCAGGAAAAGTTCTGATCAAATCATTTTACCCATTTTAACAAGCAGGAGGTATGATGTCATGATTTCTGCCCACATAGCCAGTGTTAAGTGATTGAGTACGTGGCTGCATTTCAAGTCTTCGAGGCCAGCACAAAGCATGTGTGCAGCTTATATGTAAGGTAGATTGTGTGTATATGAATAGCTCAATTACAAGCCAGATGTAATATATTTATGTGTGTGTGGAGGACTAACATGTTACAAATATATTGCAGAGTGCTGCCATAAGAAACTAAAATGGTCAGCGTGCTGCCAAGGGTTACTCCTGTTCTGAGCGCTTCATCTATAAAAGCAAAGTCATGTACCTTTTTACAACTGATAACGATCACACTTTTGCTTCGCAATAGTGGTAACAAAAGTTAAGCAATGGAAATCTATATCTGATCTTCAGAAAACCTGCCTTTATTTAGCCACTTAATTTCAGTTAACTTTTATAAGTATGCACTGTGCCCATGGGTACTAGAGCTGCCGTGTGTAGAATTTATACTGCAGCGTGTCTGTTGGAAGCTTTTATCAGTATCTGGAGATTATAACATAAGAGGTCTGATTCTGATTTCAGATATATACTAATGCACAGAGTTGACTCACTGATTTCACTGGGATTATTTACAAATTATGTCAGTGTAAACACAAGAGAATCGCCCTGGTTGCAACCAAAGGTTACTGTCTGCTGGCGCTTGGGTGACACGTTTTTCGGGAAGGTACAGCATAATCAATCCATAGTCAAAGAAGGTCAGTGGCACTTTGAAGCATCCTTTTTTTTTTTTTTTTTTCTTCTGGGAGAACTGGCAGGGCAAGAGAAGAAGGTTATGAAGATCAAGCCAATAATGGCAAAGGAAGGCAGTCTAGCACAGGAAGGAGATTTAGAGGGACTACCAAGCAAAAGCAATTAAACTCAGGCAAGTGGGCTCAGAAATAGTTCTCCATCTTATCAACTTTGCAGTTTAACTCCACAAAGATTCTGTGATGAGTAAAGGAATGATATTTGACAAAAAGATGTCAAAGAGAACAAAGGAAACCATCTAACAGAAAAAGAGTCAAAAAAGGCAACAAAAAGAAAAGAAGAAAGACAAAAAGAAGGAAAGGAATAAACCAGGGAGAGATTAAGGAAGGAGAGAGACTTTCTTTTTCCTGCCAAAATCAATGTATCTTCTCACTCAGGTCTGGGAGTGCTGTCTAGAGAGCAGCTCAGTAAAGATGTTGGGAGGTCTCCTGTGTTGTGTTTCAGGCAAACATTTCTTACACTTACATCTAATACAAAATTGTTTTGCTTTAAACAGTGGGCACTGCAGACAGCATCTACAGGTGTATTTATAGTCCAACACATGGCCAATTATTTAATTTACATTTCCATAGTAACTATTAGCAGAATCCAGGCAAAGAAAACATGTGCAGTCTTTGTTCAACAATTACACTGCCACATACCCATCATTGTTCAGTTGTATGCAGCAGTTTAAAAATACATACCCGTGGGGCTTTTTCCTACTGTTTACTTCATTCTCTCATGGTAACACCTGGAGCTCCTGGCTATGAAATACGCAAACCCAATCCAGAGAACCAGCAGGCTAGATTTATGATGAGATGCAAAAGGCATGCAGATGCATAAGGGGTGCGTACCGAACAGAGGGGCTAAGGCGACAATAACCATGGGTTTCCTCAAGGCCATATAAAGTGGTCATATAAGCGAGACCATGGGGAATGGTGACATGGAATTTATTTCTCATAAACTTACATTCATGTGGAAGTTGAGGAATACTAGCGAGAACAAGAAGCACTATCACAAAGCAAAGGAACTATGTCCTTTTACGATGTCAGGAAAAGTCTCATGGGTCTTGTTTTCACAGGAAGCGGGGACCAAATGGACAGGGGTACTACAGGAGTGGTCAGGGTAATCAAATTGTACTTTCAATAGGATATTGGCAAGGTTTTAAAAGGGATCTTTGGAGCTCTTTTTCTGCTAATCACTGAGGTGAAGAGTGCATTCAGGTCCTGTTGAAGTCAAGGGTGAAAAATGGTGACTTTTTTAATGCTGGAAAGTGTCTCTGCAAACATAAGTTCCTCTTTTCACCATCAACTATCATTTTCCCCTCACTGACCCTGAAAAGAAGTGGTTGCCTCAGGTAATTACATGTACAGGAAGAAATTCTTACTGCTTTCTGAATATCACCAATAACATGTTTAAGTGATTTACTGTACCTTGTAATTGGTTTTCTGAAAATATGAATATTTTACTGCCACTGTGGCAACTCTCCACAGCATCTATAACAGTGACATTCTGCAGGACATGATTAATGAGTTTTATTTTTTTTTCTGTCTACAAGTAAGAAGGTTAGAAGTTTAAAAATTATGTTCTTTTTGAGAACATGCAAAAAGATCATAAAGCTGCATCTGACCAATGTGTGAGAGCTTTTCTGAAGGGCCAAGAAACCAAAATAACCCAGCAGATATTAGAAGCAAGCTAAGAGAGGCCCATCATGCATAAAGTAATGCCATCTTAGTATCATACAGTTCTTTATAGCTAATTTGGAGAGGAGGAATTAGCCTATCTCTAAGTACATGATGTGAGAACAGGAAAGCAGAGAAGAATATCTGTGAATGTTGAAGCCTACTTTACCATAGTGGATGCCTTTGAAATCCCTTAAAAATATGTGTGGGGTAAAATACTATAAAGATGAGGCGAGCCTCTTGGTATTCTGTGCAAAAATAAAGGCAAATCAGATTGGTAGAAGCAACGGAGATGATGCCAAACACCGACTTTGACACTTGCCCTGGAAGGTTTGCAACCTTGAGAAGATATTTTGCTACCCATTTCTGCTTGCTTACAAGCAGGAAAAAATAGATGATGATAAAATAAACCCTTTCTGTTGAACACTCTCTGTGCTGTTTTAAAGAATCTAGTTTCTAGGTCACATTAGGAAGGGTTCTTAAATGGAAATAATATGAGTAATTTCAGGTTCCTTGGCACCCAATGCAATTCACAGTGCTGGGTGAGGCACCCATGCTGTCTTATATAATGCAAGGAGAAAGCTTTAAGCCTAAAAATGGGTTTTACTAAAGCAGAAATACAAAGGAGAGTAGAAATGTTTGCATCCTGCCTATGACAGGCAGTTAACTTCTCTGAGCCAGAGATGGGCACCTCTTTCATAACAAGGAACTGAGCTTACCTATTTTCAGCATTCAAAGTGAAATTGTTTATTCCAAGAGATGACTGGAAAAGCAAGTCATAATGTCCTTTTAACCACCAGACTGGTAGCTAGGGTACTTATGAAGATGTGAGAGACTTAAGCCCTGACCTTAGGGCTTTGTTTTAATAACAACAGGAGGTGTTTCTGAGTTAGCTTTACAACTATGCCCCATGGAAATAATCTGAATTTGCATTTGCTAATTATTTACAAGCTAGTTCATAGTCATATATGCCTCTTCTATTATATACCAGACAGTCTGATTTGAATAGTCTGTAAAGCTTTAGAACATTTGAAGGAAAAGACAAAGACAGAGAGGCAGATGGAAAATAAGAAAAAAAAGCAATGGGGGATAATGTATGACAGATCATGCCAGACCAGCCTGATCTCTGTCTTTGCTGACATAATAAGCATTATGGGCAAAGGAAATAGAGCAAAATCTTAAAGCATAAATTCGCCTGCCCCTAAATACACTTTGCTGGGGATGATAGAGCACAGCACAAGAGCTGAAAAGCAGGGAAAAAAAAAAAAAAAAAAAAGGCTAACAGGGAGACTGCTGAAAAGAGAACAATGTTGCTAGAAGAAAGTAGCTAGTGTAATTCCTCAAGGATGGGTCTTGAGGCCAATTATATGTAATGTTTTTATTGGTGACCTTGGCACAAAGAGTAGCTATGTGCTGATGAAATCTGCTGATGACACAAAGCTGGGAGCAGCAATCAATAGAGAGGAGCATCAGAATATCAGACAGGAAGAGCTGGATGACCTTGAGGACTGGAGTAATAGGAACAGGAGGATAACATGTAGTACCAAGCACAAGGTCATGCACCCAGGGACTAAGAAGAAGAATGACTGCCATAAACTGGGAATGCAACGGGTGCAAATGAGAAAGGAGGGCAATTTTGCGAGTGTAAATCAACCACAGAACGCCTGTGAGCCACTCAAAGGATATGAATGTCAAAAAAGTACATGCAAAGTATCTCTAGTGATACTAGAAATGGACAAAACCATTACTCAAATGGTTGAAAAGACATTTTTTAGAGTATATTCAAGTACGTACATGAAAATGTCCCTAAAAAATTAAAACTGAATAGGTGCTGCAATGCAAGAGGAGTCTCAGGATATGGATATGAGAATGAGTTACTGCAGATTTGGGAAGGATGCAGGTTTACTAGGTATCATGAAGTAGTTTCTGCTAAGTGTTTGCCTGCCTGCACTTGTCTCATGGTAAATTCAAGGTAGTTTTTCTTCATTCTCTACTGAAAGATAAGCTGTCTTGAACTTACCAAGGTGAAATATTATGGCAGCTTCCATGAGGCGGCTAATGAGATATATAAAAGCATGAGTTCTTGTTCAAGTAATCTTACCCTAAAATAAGGTGCTTTGCCCAATCCGGCCAAGCAAAAGATGAAAAAAGACAGGATTGTGTCTGTAAATATGCAAAATAGACACCAGGGGTGAAGAAAAGTCCTCTGAGTTAAAGAACAAATTAGCCTCAAGATTGAGTAGTATTTAATTGGTTATTTTTTGGATGGAAATTATCAAATGGTTTCTGATCACAAGAAGGGTGGGTGGTCAGAAGTTTTCCAATAAGCATATTGAGGGCAAGAAACCTAATTGCTTTTGGAGATGTAACTTGAAAGTATTCTCCTAATGCCTGCTGACTCTGTTTGTAATTCTTGTTAGCAAGGTGTTTCATGTGTGGAAAGGGTATGGGATGGATATTTAGGTTGCGAGAGTGTCTCAGGGCAGGAGACAGTTCTCTGGGAAGCATTCCTTTCCGTTTCTGCTTTTTAGTACTTGACTATGACAAATAAAGACTCAGTGCAATGCACTGCTGTATTGTTTGTCTATTATTCTAATCCTGTTCCTGAACATCTTATAGTGCTCCTGAGCATTGTAATGAAAAGAATATATGTCTTGAGCCTATTTAGCAAAACCAGAACTTCTATCTATTAATAACACAGGGAGTAAATGAGCAGTGCGTGTATGACTCTAAGCACAGATGAATTTCAGTGTTCCCTCACATGCTAGTGTGTTTTTCTCATTTATGTTTTTCATCTGACTTTTAAAAAATAATAATTATGAATCCTCTCTTTCCTGCCACACTGAAATGAGGGAAACTGTTAAGGTGGTGAATGGTTAGGCTGACATGTATACAAATGTCATTATACAAATTATACACAAATACAAATTACATAAAAAGAAATATAATACATTTAACAATTCCATAAGTTATTTAAAAGAATTACCAAATGCATTTGGGTAGCCTGAAGATGATATAAAAATGGGAATTCTTGTAAACACAGAAGAAAAGCAAATGTTCATATTCCGTGTTGAGGGTCTCTGCCCTGAAAGGTAGAGTGGTAAGAAAACTTGACAAAGACAAAAAAATTATGTTTCTAGCAAGCATGTGTGTTAATACATCTGGAGAAACAGTTATCTACTGGAAATGTCTACACCCATCATGTTTCCATGGATACAGCAAGACTGTAAATATTCTTAAGGCATGTATTTTTAACTCTTTAATTGAGACCTCAGTTTGGGAAAGCATAACTTGAAGCACATAGCTAGACTATTAAAGGGAGAGAATGAAAGGAGAGAATAGATGATTCCCAGGACTTCAAAGATGCCTAAAGAGATGGTCTCACCAAATGAACACAGGTTACAGAGAGAAAAAAAACTTCCTGGCTGTCTCACTATAAACAAAATGGGCTGTTTAATTACAAAGACAGACTCAAACCCCTCAGGAAAATGCGTGGACCAAGAACCAAGAAGAAATGCCTAATATTTATCAGTGGGCGTCTCGACAAAACAAAAGCAAGTTGCAGGAAGCTTGGCATACTGTTTCATTCCTCCTGGCTGCTTTGCCTATGAAGAACAAAAAACATAAGTTAATTCATGCTTCATTTTCCAATCTTCATTTGCTGACTGATAAAATGAGTAAATAGTGTTCTGTCCTTTTTCTTCATTTTGGGTCTACTTATCTGGGAGAAGAGCTGGCTGTAACTCTGAACTGATGACTTGTGAACAGTTTTGATATTCTGAAGTTTGTTTTCATGAAACTTCAAAAATATTTTCAGTATTTCCCATGGTGTGGAGTTTCAGAAAACTTAACTTGCAGATTTTAATTACTTTAATGAAAATGTCTGAAAAGTAATCTGTATTTTTACACATTTTTATTATATTTTCATGGAGTTATAATATACAATATTAAGGAAGCTGCTGATTAGTAGACATTTAAAACCTCTTACATTCCCTTCAAGTTCAAGCTCTTTCTCTCCTATTTGTTTTCTAATGAAATGGTTTTATAGCACATTTTCCATCAAATCTGTTTTGATAAACATTTTTTACCCGCTACAGGTAGTAATAACAGTTTGCAGCAAATGATGACAGATAACCTGTTGATAAGCAATTTAGCTTACCTGCTTTAGAAATGACTTTTCAGAAGCACAGCTGATGGGTTACTTTTCAAATAAATCAAGAGCAGTCAACATCAGAAACCAGGCAAAAAATTTAAATGGCATATTCTAATTTTTTTCTAAGTTTTGTGTCACATATTTCTGTCTAATCCTTGTAGTATAAAACTTAGTACTTACACTGATGGGAATATTACTAAAATAAGGTCAACCCCACACAGTTTAAGACCCATATATTTTTAAGTGACAAATGTTAATCTGGCAAATCAATGCTACAAACAACCTGATTATTAAAAAATGCCGTGTGACTGGCAGTTATTGGCATTACTGAAAATCATGCAATACAATTATATACGTGCTTTTAAAAATTTCTGTCTCTATAAATTAGGTATTAGGCAGGTGGTATGATGTTTCTGCTATCAAAGTACAAGTTTTGCTCCTATATCTTCATGTTATATAAACCCACAGAACTAATATGTGAAATATGTTTTCCTAGAGGAAAAGATAGGCTGTGCCTGATATAAGAGGTTGATTCAATAACACTTTTCTGATACTGAGCTTTATTAGATAATTCGAGTGCTTTTTAAAGCAAAATTGCCCTTCTTTGCAAAGTGGTTTTCCCAGTAAAGTGAGGTCACAAAATATGCTATAAATCAGTCGGGCCTAAACAAAATTTGACACTGTTTAAATTGAATTGACTGGTAAGCCAGAGAATAATTAACAAGAAAAAACATAGATGATATTTGAATTCTATTTGTTACTGATCAGCAAAGGTTGTGAACTTCTGAAGTTGTCTTATTTTGGTAATTAAAAGAAGGGTTTTTTTTTAACCATGAGAAGACATTGGGGGCGGATTTTTTTAGTAGGGCCTGTAACGGTAGAACAAGTGGTAATGGTTTTAAACTAAAGGAGAGTAGATTTAGACTAGATATAAGGAAGAAGTTTTTTACGATGAGGGTGGTGAACCACTGGCACGGGTTGCCCAGAGAGGCTGTAGATGCCCCATCCCTGGACACACTCAAGGTCAGGCTGGACGGGCTCTGAGCAACCTGGTCGAGTTGAAGATGTCCCTGCTCACTGCAGGGGGGTTGGACTAGGTCACCTTTACAGGTCCCTTCCAACCCAAACCATTCTATGGTTCTATGATTCTATGATTTATTTCTGTTTATAAGCCCATGAGTTAATTTATGGATTTAAATTGCTTAATCATCGTGACAGTATAAGAAAGGGCTTGCTTGGCCTTTTTTTTCCAGTTTTCCAAAACTGCAGCATTGTCATTGGCCTATCAATAGAATTTAAAATATTAATTTTCTACCTGCAGCGTGCCTGCTGTGGTCAGTCCCTGGCATGCTGGGACTCCCAAACCGTGCCAGGAACTCTCTGGGGGAGTGCGGGCTGGCGCAGGCACAGCTGTTCCCAAAACTGCGGTGCCAGCTCTGTGGTGTGGGCACTGGCACCGCTCAGTGCAAAAGCATCGGTGTAACCTCAGTTCCCAGTCTGCTAGTGAACTGAATTACACAGCTGCAGCTGGTCCTGCGTTGTGGACAGGATAAATGATCTCTGAAAATCCCTTTCTGGCTCCATAGTGACATGCAAAAGCCTTATCATGGTGTAATATTAAAACCTGCTTACTTCACTGAGAGCTTTATTAAGACAAATTGAGTTAACTTATTCCAGCACTCCAAATTTCAAGCGTTTGAACCCTGGACATTTCTTTGAATGTCCATCCATGATGATTTAACTTCTTATCACTGCTTGTAACATTTTGGAACAGGGATGGTCTGAATCCCTAAGAAATGACCCAGGCTTCCTACTTGCCACATTTCCCCCCTCATTTTTCCTCTTGAAAATTACTTATTCCACACCTTGAGAATCACAAAACTAGGACAATCAAAGAGGTATTTGCATCAATAACACAAAATCACACAGGATTCCCAGTTTCTGCTGTAAGGCGGCGGGGGATGATCTTGTTTGGGGGACTGAGGACTACCCTAGCATTCAAAACTGGTAATTAGAGGAATTCAGAAAAAAAGTGGTGACTCTTACCAGTAGGCTGATGTCACAGGCGTGAAGAGTGCTGAGCTGTGGATCCCAGGAAGGGAAAGAGCAGGTCCCCCAGGATGTTTTAGCATTCCAGTCACAAGCTTATTTCAATGTGTTTTGCATACTCCAAGATCTCCTATGCAGAGTCAGGCTCTAGCCAGCCAGGGGGGACCTTAGCTTTTACATTGGTGGCAGCCGTACCAAAAATGTCCTTCCTCACATTTTGAGAAATACTTGGCAATTTTGTCCTCCTGTTTCTGAGGTTGACAGGCATTTCTATTTTATCATGAAATTTATACAAAGATGGTATTTTTGACAAGAAAATGAAGACCAGCAGTATCGGATCAGTCAGGGCTCTGTGAAACACAGCTGTTGCCTGCTGTTTGTCCCAAATGAGAGGATTTGTTTTCACATCCGAAGGCCAACCCAAAGGATAGAAAGTCTCAGGAAAGGGACAGTTTCCTCTGTGAGGACACACATGACCACTCATAGTGATTCTAAATGAGTGAAGAACACTTTTGAAAAATAATAATTTTTAAAATAGTACTTTTAATGTGAATATATATGTGAGGTATAAAAATACTTTGAAAAAGTATTTCTTCTTATGCAGTACTTAAGTTCTGAAAAGTCATCACTGTAGTTTTTCCTTTAACGTGACTTTTAACTAACTAGCTTTAGCCAACAAACCAAAAAAATCTTCTTAATTCAAGTCCATGAGTCAGATTAATATTGCAAGGGACCTGAACGCCCTCCCCTTCCAGGAGTGTACCTGGCTGCACCCTGGACGCAGGCTGACCCAGATCCCTGTCTCCAGACCTCATCCTGACCTCTCTTGCTGACTCGAGGCTGTGGCTCCTCGCTGGGATCCTGCCCTGGTGCTCAACCCTGGCTGCTGCAGGGAGCCTGGCCCTGGGGCTGTGTGAAGCCTCATCCCCACGGCTTCCCACAGCTCCAGGTTGACCTCCAAACCCTGCAGAAAGCTGTGGTCAATGTGTAGGTACAGAGCCTGTCAAATATTAGCTCTTCTTATAAAGTTGGTTGAATACGTACTGATTCAAATGGTTTCAGAGTATCTGCTGCTTGATGCAAGAAATTAAGTGTTTCTCAAATGTGGTTGGATCCCACAGACCAGAACAGTTGAAAAGGAAATTTTCTTATCCCTCATGAATTATGTGCAATTTAAAGTTCTTGTGTAGATTAAATTCTAGTGCTTTCATGCGGGAAAATTTTGAAGACAAATAAAAAAAGGTAAAAAGGTTGTATTCAAGTTTACTCCATAAGTGCCTGCTTCCACCCCCATTTCAGTTTTGTGAGCCTATGTCAGTTTTCTTATTCAAATTAAGCACAGTAGGGTTTACATTTAATTTATGTTTATGTGGAGCATGGCCATTAAAATACTAAACTACAGCTTCTACTGCAGACCTGCAACGAGTAAGTGCAACTGTTATTTTTAGAATCTGATCCTAAGCTAGCTTTGATTGAAATTCACCTGTCCACAGGTGCTTGCAAACATATCTAAACAGGTACAAAACAACAACAGCAAGATGTGGCATAAACAGTTCACAGCCGTTATTCCGTATCCCTGCTAAGACAAGAATTTCACCTCCTGGGTACAGAATTCCCATGGAAATCAATCTATGGATCCAGTAAAAATAACCTCTCTCTGCTGAATAAGACACTGCTTAGTTATATGGCTAAAAAATGTGTCAGGCCTGATTCCCTTCTATTTTAAGGCTCCTCTAAGTAGAACCTTCTGAAGACTTTACCGGGACAGTGAGCAGAACTGAATTTTGCGGTCTAAAAGATGATGAGCTGAGGCTTGGGTTCCTCCTCTTACTGGAAGGGGAAGGCAGGACACGATGGGGCAAGTGCTGGAGGAAAGACACTGGAAAACCAGAGCTGCTGATCAGCTTGCGTTAGAGAAAGGCAGCTCAGGGGCCGTCACCGCTGTGCCCCACGCACCGGCTGCTCCTTCAGCAGCAGCAGCAGCCAAGGACTCACCAGTGCTTTTCCACAGACAAAGGAGGCAGCGGGAAATTCTGCAAAGGCTGTTGCCCTAAGTACTTGTGAAAAAGAACATCACTCCTTAATGTTTAACAGTGTTGTGATTAAGGAAACTCAGTTTTACCACCTGTTTTTAGATACGTGCTAGTTCCAATTACTACGCCACGTACTAGTAAGCTTGTAAAGGACTACGCTTCCAGGAGCTGCATTTTTCTCCTGGCAAACGAAGAACCAGCTGATGTTGTAACATATCTCTTTTCACTTTAGAAATACCCAGTTCAGTCTCAGTACTCCTCAAAGTCCTATAAATCATGGCACCTGTGTGCCCCATCCTATTGGTAGTCAAAACACCCAACTTAATCACAGCATTCTTTAAGTATTTGCCCCTAAATTTTCAAAACGGGGAATGTAATGCAGCCCACAGCACATTTCATAGCTGTCTAGTCCAGCAGGAGGATTTATGGGGACTTGATGTGGCGATGGCATTAAGCACAAGCTATTCACAGTAGTCTGTGAGCTAGGGAGCTGAGAGGAATTACTGAGATCCACCATAAAAAAGAGTGAGAATGAAGATTAAGACTGGATTCAATACAAAGGATGCCTCTCTCTTCTATACTCTGAAAGATCATACAGAAATGTGGATTTAGCAGCTCAGTTCTTATGAAACTTAACAGGCATTGCATGCTGTAATGTTCATGTATTGTTTAAAAATGTAGTCTTGGATACTTACAACTTGGACTTCCAGCATATTCCAGATGTAGTATTACTAGTGGTGTATCTATATGTCTGAGAATAAGGGCTGTTTGAGCAACTAGAAAATGTCAAGATAGATAATTATGCATTGAAAAAAAAAAGCAAAAATCTGCAATGGATGTTATTCATATGATATTGTTTAGCCATTTATAGAGCTGGCTTAATAAAGGACTGTGAATAAGTGATGCAAAAATTGCCAAAATTTACAATGACTTCTTTATAAAAGATATTTTCCCTAGCTCTAAATAGAATTTGGATCTAAATCATTACCACAGAACGCAACATGAATACTGAAAATGAAGGGCTCATTTATATCCACTGCCCTGATTTTATCTCTTGAGTACTCTAGATAAAGGACTGAATATACTAAAGGAGCAGGTGATAGGTATCTAAGGAGGAGTTTAAGATGGGCTTTATATGTTTATATTTCTGACTGTAATCCTTGCTCCACTTCAGTCACCTCTCTGCCTCCACAGGCACTATAATTTTCATTTTATTGTGTCCCAGGAACTATAGTTAAGTTTCTGAACATGCCCAAAGCTGCCCTTATCTTTTGGAAACAAAACCTTTAATTGCCTGGCAAAGAAATGGAGAACGAGGTCTTCCACCAGACTCCCAAATGGACTCTGTCAGCCATTCTCAGCGTAATTAATGGATTAACATATGTGTAGGTCCAAGCATCGTACAAAAGAAAAAGAGTTATGGTGCTGGATATCTTTTATGTAATTAATTTAGGGCACTAAATGAGAAACTTTCAAGCTTCAGCATCCTTCCAGGTCCCAGGACCTTTGACGTATTTCGTTCAAAGAAATACTGCTGTGCTGCCTTATTCTGCCGGTGCCTGAATCTTGTTTGCCGGCTGGCACATAGATACTAACAGAGGCTCTTCTCCGTGCTAACTACTTCTGACTGTGCTGCAATCCCTCAGAAGAAAGGTGAAAGTCCCTAGTTGAGATGAAAAAGCAAAGGATATTTCAGAGTCACAGTGTGGTGTTTCACATCTTTACTCATCTTAATTTTGCTCTAAGATTCCAAGAAGTTGTATATTAATTAAGCTATCAGTTATTAGTTATTCCAGGATGGTACTTTCACATCCTCTTTTACTGTAGCTCCTTCACTTTAATAATACTAATTGGAGAGGAACCTGAATTTGGTTATCCCACAGCCCTGGGGGGTCCATAACATTATCATTACCCTGGGATTCATCTATCTGTGACCAAGAATCCAAGGTCCAGCTCTTATACAGTTCATATGCATAACTTTGGCTCAGACTTCTGGGGGAATTGTGAAGTGAGAAAGAAGTGTAAGAAAGGCCAAAGAGTCATGCTATGCAAGACAAAAAGGCAAAACTGCAGAGAGATTGTTGAGACTGGGCTCATTAGCAGCTTGAGGGTTCAGGAGGAGTAACTCCAACTCAGAAATTCTGAAGGAAAAAACCTGGATTTGGAAGACAGCAAGTCAGCAGCATGGAGGAGCTGCTCTTGGGACCAGTGGAAGTCAGATATTCCCCATCCGACTGATGCCTACCTGGCCAGCAAAGACATGTTATCGGGGTGGTGAGCTCATTAATCTTAGATACTTTTAGTGTGTATCGATCAATAAATAACTGTCTTATACTTGACCTGGTGCCTAAAGTTCTTGCAAAGTTTCTTTGTACATTAAAAAAGGCACTTGAATGAAGGGATGTAAGGAGATTTGGTTATAGTGCCCTAAGTCCTACCCAGGAAAGTCAATAAACCTCTCTCGCTTCCCTTCTATATTCAGCTCTGCCAATAGCCCCACGAAGATGTTGCCATTGTATGAAGTGGAGCAGTGCTAAATAGAAAGACCTGAGCCTGTATCTCTACTTTGATTCAGCGACAAGATTTGAAAGCCACTCCCAAGAAAATGTACAAGCTGGCCGACCGCTCAGAGAACTCCGTCTTGCTGTCTTTTGTGGACACATTTGCAAGACGAGAGTCAGCTGCACAGGATCCCAAGCCGGAGGAAGATGTGGAGAGAGTGGTCAGACACTGTAGCTGAGCATCTCACTCCTTAGGCACTGATAGATAGCTCCTTATTCATATGGCTTTGAGGATATTTTTCTCATCCTTGGTACCTGCACTCCAAAATGCCTTTGAGTTTCTTTCTCCAATCCAGTAAATTGTTTATAGGTATGACTTGCCTTAAGCATGCAAAGAATATTTGTACATTTAAGTTACCTACGTGATTAGGATCTTTACTAAATGAGAGCTGCCATAAAACGTAGTTGTTATTAAATTAGGGTATAACTTGACCCCAGGATACTGTAAACCTATTTGAGATTAAATGTTTGCTCCGTAGTTAACCTTTGTTTTAAAAACACTTAGATTACATCTCTTAACCTAAATACTGTTAAACACAAGATTTCTTTTCTTGTATTAAGGCACATTCACTGGTCTGAGTCACTGTATTTCTTATTTCAACGATGAACTGGATTTGACAGCCAACTTGCATTAAATCTCCAAAAATAGGACTGCATAATGAAAATGCTGTCAGACCCTTATCTGTAGTAACATTAGTGGGCACCACTTTAACCAGGAAAATGACTTTCAACTTATTTACTGAAAATGAGATCAGGTGACCATTTTTAATTCCAGCTAAAATATGCAGTCATGCATGGGTATGAGGCTCAGATGGCCTTTTAATAAGTTTGTAATTTGGTTATCTCTCTGAGCAGACTTAAGAATTTATCTCAAACACAAAATTTATATTAATTTTTTTAATGTTGAAGAAACTACTTGGAAGGACTTTTTTATTAGTTAGAGTTATAACTGTTGGGTTTATCTTGAGCACTTCTCAAGTTTTCATTATTGGATTTTAACTTATTATATAGCTAGGCTTCATCTAAATTGTAACCTTTCATTATCACTGTTACATTGATTTCTACAAGCCTTCAAGGCATAATTGACCTTTGTACATGAAGGAGGCATTTCTTTTCTCTGTATTAAAAAGGTGATCCGTATGTGTTATTAAATCATTAAAAGACAACATTCATTGTCCTTATATTCACAAAAGGAGAAAACAGATCACCAAGATAGAACTATACAACTATCTATACCTTTTTATCAGTTTGTTCCATACCACTGTTATATGTATGTTGTCATTGTATGCTCTTGGACAGAACACGGATCAAATCTTTATCTGGGCTTGGAGAAAAAGAGCAGATATGTTGTCTTACATCCTCGTATAGCATGACAGGACCTTAACAAAGATTTAGAGGAAGAAAGTCTGATTTTTTCAAAATACATTGCTTTTTCCATTTCAAAACAGCAGGTGTATTAATAAACTGGAATCAGTGTTGCATATTAAATTGGCATTAAATATTCTTCTAAAATTTTTTTTAATTATACAATCATTATAAATTACCAAAGCAAAACATATTGTCTTAAACCTGTAAATGTCTTTATTCTGTATTCCATTTAATGTTTTTTTATATTGACTTCTGGTCAGTAACCAAGTTTCCTTATTAAGGAACACTATCTTGGTTATATTGCAAAACACCTGATAATTGGAAATGGCTGCTAATAATTTGTATGTAGAAATTTTGTTTCCTTGTGAAAGCATATGATGATATGGTCATTAATTATGTGATAAGTGATCCTGTAGGAAAATGATATTTTATCTTTTTTTTCCGTATTCTCTCCCTTCCCCTCTTTTTCTTACACATCTGGATTGTACTTTAACTCCTTCAACCCCTTCGAGTTTTGTAAAAAAAAAGTATTCCATTCTTCATAGTTTTTTTTTTTCAATTGATCGTTGAGAGACCTTAGGTGAGCACCCAAAGCGTAGGCGATTGCTTTTCAGAAATCACAAATGGACCAAGATCACTTTCTAAGGATCTCAATGTCTCGGCCAAGGCTGGGATGCATGCCAAGGAAGGAGTACCACATACTTACCCTTTTCTGATACTTCTCCTCAAGCTACTGGTCACTGTCAGAGACAGGAAATTGAGCAAAAAAAGTCCTTGGACTGGAGGTTTTCCAGAGATTTATCACTTCGCTGAATCTGGGTAAGTTTTCACAGGTTTGACAAAATTTCATGTGAGGGGTATGAATTAACTCTTCTGACTGATGTCAGCTGCCACCTCGGAAGCGTGAGGTCAGGAGAGGTTTACAGTAAGACTGCCAGGCTTCACGTAGATAAAGCTGTATATTGCATCTGCTCTCACTCTTAGAAATGACTGCATCATTTCCCAGAAAAACTAATTGGATGCAGGCATCACCCAGCATGAAAAATTTCCTAGGATGAGATCTTTCTGTGCTCTTTCTTTCTCTGTGGTGCAGAGTGAGCACAACAGTGCCAGTGGGAGCAGGGCATGCCACTGTCTCAGGGTGCTCACTGATTAGTCACACTTGTCAATACTGGATCTGGTCTCCGTTGACGGTATCTTCATCGCAGATGACAGCATAGATAACCCAAAATCTTTTTTAGATTAAGTGGCCATCTCAGACCAATTTCTGCGACCGTAGGGTCAGGTTGCGTGCTTTAATATCTCCCTGCCACTCGTGAGCTGCATTAGTTCAGCATCTACAGCTCCTGGGCCGGATGAATTCAGAGGAGGTGCTGTGTATCTGCACCTCTCCCTAAATGCACAGAGTAGCTCAGGACTGAGTACTGGACCATTTGGACACTGGACCCCTAGGGAACGCCATATCAGCGGTTCCTTGTCTCCTGGAAAGAAAAGAGCGCCGTTGTAGGGAGGCCTCCCATTGCCTGAGGCTCACGTGACTCCACTTTGGCCCATCTTGGATTTGAGGAAAGTACGATATATTATTTTTATACAAACAGGCTTGTAAAGAGAAAAACACATAGTCATTCAAACTACACAAGCCCTTTATTTCATGAAAAACGTGTATGACTCATGGAGAATGTTCACCGCAGATTCTCTTTTGTATTCAAAGCCAAACTGAGTTTCTATTAAATGTATTTTATTAGCAACATCTGACCCTTCTGTGAGCTACTCAATTAAGAAAGGATTTTTCCCCCTCTTAGGTTAATTATGTTTCCCATTTCATTTAAAATATCATGTTTTTATTATAATAAGGTTATGTTAATGTTCTGAAATTCAGATCAGTTAGTCCATGTCAAAAAGATAATATAAATAAAGCATACAAGCTCGCTTCTATTTTCAAGAAAGTATCAATCAATATAACTAATCATCAGTAGCCCGTACTCTAGAAATCATTTCAGTTTCACAATTCGGAACTTTCGGGATGGGTTAATAGGCAACGTATGGGATTCATATGATGCCTGCATCTACAAGAAAGAAAGAGAGAGGGCGAGCAAGCTCCTTTCCCATTCACGTATTACTTCTGGTTCTAACGGCTTTAGTTTTTCAGATGAAAGCTGAGAACCTTTGAACTTCTCATCATATGCCCAAGATTATTAAGAAATGAACCATCAAAAGGCTGTATTTCAGCAAGTAAAGGTCAAATAAACAATGCTAGAATGTTTTGCACAATTCAGTTTCATTTTGGGGTAAATTTGGATATTTTAGTTTGAGTCTAGAACACATGATTTCGGCAAGCATTTTAAATGTTGCTAATTTCTCGCTAAATAGTAATACTGTTGAAACAAGGCTAGAATAACTAGCTCATCAGCAGTAAGTTATTTTGCGCATGCTGCCACATTTGACATACTATGCATATATATATATAAAAAACATATATATATAAATTTAGGCACAGACATATAAATAGTTGCTTATCATTGGTGTCAATTCAATTTTCTGTCAAAATCAAGCTTGGCACAGATTATTCTGGGTCACCATCACTAGAGAAAATAATTAGAAGACGCTAGCTTAAAGCATTAAAAACTAAAGGGAAAGTTGCCAAATAATGAGATTAGTTTTAAAGTCACAGTAGTTAAAACTGTTAAGCTTTCCTCTGAACTCCTGAGAACCAAAAGTTTATGTTTTTCTAATGAAACCAGAGACTCTCAGGTAATAACATAGCTCTGGAAATGGAAGTTTTGGGAAAGTGCTGAACATCTCAAGATGTTCAAAAAACGCATGTAGAGCTGAACACTGCCATCTATCTTTCTTTCTTTTTTTCTGACTTTTCAGTCTCTGCGTACTGGAGATACTCTAAGCAGGCAATACAACTGTCCATTGACTTTGCTCAAAGGTATTGCTCTGCAGTCCAGACCAGTGTGTGGGAAAAGGTGTGATGAAGCCTGCCTAGGCTTCAAAACTGAACTACTGTTCCAACTTGAAATATTAATCTAGATGTGTCCTATGTCACGGTGACTATTTTCTCTAATCTTGTCTTGCTATTACTATAATGTACAAAACCACACGACAAGCAGAATGGAGATTATGCTGCTAATTAAAAAAGCCCTATGTTACATGGCTCTGGAAGCTTTGTATTTCTCTAAATTCTGGTCTTTAAACATCCTACTTAAATATACAACTATACAAATAGTTATAATTTTTTAAAACAACATTAGAATTGGGCATGAATTAGTGTTGTCTAACTGACCTATGGGTCAAAAAATAGCTAGCCATTTATGGGACTTAGGGGATTGCTAAGCATTTTCTGATGGTCCAGACCTCTGGAGGCATCTCAGTCTCCTTTCACCTCTCTCCCCTTGGACCAAGTTAATCCTTCCTTAGCAGGCATGTGGCTCGCTATGATATGTACCGATTCCACTCTTCTCCTCCCGTCTCTCCAGATTTAGTAAAGTAAAGATTGACACACCACGTTTCCTGTTGTTGCCGAAACAGACTTTACTTCATAGAATTTTCTCACAGACAGCAATTTCATTGCCAACAACCTCTTATTTCTTCACAGACAGTCTCACCTTACCACTATCTAGGTATTACACTGACAGGTTTATTGGCTATGCCCAGGGTAGCGCAGCGGCAGTGCAGATGAACGGCAGGGCAAAAGTATTTCTGGACAGATGTAATAAAGAAAGAAAGAAAACAAATACGATTGAAAAGGAAAGCTGCTGTTTAAATTACAAACCAGTATTAAAAAAATACTATTCTGGCACAGTTTCTGCTGAAGCAGCGCAGCCTGTGCCTTGCAGTTGTGCGACGCAAGAAGCAGTGGCCCTGTGTCCACATCCAGTTGCTTCTCCTGGGGAAGAGGGCAGCGTGTGAGGTCTCCAGAAAAGGACCATCAGAGAGCATAAATATAGTGCCCTGACTGAACCCTGAGGAGGTATGCGGGTATTTTAAGAACCTGAAAGTGCAGCTGTCCCTAGACTGCATGGAAACCATCCACAGGTCATGAAAGTGAGACCAAGGGCTCCAGTTGTTGGTATTTATATGGGCTTTCAACCCAGAATAAGGTGGTAATCCACATGTTTGTATTCTCAGAGGGAGAGGAAAACCTAATGTAGCTCTTTTAGCAAAGAGAGAAAATAAAAAGGAGGCGTGAATGGGTAGGCTAAAGCAGCAGAGAGGGCAGTGTTGGCTCCCTGGGAAAAGCAAAGTGCCTCACTGCCTAGACTGAAGGGGAACGGGGTGTTATTTGTTGCTGCTCATCACTGTGTGACTTCGCCTCGCTCTTGTATTGAACTGCAAATTGACTGAATATGCAGCTCAGCACTAGAAATGCTGTGGAATTCACTTTCCTGACTGTCAGGAGACAAGAGCAGTCTGTGATATTTCTGGCAGATCCAATATTACACTATGGCATGATTACAGCATGCCAGTAGTATCCTGATGGTGTTATTTTCATGCAGCCACCTCAGAAGTATGTACAGACAGGACTGACTTCCCAGAGCTGAGACGCTGAGAAAGAAGCTGCCGTTTCTCCATCTGTCTGCCCCTATCCTGTGACTTGACTTCCATCAGTGAAGAGCAGGCTGCCATGAGCTAGCACCGTGTCATGATTACGCTGCTGTAAATGCCACTGCACTGGTTCATGGCAAGACTCATTAAAGACAAACACGTACAGAGATAAGTACTTAACTTTTCTTTGTGCCTTGGAAAAAACTTCCTCTGGTATTTAATCTTTTGAGCCTGTTTCTGCTTGCTTACCTTCAAAATGATCTTAAATCTTTTTTTTATATAAAGAGATATGGATGAGGCAGTAAGTTTGCAGGCAATAACGAGCTATCTGCAGACATTGTGGAATTCCTGTCGTGTGCAGGCTAGTCACCGCGTTGTTCAAAACTTGATTGCCTGAGGAAAGGTATTTGCCTTCGCAGAGCTCTTCAGGATGTGAACTGAGCCATTTTAGCTTTGTGAAACCTTCCTGCTCTAAGTTCTTAATCATATATGTAAATTGGCCAAACTAATTTTACTCATAGCTGAGCCAGGTTCAAACAGGGTTTTGGAAATGCTTCTGAAACAATGCTATCCTGCTGATGTCAATCATCAAAATCTTGTCAAGAGCATGGAGTATTATTTAGATTGCAGATTCATGAAGAAGGAAACGGGTTTTGTTATGAATTTGGACAGTACTAAGCATAGCAGGATCTTATTCAGTCACGCAGGAGTACAGTCAACAGTGCAATATGTACAACATGAATTTCAGAAACTTCTACTGAGGCCAGTAAAATTGTAGTAGATTAAATTATAGGAGATTAAAACATTTGTTGTTGTTTTGGGGGTTTTTTTTCCCCAATACATCTGATCTCTGCATGAAGATACAATTGAGATAAACCATTCAGATTTGGAGCTTTTAATATTTTCTCTTTTTTAATATACTGAAGTTCTCTGAAAGAACACAGGTAGCTGAATGCATATGAAAGGAACCTGGCATCTTGTTTTGTACACACTCAAATCTTAATGAAGGGAAAAGGTAGCAACACTACAAACTTGCCTGTTAATTTAAATTTAACTTCAAGATTTGATCTTCTAACTCTGGGTGCAGTGCGAACAAGTGACAGTGATTGAGCTGGTGTAGCTGAGGTCTTTCTGGTAGCTTATGACTTCTCTAGAAGCTTTCTGGCTTACTTCAGAAGAGCATGGAGAAAAGTAGAGGGCTCTATCACTGACTTCACTCCCTGTATTATGGGTTGTGAGAGAGCTCCTTGCTGCTGGATGGACTCACTTTGACACCCTCTTCTGCCAACTGCCACGCTGAGTATAACCAAAAGAAAGGATAGGTAAGGTGAGGGAAGGACAGGCTATTTTTCTTCTACTGGTGCATGTGCAAATGCAGCAGAAATTGTAAAAAGTCTGACTTGCTTTCCCGCCTGCCTACCTTCTGTTGTAGACAGCTATACAGATTAGGAAGAAAATCTCAGTCTAGGTCTTAATTATTAAGGATCAAGTGCTTCCCTCCCTGTAAAGAATGGCTTGGGTTGCTGTTATTCAAATGTGCCCTGTTTCAGTGACCTTCCTTTTGGTCTGGCTTCCATTGAAATTTATCTTTAAATAAGATTTTGATATAATGTCTCATATTATCCTGCCATTTAGCAATTGCATCCAAAAAAAGAAAGTTTCTGTAGTCTCTTGGCAAGTTTTTAGTGTTTACGCTTTTGACTTGTCGGTCTCATTAGTAACTTTGTGTGTATGTGTATGTACACACACGCGATATATTTGTATTTAGTCTATATACTGTTGTAACATGAAGGCTAACTAGTGAAACATGTTTTGTGTGCCTTGCACCCAGACTTACTGTAAGCCTGCTTGAGGTAAAGAAAGAAGTGAAATATTTTAATATCTGCTTGATTAGCATAGTTATATAAACCCAGTCAAACTAAGGTTAACAGTACTGTTCTGCAACTGCTTGAAGGAATCAAATGTCTGGCACCCTCTGTGCAAGCAGGTACCACACATCTGAAGAGACTGGAATGGGCTGGCACCTGGCAGGTCATGCCCACCTGAATAAGCTAGAACAGACTAGTTCTGACTTACGGCATGAGGAAGCAATCCTTTGAACCTAACTGGTCTCGAACCACAGGAAATGTATGTAGAAATACCAGTGATTTGCAATAGAGCTTAAGGAAGCAAGAAGAGACCCACTTCTGTTCTGGGTCCCCTTATCAAACATCTTGATCTCCGAGATTAAGAAAGATCAAAATCTGCAGGCACCAGAGCGAAAATCATGGCATCGGGCTTGACTAAGATGTTTGATTAATGCATCACTCAGTTGTTAACAGATAGATTGCCTATTAGCAGCACATAAATAAATTACTGTTTGATATTGGTGTCTGTCTCAGAATACTCCCATCACGACTGTACCTAGTTACCTAACAATAACAGCTGCAACACTGCCTTAGCATCATATCTGGCAGTTAAAATACAATTGCACGTAACACAACATAATCAAAAGTCTTAGAACTTCACTGAATTTTTTAAGGTAGTCCTTCGCTTTATGTTTTCCCGCTTTGTGGTTTGACTTTGGTGGATTACAGAGAGGTGCTAATAAGAAGCTTTCCCTTGGTGTCATCAGAAGAGTCAGAAGAACATTGACATAACTAAGAGGTTGCTAAAAATCTGTCAGCAAGTGTGACCTTTCATCATGTCACAGCTGAACAAAATATTAGCGTACTTTGTATGTGTATCTATCTAGGTATATGATGCTCATTTATGACATTTATCTTCTCTTCTAGGAAAAGATAAGAATTCTCTTGTGAAAGCAAATGAGGTCATCTACCAGGTATTGGTTATATCTTAGATTATTTATTCACCATTAACCTTTTGTAAGCTTTATAAGTAGGATTTGCACGTTAGTCTGCAAAGAAACAATTGCTTTCATGAAAATTGGTTATGAATGGTATTCAGGATGAATGTGTATGTATCAGTCCAGGAAGGAGTTCCAATCTTCCACAAGAGCCGTACTAATGGTTGTAACACCTTATAATTAGATACTATACATGCTTGTAAGGTTTAGTATAAAACTTCAATACTTGTCAAATACCACCAAAAGGAAAGACATCAAGATGATCTGAATAACAAACTCTGTTAGTGCTAGTATGATATTTTCCCACTCAGCTATTCAGTAAGAATACCTTAGAGTAAGTTTATGCAAAACTGATTTGTGAATACGTCGTTTGAAAGCTGCTAGAATTGGTGGTGGAAGATTTTACATAGGGAGCCCTTCTTCCACATTTCAGTCATGACAGCAGTTTGTCTGATCTGCTTGTTCCCAGAGTGAGGTGGAAGATATCCAGTCGTGTGGAATTTAAAAGGGGCTCTTGTCAACAGATTTCATCTACTGATTACTGTGGTCTTCTACTGAAGCTAAACCAGCCACTTGCAGTATTCCTGATGCAGAGTTAATTTGGTAGGTAGTATTTCAGTGTTAATACCCAAATAGGTTATTCTTGCTGCAAAGTCGTACCTCAGCAGCTTTACATCTGCACCTTCTAAGCATTAGTTTCTCATTTTCCTCTGATTAGTATCACTGCCTTCATGTACTCAGTAGAGCATAATTAAAATTATGAAAAAGAAACCCCACCAACAACCCCCAGCAAAATGGCTAAAAATACTTTACTTCTTTTTTACCATTGAAGTTACATGTAACAGTGTAAAAGTAATACTGAAATGGTAAATATGAAACATCAGTCTTGTCAGGTCTTTTACAGCTGTATTTCTTATACATTGTTTTGGAGAAAGAATTTTGCAATTCAAATATTTTGGCACAGGTAGTAATGAAATTATAACTTGATTGAGACATATGGCAGCAAGGAAAAGAATAATAAATAAAGTCTTGAATGACTAGTGCTTGAATAAAACTTACATACATATTTGCTAATTTTAGCAGTTGTAGTTGTATCCACTCTCAGTTTATTTGCTTTGTACACATAACGGTAGCATGTTTGCCTAGAAAAATTTTAATTGATATTTGGAATGGAAGTCTTTGTGAAAGTTCTTCATGTAGGTAGGTTAGTGTTTCAATATTGAGTCAAATGTGCTCAGTGCAGGCAAGATTTTTCTGTTCTGTACTATGCACGAGTAAGGAAACTGAGGCAAGCGTCCTGTCTTTCTTTGCTGTGCTGTGGCTGCCGTAAGCACAGGGACTGCTCCTTACCACAGGCTGGAGGATACAAGGTAGGAAGGGCAGGGATGGGGGATCTGCTGCATGGGTCAGGGTTGCTCGCTCTGTTTATTTTTAATGAAGAGCTTTACTACTGAAAATGGCCTTTTTGTCTCCAGACAGATTTGTGTTTGTGTGAAAAACCGTGCCATGACTTCTTGTTTACTAGAACGCTTATTTGCCAGAAAAAAGTCCCCTTATCTTTCCCCTCTTCACAAACATTAAACAGCCTAGGTAAAAATATCCAAGGCAAATAGCCTCTTTTAGTTTCAGTTGTGGGATTTTATTATTTTTTTATGAATTTTTTTTCCCATGTAAAAGTAGTCCCAGTTAAAAGAGCTTTCAAATTCTTCAAGGAACTGTAATTCTCATTTTGCCTCTAACCCACTGGGATGACACTCTGTGAGAGAGATCATGCAAAGAGTTTGTGGGTTGTGAGAGAAGGGAAGAGCTAACTGCAATTGTTAAAGGCAGCTGGGGTAGCTGTGCCCATTCTGCATGGCTACATATAGCTGTAGCATGTCTGCACTATTTCCATCGACCAATTATTGTACCTGGGGGGAAGAAAAATGCCCCCGGGAGTTTTGGCCAAAGTAAGGCTCTTCTAGACATTGCGTTACTGAAGGCCTGTACATTAAAGCTGCAGTTTTCCCCTAAAAGTAGTTTCACATCAAGGAGTTTAATTTGTAATCTAAAGAGAAAACCCAAGGTCTTGATCCCATGCTCATTAAAGCCAGCAGGACTTTTGCCAACATTTTGAGTAGGAACAGGTTCAGGTTGCAAGTGAGTCTACCTTCCCAATGACTCCTTCGTTTCAAACATCTGTCCCCTTTTTTATTCAGCTAGGAGGTTTCTGTGAAGGCTGCTTTTGAATGCTGTCTTTCTTCTAAAACCTTAAAGAACTCACCCAGCTAGGTCAAACTATAGCCAAGAGCTTTTTGAATTATCAAGCTTGTGGAAACAAAAGAGAAACTAGCTGATTTTAAAATGGCTTAATACCCTGAAATGTGCTAAATGAAAGTATTATGCGAATGATTTCTTGTTATACAGGTATATTCTGAAAGTTACTTTAATGCAATGCTATCTTTTCTTCCTCTCTAACATACTGAACATAATTCAAGTCCTTTAAAAGAATTTGTTTTTCCATACAACTGCTGTATTAGATAGGTTTACACTTCTATTATTGCAACTGGAGCATCCAACTGGGTGTGAGATGCAATAGTTTTGAGCCAAGACTGTGTCTTGTTTTATTTAGACATCAGCAGTACTGTGGTGTGCTGCTCCCATTGCTCTAAGGTTAAAGCCTGTTTTGTGAAGGTGGCTTTTCCATGCTCTTTTGTAATCGTTCTTTTCTTGGTTGTTATGGAGATAAAGCTTATGCAGTCCCTTTTCTGCTTACTTTATCATGCTCCAGGTCCAATAGCACAGTAAACAACCTATTAGGCTACCTATTTATCTATGTCAGTGCTGCAAGTTCAGACCTCTATTATTTAAGGTAAGAATCTTTTTTCAGGTATGTTTGTCTGGAATCGAGTCAATTTTTTTTATTTTTTTTTTTGTCTTTCAAATTGTGCTGGCTTTTGTGGGATTTTTAAAAAGATCAGGAAAACTGATTTGGTAAATATGTCTTTTCCCCAAAATAACAGTGTCAGTTCTCAGCTGAGCTTGTGTTTCAGCTGTTAAGTACAACATTACCCAATCTAATATTTTGCACATAAACCAGTTGATAACACATAAGGTACTTCAGATTATTTTCTCACAAACCTCAGTGAATTAAAATGTTTCAAATCTTCTTATTTTCTTCTAGCGGGTTATTTGCTTGAAAGCCTGTCTATGTTTAAAAAAATGTTAAAGGATGTTACCTGGCTTCTTTGCCTTTCCACTGAGAAATTAGATGTGGTTTTCTGTCCAACTAATTGCTCAAATTTGCTATATTCCATTGAAGAATCACTTCTGGGTAGGTCCTTATTTTTAAAGATTTTTTTATTTTATTTAGATTACATTAGCCCTGAAAAGTACCTATGGAAGTGCCATGAATTATCTATAGGGATTCTGCATCCATTGGTGCTTCCTACCTTGCAGAGAAATGCCCCAAGTCAGAAATTACGTGGTTCTTGAACGTTGCCTCACGGGAGGTGCGGCTGAGGGGTGGTCTTTCCTGTGAGCTAGGCTTTCGCATTGGGTTTTCTCACTGGGTTTTCTCGCTGGGCTTCACCTCCCAGCGCAGATTGCAGCCACCCCACCCTGCCTCCCCCCTCACCAAGAGGCTCTCGTCCTGCGAGACGCAGCTGGACACCGTGCCCAGCCAACGCTGGAGAGTGTTGGTATTAAACCAGGTTGGGGCTGGGTTTGTGATGAAATCCTCGCTCTCTGCAGGGGAGAAATCAGTTCGCAAACACTGCTTTGGAGGCAGGTTTCTGCTGAAAACCTGAAGTTTGTAAATTCCCTATATCCTCAGTTGCACAGGGAAAACCTCTGCTGCACTGAAATGTCTGAACATTTAACTGCATTCATAAATTGCTGGAGAGGCTTTGTTCAAGAAAAAAAAAAGCATTTCTGGCAGCTATAAAATAAGATACATAGAATATCTTCACGGCTGTATTCTGCTGTTCAGGGACCACATTACGCATAAAACATCAACCTTCCTCACTTCTTGAAATTCGTTAAATATAAAAAGAAATGATCCTGGGAAATGCTTTGGGAAAGAACTCTGCTTATGGAAACATAGCATTAGATCATCCTCTTATAACTCTTGGGGGAAAAAAAAAAAGCAAAGAACAACCTTTTTAGCTCTCTCTTTTGCTCCATTCCTGTAACTTCCATTATGGATTATTCTATTGTGAGACTTAATCCTGTAGATAAAATGACTCCTCTTACTGCTGTGCTGACTTGGGTATATTGCATTATGCAGTAATTTTCTTTTAATCCTTATCAAATAAAAGACATGCTAGGACAGTTTTGTTAAACCAGCTATCTATTATAGCTTTATTTTTCTTCCAGTCAGTATCAGCAATGATGATTTTTAGAAAACTTTTCCGTGACACCTCAACAATGAACATGCAATATGTTGTCTACTGCATATAACATAATTTCTTTTTTTTTTTCTCTAAAGGAATTGAATATAATTTGTAGATACTAGTCAGACTGTGAGGACAACTATCTTTATTTTTAGCAACAATTTTTCAATCTCTGTAATGTCAAGGGAGAGGGTTCAGTCTTGGTGTGGGATTCAGTGGAGTTATGTCTGAGTAAATCAAGGATGAGTCTAGTGTAATAATGTTTAGTATTATATTACAGTCTTGTAGTTTTGGGGCGGGGGGTGTGTTTAGTATTATATTACAATCTTATGAGTGCTCACAGAGGATGTAGTGCAGCCAGTCCTGCTTTGTCACCACCACATCATATGATTGTACAATGGAGGAAAAGGCAGGGAGAGATGTACAGTCCCATCTACCTTCTTATAAAGTTATGTCTCTGTACAACACACCTGCGTACATATGTGTATACATGTACTCATATATATACTCTTTTTTACCCCTGAAACAAGGAAATAGGGGGGTGGGTGGGGGGTGGGGGGTGGTGGTGGTGGTGGTGTTCAACTTTGAGTCATAGTTAAGTCTCAGTTCCTTGTTTTGGATTTTGTGGTGGGTTGACCTTGACAGGGTCACCTTGCCACTTAAACCCAATACAGATTTAAAATAAAATGCCTTTGTTTAACATTTTTAAAGAGGACATAGTACTCATATAACTGCCAGTCTTGGATTTCTACATATAAGTGCCTATTTATGCTCCTCTTATGCTATCCTGAAAAGGATGCTTCAGCCTTAACTGGGTGGAACTACCTCTAAGAGAGGTGGCAGCTGGTCTTTCTGCTTGTGTTCAGCCCCTGATCCCTCTGCAGAGAATGGCACCGGCAGAGCTGATGCTGGAGTTGTAAGCATCAGGCTTAGAGATAACGCGCAAACTTGGTACATTATGCCCGTGCTTTCCCGTGAGCAGGGTCTATGTCTCCACTTTGTCCTCTAGGGAGTCAGCAAATTGTAATAAATATTGGCCAGTAATAAGGCATTATCAGTCAGGGTTCATCATTGACTGGCATTGAACCAGAGGAATAAATGCAAGTTGAAGCCGATTGATAATGACTAATCTCAGCACCATCTGTCAGTGGTACATCTGTCCAAACCCTGTGGTTCTGCATCTTGTCTAGCACCACTTTGGGTTGGGCCGAGCTGCCAACTTTGCTGCATCTTGGCTTAAGAAAAGAACCCTTTAGGAATGAGCTGCTGTACTGCTAAAAGGTTCCTGCTGTTGAGATGCTGGTGCATACCACATACAACTGTTTCAGCAAATTCCAACTTTGTTCTCTATCAACAGTTATGTAGAAATATTTCACTGAAATGAATTGCCGTACTATACATCAGCCTTGTCATATCTCTTAGACTCCCTGACTGCACAGATTAATCTTGGAGGGAGAAACATATTTCCCATACATTTATTGTTCGTGGAATCTTATGGACAGCGAATGCATGATGGTAAGGTATATGGTTTAGTCATCTCACTTGGAGGGGTGCATATTTCTCAGGGGTGACGAAGCAGTGAATAAATTAGGTTATATCAAGAGAATACTAATAAAGATTACCCAAGCACCACATATGCAGCATAAACTGTGTCTTACAGAAAGTATTTAAGAAATACTTCAGAATTCTACAAAATGTTCTACTTTAATTCTTCAAGTTACAAACCCAGGTTACCTTAACGCAGCCTAGGAAAGAGAAAAATAACTATGCTTAAAATGCTCCTGACAGCTTTCTCATACACTAGAGTGTCACAAGCTTAAATCTGAATTGCAAAATCTACCAGAAGAAACAAATGTTGTATTGCCATCTCTTGTCAGAGCTGATTTTTAAATCATGCCGATAGACTCATCTATCCAAGCTTTTATTCTGTGGAGGAAGAACACCTTTTAGCCCTCTTGTTCACAGAACTCAACCATCCTCTTTTCCTCCCCTTTTCCGTAAGCCAGCAGTGTGGCCTGTCTCTCCTCTGGTGGACCAACTTATGGAGCATCGGCGATCTGCAGGCGGGAAGCGTGCCAGGCCGTGGAGCTCCTCGGAGGACCCCACCAGGGAAGAATCCCTGGCTGCAGGGCCATACCCCAGTCCTGGTCCTGCTTGATGACAGCTGTGGTGCCATCACCGCAACCCCCTGACCAGCTGTGTGCAGTGTAGAGAGTCAAAAAGCAGAAGAAAGGTGCAGGGTTATACCACCTAAGCATCCCAAGACATCTTCCTCGCTGAGGGAGAAGCATGGAGGAGTCGGCTGCCTGAGTCTGAAGTTTCATGTGAACTTGGTAGTCTTCACATTTGGGAGGAAAAACTACATGTGCATCAGACTAATGGAAACAAAAGGAAACATATCTGCATTTCTGCTCGTCTAGAGCAGACATTTTCGACCTCCAGTTGAAACAAATGTCATTACCATAAAGCCACATTTAGCTTTGATGTGAAATTTAACTTCGCCAGTTTGGGCTGCACAAAATGAAATGTTTAATAGGACCCAACTCTCAGAGAATTGGTTGGTGCTTCTGAATAGATTTCAGTGTTTCAAGGTAGTCACTTAAAAACCAAGCCACCTGAGTACACTTGTCTTTCTCTGAAAATATGTCTAGATTAATGAGGGAGAAAGCTTGGTTCTGGTAAGTGCAAATATTCTGAGAGAGCACAGGCACAGGAGACCTATATGCACATTTATGGGGATTGTGAGATCTTCCATAATTTAACGAAGTTATCAGCAAGACTGCTGCAGAAAAGGTTATTTTTTATGGAAAAAATATTTTTGCTGTTTCAGCACTCTGCCACTGATCCATGGACTTCTTTTTTAATAGGAAAATGTAGTGTTATAATTGATCCTTATGCTGATAGTTTAGGTTGAAACATGAAAATAATAAGACATAATGAGGCAGTCCTGAGTGAAAATATTCAGATAAACAAATGTGATGTTAAACAGCTCTCCATTAATTCTAGATTTCCACAGAACCAGCATGCAAACACTTAATTGCTTCTGAGCCATAAAGAACTTCATAGCAACCAAAAGTCAAAAGAACTTTTTCATTTCATTGTAACTTCTTTTCTTCTAAAGGCTTTTTGCAACAGCTCACCGTCTTTCCAAGAAAAAAATACATGACCCTGGTTTTAGTTCAGTTTAAATGAAAAACATCTCATTGCCATCCTTTTTGACAGAGGTCTAAGTGTAATTTGTGATATTTGGGTATCTGAGACATCCATCTGAGGCTAACGAATACAGCACAGAGCCAATGGAAAGTCTGTGAATTGGCTTTGCATGGCAAGGTTTTGGTAGCAGGGGGGCTACAGGGATGGCTTCTGTGAGAAGCTGCTGGAAGCTTCCCCCGTGTCTGACAGAGCCAATGCCAGCCGGCTCCAGGACGGACCCACCGCTGGCCGAGGCTGAGTTCATCAGCAACGGTAGTAGTGCCTCTGGGAGAACAGATTTAAGAAGGGGAAAAAGTTGCTGTGCAACAGCAACTGCAGCCGGAGAAAGGAGTGAGAAGATGTGAGAGCAACAGCCCCGCAGACCCCGGATCAGTGCAGAAGGAGGGGGAGGAGAAGCTCCAGGTGCCGGAGCAGAGATTCCCCTGCAGCCCGTGGGGAAGACCACGGTGAGGCAGGCTGTCCCCCTGCAGCCCAGGGAGGGCCACGGGGGAGCAGATCTCCACCTGCAGCCCGGGCAGAGAGGACCCCACACCAGAGCAGGGGGATGCCCAAAGGAGGCTGGGACCCCATGGGAAGCCCACGCTGGAGCAGGCTCCTGGAAGGACCTGGGGATCTGTGGAGAGAGGAGCCCACGCTGGAGCAGGTTTTCTGGCAGGACTTGTGACCCCGCAGGGGACCCACGCTGGAGCAGTCTGTGCCTGAAGGACTGCAGCCCGTGGAAGGGACCCACGCTGGAGCAGTTCGGGAAGAACTGCAGCCTGTGGGAAGGACCCATGTTGGAGAAGTTCATGGAGGACTGTCTCCCATGGATGGGACCCCACGGTGGAGCAGAGGAGGAGTGAGGAGTCCTCCCCCTGAGGAGGAAGGAGCGGCAGAGACACCGGGTGAGGAACTGGCCCCAACACGCATTCCCCATCCCCCTGCACTGCTGGCAGGCAAAAGTTAGAGAATTAAGCAATAAAGTTAAGCCCAGGAAGAATGGAGGGGTAGGGGGAAGGTGTTTTAAGGTTTAGGGTTTATTTCTCATTATCCTACTCTGATTTGACTGGTAATAAATTAAATTAATTTTCCCCAAGTCGAGTCTCTTTTGCCCATGATGGTAATTGGTGAGTGATCTCTCCCTGTCCTTATCTTGACCCACGAGCCTTTTGTTATATTTTCTCTCCCCTGTCCAGCTGAGGAGGGGAGTGATCAAGCAGCTTTGGTGGGCACCTGGCATCCAGCCATGGCCAACCCACCGCAGTCTGTTTGTCTCTGGAGTTGTGGGCAGAGGCCAGGAAGACCATTTTCATAGCACAAACTACATTGGTATGGACAACTGAATGGAGTCCACGGTGTCAACTCTGGATAAACTTTCTAGAAACACCCCCCTCTCCTCCCACCCCCCACCCATGCCATTGCCTCAATATAGGTGTCTAGTTTCATTTAAGATGTCCTAGGATATCCTACCTGCCCCCAGCTGATACTGCAGAAAGGCACAGGTCTGCTATAGGACCTTGCATCTGGTTTGCCCACCTCATAAGGATGTGCACCTCATATGGCTCTAGGTACATATGGTCAGGCAAATTAATAGGGCTCTGGATCTCCCTTGCCTATAGGGGGAACTTACATATTTGGCCATCTACCACACATACAGATACCCATATAGAGATATGTATATTTCTGTGTCTTAATCACAAACTGAATCCCATTCCTTGGGTTTGATTCATTTGTCCATACGTGGTTGTCTAGTGCCACTTCAGACAGCCCACACTCTTCCACCTGGCCCCCAGAAGCTGTTCCAAAAGGCCTTGGGTCTCTTTTAAGTCTTCTGTCTTATCCACCACTTTTGTGTGCTTCTTGGATACCCCAGGTATCTCAGGTGTCAGTAGATTCCTATGGATGCGCAATTGAATTGATCCCTGTGCTGCACTGGAGGCAGGAGGTGTTTCAGTCTTTTTTGTAACCCTCTTTTCAAAATTATAAAGAC
This sequence comes from Astur gentilis, assembly GCF_929443795.1. Classification (NCBI taxonomy): domain Eukaryota; kingdom Metazoa; phylum Chordata; class Aves; order Accipitriformes; family Accipitridae; genus Astur; species Astur gentilis. Next base: position 29,913,459 of record NC_064890.1, on the reverse strand, counting down.
TATATTGATACATGTACCCCCCAAATTACCAGAGATTCCTGAATGATTTTGCAACAAGCAGTCCAGAAGTTCTCCTTTTGTTGCAGAAAGGCACACCATCCTTTATCTGGGGAATCTACAGCCACGTGTCAAAGTAACGGTAATGAATAGAGAAGACAACATTGGACATATAGGGAAGCTCAGAATCCAACTAGACCAGTCCAAACACATTTTATATTAGAGGGGCAATAGCAGTCTTCATCCCATCTGATGCTATGTATTTAGGGTAATGTGCACAACTTCAGACTTTTTCTCACACTATATCTAGCAACTTCATGTTCTTCTTTGCATTAATACACACAGGGCCCATCAGCAGCAGTGGAACATTGCCACTCCAGCTAAAGGAAAGAAAGTAATTCTTGCTTCAGAAAGTATGATTGGATCAGGGAACTTAATCCAGAACCTGGATTACTGCCATGGATATTACATGTGCCTTCTCTCTCCTTTCCTTAGTACAGTGACTCAAATCTCCTGCATTGAAAAAAGCACAATGAAACTCTCTCTTCATCTCCTCCCCTTAAATTCCTCAAATGTCAAAAACAGTTAAATCATTTTGGTAACACCTGCAAGTTCAGAGCATTGTCCATATCAAAACATGATTGGTTGACACATCTGAGATTGCACTTTCTATCATAAATGTAAACACTAACTTCCTTCTCCTCATTCTTGAACCTTGCAAGGCACTCTCCCTAGAATGAGATTTATGACTTAAGGTTTTTCTTGTGGTATGCCTGGGTGTGTCATTTGGACTGAAGAATCAAACACCTTCTGGCTAAATATCTGCTTTCATGCACCACTGAGCTCCAATTCTCCACAATTCACTGTTGCTCCACTACTTGGTCATCCTCAGTTTGCCATCAGATATAACTTGCTTCTGCTCAATATCCAAAATAATATTGCCAGGACATGCTGCAGAATACAATTTACAAACACAAGCGCTGCTGTACTTCAGCTAAAAGCCCATTTACTTCTGTGGTGGGGACTACACTAATCAAAAGGCCTCCTTATAAGCAAAATGGTTGCTACCGCTCTGCCTTTCTTATTAATTACCTCTTCGTCCCCTTGCCCTTCTCTCTTCCCCATCTTCCTTTTCCCCTTTCCCCTTCTTCTCCTTCCCTTTCCCCTTTCCCTTACCTTGCCTTGCCCCTTTCTTTTGCCTTCCCTTCCCTCGCCCCTTCCTTTTGCCTTCCCTTCCCTCAGACTAAAAGGGAGGACAGTCACGTCATTCACAAAATACCCCACCCCAAACCCCGGGAGATTCAGAGCGACGCGATTCCCTTAGCTGTTGTTCTTCAGTTAACCACCACAGTAGTCTATACTTCGGTATATAATGAAGTGGTTGGCTAAATGAGTACCTAATGCTTGTTCAAAGCTGTACGATAAGTACACACGTTTGAGGTGCTCCATCGTGGACATTACACGATATTACTGATGTGGATGGGAGTTGCAGGTTAAAGTCCCTTAGTGCTTTTTTGACAGCTGAGTAATGTAAACTACTGAAAGGTTAAAAAATAAAAGAAGCAATGAAAATACCAGGGACTGCTTTTTTAACTTTGTACAAATAGGCTAAAGTAACACTGGGAAGGTTGTTGGGGTTTTTTTATTATTATTTAACGATGAGGAAAAAAGGAAATAGGTGAACAAAAATTAAAAGAAACTGTTTTCCTCAGTTAATTTTTTATCACCCTGTAGCTTGTCCTGCATGGGTGATCCTGGCAAATGCTTTCAGTAAGGGCTCAGATGAAGTCCTTAAGTTACTCCAGCACCAATGAATTCAGTTCACTTGAAGACAGCTATGCTTAGGTCCTACTCAGCCATACTGAAGCTTCACCTGGTGAGCAAGGGATAGAGGAAGATTTGTTATGAAGTGTAGTTAAAACAAAATTTTGCAATTCAGCTTGTTTCAGCTGACAACTCATAATAAACAGAAAGAGATCCTCGTGCTTTGGCTGTGATTGCGAAGATGCCCACTACTTTTCCGGGCTTCAACTTACAGTTAAATTGTGATTTTCCCCTAAGCTTTCTGAGCCAGAGCAGCATATATATACATATATACTGCATTTATACACAATTTTGGAAGTCCTAATGAGTCCCTGGGGAGTCCCTGTTACTGACTGTGACCCTGCTGTGTTAAGTGCTCAGATTCAAACAGATGGCTCAGCTCCAAAACCAGGCAGTTCTTTCCATGTAAGAGCAGAGGTGATGAGTAGATAAAGGGAAACAGATCAAAATGTGTAGCCTACATGCTTTGCTATTTCAAGCATTTGAATTTGTGCCACAGGACAGAAGAAAACCAGTTAAAAAGAAAGGTGGATCATACCTGGAACATTCTGGATCCCTACCCATGTGTAGAGGACAGGGCACTCAACTGCGAGACCCAGAAAAATCAGGAAAGGAGCATGGTGGTCACAAGTCATGCTTAGTAGCTTTTTCTGGCACTATCTGAAGAAGATTGTGGTTGATTATTCCCTTAAGCCATACATGCTCACCCTCCAAAAGCTTTTCTAGTCAGACTGCAGAAAAAAAGATTGTGAGAAAAAAGAGACTTGAACAGTGCAGAACCTAAATGAACTTGCTGTAAATTCTGTCCTCTACCTTCACCACTTTCAATACATATAATGGCTTCATTTCTCTGCCATGAGTGAGTTTTGATCTACCACAGTTTGGTTTATGGACCAGACAGAGTGCACAGTGAACTGGTCGTCACCTCCATAGATTACACATTGCATTTTGCTACTTACTGCCTTTAAACTGGGATTCTGCCTCTCGTTGGAAGAGAATGCAGGCAGGTGTACCTGAGTTGATGGTATGTTGTGTGGATATTAGTGTGATGGTGATGGTATGTTGTGTGGATATCGGTGTTTTGTTTACCTGGGTTTATGGGAAGACAATAATATCTCATAGCCCTACGAGCCCATGCCTAGGCAAGTGAAATAGGTTGTCAAGTGCAACCCTATAAGATACAAGGAAGAGATCTTGTACGTGATGAATCCAACAGCTGTCCTGTTTCTGTGTTAACTGTTAGCTGAAGGGTCACCAGCGATTAACCTATAAGTTAGAATGTGGAGAATTAAGAGAGTTTGTTGACACAAGTCAGGAGGACATTGAAGGGACTGAGATGCTGCCTTTCTCAACTCTGGAGCCCAGGTGACAGGGTATCGGGGATATCTTGGAAACACCAAGAAACCACCTCTTAAAGAAACTTGTGGAGGAAAGCGTTTACATGGGCACTAAATTATTTTAGTGTTAATGCAATATAAATGCTATGTAAATGAATATTGCAGCTGAAATCCTATTAATAGAGGTAGGAGAAGAAAAGAGTCATATCTGTGTAGGAAGAACCACAGTATCTCTATTAGCTAATTCCATCTTATTTTCAGTTGTGCAAAGCATTCCAGATAGTATTTAATATTTTATGTTATTTATAATAATTTCTCTGTCTATTTGATGTTTCCTTTCCTAAGAGCCCTTCCTCTGAATACTGGCTGGCAATCATTAGCATCTGCTTATCAGTATTTTAGTTAAGTTTCCCCGAAGCCCAATGCCATGTAATGCTTTTTGAGCAGATAGAGAGCTCTGGCTCATGTGCCGGGAGAGAGTTAAGCTGAGGGGCAGGGAAGGGAGAAGGTCCAGAGGAGGTTGCTCAGCAGCCCCCTTCCACATCGCATGGGGGCAAGGCAACAGTCAGACCGGACTGGGCAGCGCAGCCGGCGGCTGACGCAGGTTGCCAATGTCTGGCTGGTGTCAGGTGCCTCTGACGGGGAGAGGAGGGGTGTTATCCTGTCAGTGTGTTAGCACTGTCAGAAAGCATCCGTCATACTGAGGTGAGTGTCGCTCAAAAGGTATCGCACGCTCCCCACCTTTAATATTCTGCAGGTGCAGCCTTCAATTAGGCATGAGATTGATTTGCCAGACAACAGTAGCAAAGGGCAGAGAGGACCCCAGATTTTTTTCCCGGCTTCAGTCCAAATTGTTTTTATCCCTGTAAGGAACTAACATTACAAACTAACCCCAAATGCTCTTGAATTTAGGGATGTGGGTGTCGAATTTTGAATTGAATATCCAGCTTTCTTCACTTCAGGGCATTCAGATTCAGCACATTAGAGCAAAAGAGGCTTGAACTGTCAGTTCTCATCCTTTAATATTGCACCAAGCTGGGAGGGCACATTTGCAACACTCACTGAGATATGTACTTTCCGTTATTCTTTCAGCTGACAAAGTACAGAAAGCTGCAACACATTTAGGAAAAAGACCTCATATTTGGCCAAATTGAACGTGTTAAGAAATGTTAGGTCTGACTGGTTTTGAATTTCCAGATCACACAGGGACAATGAAAGAATGGGTGTCCCAGGAGGAGCTCTGGTCTGCCCAGCCTGAAACCTCCCTTCACCTGCATGCTACTACATGCTGTTGGGGCAGCTCCTGCCACTTTTAAATGAGCCTGACATGCACTCCCATCTATATATGTAGCAAGCTAATTCCCTTGGGCCAGAACCAGTGAAGACTCCTGCCTTGCACCTATCACAAAGCAAGTGTTGCTGCAGGCACTAACTTGTAGCAGGGCTAAGATGCGTGTTTCCTACCTGCATTGGTGTTGGCTACTGCAGTCGTTTCCCTCACTATAGATACAAGATGTACCTGGATGAGCTCAAAAGTGCTTCCCCCTCTATGGTTTCTCAGGCCTGTGTCAGTCAGAATAGGAAAAAAAAAATATCAAAATACAGTGAAAATGATGTGGCATCCAAGGTAAGTGAAAGGACGGTAATGTGAAAGGATGCCATGATGTATTGAGTAAAACTGAAATGTCAAAATGAATGCAAGAGGACCAAATCACAGTGATGATAATATGGTGAGCACCAAGCTCTGAAAGGTTTCCTCTTATGGCTATCCAGTAAGACTTTGCTGCTGCAGCAATTTGACTGCTGAATGAGAAGATAATTTCAACAGGGGCTCAGGGCAATTTTAGCACATTAAAATGAAAATGGCTTGTTCTGAAAGTATGTTAAGAGTATGTAGGTGATAGCGGAACTTCAGTAAAACTGTCAGCACACCCTTCACCTCTGGTCAAGCTATGTTCTAAACAAGACGCCCTGTAAAGTTACAGTAAGGTTGTAATGGAAGTGCTGAAACGTTACAAAATGCCTGAATTAAGCTTTCTGTATATCTATCTGCATTTCTGTCTGTACAGCCCTGGGCTGTCCCCTTGTTGTGTATGAATTGTGGCAGTTTGACTGAGGATCACATACTGATTTTTCTGCAAGGCCATCTCACTCGGTGCCCTGGGTGGACAGCGCTCAGTGATTGAGTGGCTCCTCAATATTTTTGTTTTACCCTCATATTTCAGTGCATGGCCCATGGACACATTTACTTTGTGCTACTCAAACCCTTCCATGCGACAGAATCACAGACCTCCTCGGGGGATTTTTCTATGGTGTTACTCATTGTAAATTTTATTCGTGCAGTATTTTTGTGGTATGAGGGGTGATATTATCTGCATTTTCTATGTGGAGAAAGGCAAACAGATTAAGATTAAAATTGGCCTTTAATTTGGGCAGCTAGTTTGAGGCACCAAAGACCATATATTTTGTTGAGTATTTAGTCCAATGCCTAATCTAGCTTTAGGTAGGAATTTTCTGACAAGAACAGGGATAGGATTATTGCTAGACTGTCTTAATCACAAGACCAGTCTTTCTCTTACAGAAATCCTGTCTTCCACAACACAAGCCTTTCAGCCTCTGTTACAGATGCATTGAGGAACCTTAAATCAGAAACCTAAGTCATCCCAGAAGGTGGTCCACCTCATGCAACTTTTATTCTGAACGTTTGATTCCACTGATTGAGCTAACGGAGAAACTGGGGGATGATGGTAGGCTGACATCTTTCATGTGGTCCAGACAGCTTTAGACATAAAATACGAACACTACACCAAATTAAACAGTGACAAGTCCAACCTTTGGACAGTTTTGGAAGTTCACCTTAAATCTAGCTAATTTGCAGTATCGTTCACTGAAGGCAGAGCGGTGTGGTGCGCAGCAGCATAAGCAAAGTGATGCAGAGGTCAGAGCTGCAACCGAGCTACCCCAGTCTCCCTGATGGGAACAGCTGGAGGGAAGCAGATGGCACCAGGTGTCCAGCAAAAAGCACTTGACGTGATCAGGAGGAAAACTAATGAACAGTTATTGTCACTCACCCATACTCCTACATCTTCCTACATCCTCTTGGTGTATCTTAGAATAACTGTAGATGCCTCATGGCAGCTGTCACATTAGCCCTTCACCAGACAAGGAGATGGGAAACTAACTGTTATGGCTTTAACTGGTTGCAGGGTTACATTTCTCCTAGCAACTTTTAACCTCAAAGCAGAGAGCTGCTTTAGATCTTGTCAATATATGTTCCCGTTAAGATAAAGATAATTAAAGTTTATATCAAGTGAACAGTTTTATTTAATCTGTTTCTTTCCGGGCCTTTACCTCCTCCAAACACCGAGTTCCTCGTCACGTACCTAAAGCCTTGGACTCCTTCCACAGGCTTTTGAGAGCAGGTGCTCACTGCCCAAACCCGCTCTCCCCTATGGACTGGGACGCTCTGCCGCCTGACATTGCGCTACTCCATAGCAGTGCTCTTTCACACCCAGTGCCTGGTTCCTTGCCGCAGTCTTTCCACCTCAGTTCTGTCTCCTTGCGTGGTATCTCAGAGTCACCCGCCGGCCAGTCCCCTTCCCGGCTCCATCCCAGCGCCTTGTTTAATCTCAGTCCCTCCTCCTCCGCCAGCAGCCACGGAGCTGCTGGTGTCCCTTCTCCTAGGCGTCTTATTTTCAGTGCCTTTTGCTAAAACCCCTACCGCTCATCCTACTTCATTTTCCTCTTCCTTATCCTCATCCCTGCTCCTTTAAATGCTCCATCTTGCCTCATGTCCATGGCATTCCTGGCAGGAGAGACGGCGTCCCTGCTCGTAGCTCCTGAGCCCAGCTCTGCGCCGGGGTCCAGCAGTTACGGGGACAGCCCTCCTCTGTCCTCTGGTCAAAGTCCGGCGAAGTTACGAGCCACCGCAAACAGGGGCTTGTAATGCAAAGCGGCAGACGAGTTTAACTCAGCATCACTACTCGCTCCGGCAGTGGTGGTGGCACCTGTAGCAGTCGACAGAGAGCAGAAGACGGCTGATGCCTGTCACTTGCATTACCTGTCCTTACACAATGAAACTATTTGCTAAAAATTTATTTTTGTCTACCGAAAAGCTGGCTAAATTACACAGTTCCTTCTGCTTATCTCTGTATCTCTGACGTGCAGCTCACGTAAAGCTAGTCATCTGGTAAAGATAGAAACAATGGACAAGCTCCTGAAAAAATGTTCAAATAAGATATAAAATACCTTTGTCCCCACCAAGCGATCCACAATTCTCCGCCAACACAGCTAATAAAATTAAGGCTGTTAACAAACAGATATATCAAAATTCAAGGAGCCAACTGCCTACCTGGACCTGTCTAAACAAATACCAGTGTATTTATATGACAGCCTCATGATATGGCTACTCTTCAAAGCATACACACTGCAAGAGGGCTCTTCGGTTTCTCACAAACAGATATTGCAGTGATGTAGGCTTTGCGCACGGAGATATTTTTTTTTGTTATCAATTTAAAATCAAACAAATGGCAAATCGAATTGGCAAATGGAATTAGCCAAGTGAGCTAAGACACTGCCGAATGTTCAGCTAAATGGGAGCATCATGTGTAAGTGAAAAAATGCGTAGCCTGCTTGCAAGCATTACATTCTGTGAACCTGTCCTTGCATCTTTTAGGGAATGGTCTGTGCCTTTCAAAAAAACAAGAAACTTGGGGCGGAAACCATGGGGGAGCAAATATGTAAACAAAATTAACTAGCCAGCTATGACAGTTTAGAACCTAATAATGGTTATTATTTTGAGACATTTAAATTATTATACTTGCACTGTTAAGAAAGCTTGGAAAATTTTAAAGTACAAAGCTGCAACATAAAAATATAACAGGTTTGGAGCATCAAGACAATGATCCATCTAGTGCTGTCCCAACATCTCAGCCCAGGCATGATTCTTCAGAGGAATGCACTCAGATTACTGTAACTGACAATTGTGGAGTCATCAGGGAATTTTTTCCCCCAAATGTCCTCACAGTTAGTAGATGACTTATAGATGTTCTCCTTCTGTAACTGCTTATCCTTCTTAATGTCCTGATAAACTCTCAGATGCAATGATAACCAGTGGGAATGTAAAAATGATGCTTTAAAAACAAACAGGAATGAAGAACTTAAAATTTTCTTTTATCAGTTACAACAAGTTGATTTTGTTTTTCATTGAATAGTTTAACAATACTTAGCTCTTTGTGGTTCATTCCATTCGTAAAGCCAAAGAAAATAACTTCCAAATAAAACTGGGGGTGAAAACTTTAGGCTGGAAATGTTCATTATGCTATGTTCTGACTTTTTACATGGTGCAAATCAGATAATCTGAACCAGTAGTCCCTATGAAGGAGTAGGACTGTCAATACTGAGAAAGATGATTTTGATTCAAAGACTAAGGGTTATTATGCCCTCCCCAAAACCAGGTGTCCCAGTGGTTAATTACTGCTGCTATTAAATATTGGCATATTGTTTCCATTCTGAATGCTTTTAGTTTAAATTTCCAGCCATTCGATATTGCCTTTGCCTTTTTTTCCAGGTTAAATATTTCACAAACATTTTTAAGAAGTGAATTTACTTTTGACTATTTAATGGAAAACCTTCAATAATTCTTTCTTATTCTGACAGCTCTTCTAAAGTTCAATAATACAAAAGACCATTTTACTGAAGGCACAGCAGACATTAGGCAAAATCCTTAAAAAAAGAAATCCAGGATTCTGGGACAGCCAATGATGTACTGGCATAGAAACCATCTGCCTGTAGCAACGCTACAGGATGTGTACACAAGAATCTGTTCCTCAGTGGACACCAGGGTGCAAAATACTGAGAATAAAAAGAAATGCAAATGCAATTGACAACATCCAGGAGGACAAAACAGCCTGAAGAGCCTAAGCATCAGATCTGCCATGAATCTTCAGTACTACTGCAGAGCACTCCCCCAAAGGGACAGATGGTAGGAAATTCTGCAGTCATATCTGGTTAACCTGAATCCATTTATAAAATCAATATTGCATATCCTTTTAAACTGGTTATCACCTTTTCAGTGGTTATCATCTTTTAGAGGCCATGCTGAGATAAATTGAGAAATCAGACCTCTACTACCTCTATCTGATTCTTTCCCAGGCAAAGAAACTGTTTAAAAAGTCCATTTAATTCCACTCCACAGACACCATAATTTGTTGTTTTCATTAGTGGAAGAAGTAAATGAGAGAGAGTAAGACTGCATTTTTAGAATACATGTTTTAAAAAGTATTCCAAATTACTTTTAAAGGGTGTTTTCTTCATTAGAGATTTTAGTTTCAATTTTGCATGGTTGAAGAGGGTAAAACCCAAATGTTGTTAAAGGCAGAATATTTGTCTATCTACAATAGCTGGACGAATCATAGATACTTCCAATTCATGGAATTTAAGGAAGAATCCCTTTTGGCCAGGCTCCTGGCCTTCCTCTGGTCTCCACTTTTTTGGGGGGTGGTGGTGAGTCTTACTCTCCTAGAAGGTACAGATCAGGAATTGTACCATCACATACAATATCACTTTGTCCTTTTTAATGGATGGTGAGATTTTGTTCAATTCAGCAGGAAAATAGCTTTCCAGACAACTATGCAAGTGAGGTGGGAGTCACAGACATGCAGCATGGGAGTAAAAGGACAGGAATGAAGCCGAGACTCTGCACCCCTCTCAATAAATCTTGTATCAGTCTTGTATCAGTCAGGCTACGTTTTTTGAGAATGAGGGCTTACATGTGCTGTCCAGAAAAGACAAGTTTTTCCTGGGTTTGATACCTGTACTTCTATTGTCTGAGAGTTTTCCTCTGCTTGGTGAGTCATAGTCATGTACGCAGAAAACTGAATCAACACTGTGACCTTACTCACTAGTCACAGGCACTGCATGGATGTAATGGTTTATCTCATGTTTACGGCGCAGAATATTAAAAAAAAAAAAAAAAAAAGAAACCCAATTAAAATATGATTCACATACCAAAATTTGATTAAAATAGCACTGATCCCAGGACCTGTGGTTCCCTCGCAGAAGGGTGATCCGGTTCATTACATCAGTTATTTTGTTCAGTCCAGGGTCTGCAAAAAGTCTCCGATGTCATAGCACCGAGAGCGGCAATACCTTGGGATTTCCAACGCGTACCTTCTGGTGCTGTGGGTACTCCTTCGGGAGGGGGCAGCAGGGGTTTTGTCCTTGCTCAAACACCATTTCCGCCAGCTGGGTGGGGGGAAGAGGGAAGGGAAGGGAAGGGAAGGGAAGGGAAGGGAAGGGAAGGGAAGGGAAGGGAAGGGAAGGGAAGGGAAGGGAAGGGAAGGGAAGGGAAGGGAAGGGAAGGGAAGGGAAGGGAAGGGAAGGGAAGGGAAGGGAAGGGAAGGGAAGGGAAGGGAAGGGAAGGGAAGGGAAGGGAAGGGAAGGGAAGGGAAGGGAAGGGAAGGGAAGGGAAGGGAAGGGAAGGGAAGGGAAGGGAAGGGCGCCAGTCCTGCGGGCTCTGAGGCGGTTTGTGTCAGCACCTCGGTAAGGATTGAGGAACTTTAGTCATTAAAAAATCAGGTGTCTACAGATTTCAGGCGTTGACGGAGTCAGGCAGTAGCGGAGCAGAGTTTTCGGGGAATCTATATTTGGACTGGAGTCCGGAAAGGCAGTTCGGTAGGATGTCAGTGTGACAAATGTGACAGGCTTATACGCATCTTCGCCTTCTCTTCAAAAAGATAGTTAACAGGGCTTGGAATTACGAAGGGCGCAGATGCAAGACCTGCTTCGTGCCGTGACTTTGGTCGTCTGACTCTCACACTGCACTGGGAGGAGAATCCAGGTGCTCTGTGCTTCACCAAATTTTACTTCTGATGCCATCCTTTCCTTGACACTGCCAGCAAAGCTCTTCCCCATTGCTATTCCCCTTCCCGAGCCAACAGGCACTTTAAATATACAAGTACAGCTGAAACTTTCATTTAGATTCCTGACGACTGGCACCACAGTTATTATATCCCCAGACTGACAGTTCCTGCTGATTGGTGCCACTCAATTCAGAAAGCAATATCGCTTTGATATATCAACCTGGCAACTGCCTGCAGGAAGCTATTCTAGTCCTTCTCTCTGAATTTCACTCTAAGAAATATACTCCTTTCAACAGGATTTTTCAGGGAAAGAAAGGCAGAACATTTAAGAGAGGGGATGGGAAGCTCAGTATGCCCCCCATAGCCTTAAAAAAGAGCACCTTTTTTCTTATTGAGGAGGTGGTAACTCTGCAGGAGACAAAGACTCTAGGAAGAGCCTTTGCTCCAGGATTTTACACACTTGAAAAATCCAGGTCTTATTCATAGAAAAAGGAAAGGGTTTTTAAAAATTTACTGCTGACCTATAAGTCCTTTATGAGGAATTTGACATGTTGGTGTTTTAAGAATATGTTGTCTGATGTTTCAGTTCAGGCTTTGTTGCGGAGCTCAAGGGTCAAAGTGTCAAGATGTTATGGAGCAAAAACAGTTGGGAGAGTTGTGCTCAGCAGCACTTCAGCTAGGAGGATTAGGAGAGAGTTCCCTGGGATACTGACAGTACTCAGCCGCCACCAAGTTAGGGGACAGTCCGCCTGCCCAGTGTGGGAATTGGTGAAAAGTAAAGACAAAAGTGTACTTTTTAGGAGTTTATCTCAAAGGTGGAAACTAACGCAATTGGAATATAAGAAAGGAGGTAAATGACTTTTATTTAAACTGTGTAAAAGGAAGGAAATCTGAAATCAAGGCTTTGTAGAACCAGAGTACTATTAGACCAAAGTCACTACATATTCCTATATATATTTGTACTGATGACCTAGTACGAGGCTAATCATGTTCTCTTCCCACAGAGCTTTCTATTTTTTCTGAAAGACGTTATCAAACAACCTCGGTCATGACCAGCTCTTCTAATCTTATTTCAAACAATGGTCTCAGGACAGAAATGTTCCCTCTGTCCCATGGCACAAGCAAAATCTGAACTCGAGTTCCCTATGCAGGCAGGAGGGGCTGGCCTGCCAGGGTACTCCGATATGCACAGAAGACAGTTTTGGGGATCTATCCCTTAGCTCTCCTGCAGTTCCTCTGCTTATTTTTTTTAATGCTTACGAAAGTTTCACTTCAGTTCCTGGGGAAGAATTGCCTGGCTACTACTTATTTCTAATAGTCTTTCCTATTCCTAAGTAAAACTGCTTTTCATAGAGGTAGGTTATTCTCACAATAGCAATGCAAGCCAGAGCCTGTGGTTCAACCTGAAAGCTTTGGGAACAGACACGGGTATACGCTGTGAAGTGTTTTGCTAGAATTGCCAACAGCAAGAGCCCAAGGACTTTCCAGAAATGCAGGTGGCTGCTTATGATTTCTTCATCTTGTCTGAATGTGATTGCATTCCCTTTAGCTATTGTGTGTAGCATCCTTCCATTTAGAGTTATTTTCTTAAGTGTATCTGGAGGGCAGCGGAAGGCTTTTAATGGAGCTGTATTGCATGCTTCGGTAGTGCTGTATGAGAATATTCATTCAATGGTTTATTTAAGAAGGAAGCAGATGTTTTTGACATGTCAGAAATGTAAGAACTCTTTATCCTGGTGAACTGCTTCTATCAGTTCCTACAGATGTTACTCACCTGTGTGCATCTCCAAAGAAAGAAAGAGTATTTACAAGCAGCAGAGAACTCCTGCTGAATTCTCCAACGTGCTGCCGCAGACAGAGGTCACAGCATCCCCGTGCACTTTGTCATTAATACAGCCGTAGGTGGAGCAGGTCTGACGCCTATTATATTAAACCCTATTAATGGAATGCCTGGTTAAAACTACCCGATTTTTTTAAGATTGCTGTATAGCTGCTAGCTACAGTGATTTAAAGGTCAGTTATTCAGCACATTTTCCCAAAGATTTGTACTGATCTCCTTGTAACAACAAAACCACAGTTGCGTTATCGTCTTACCCTTCCTCTTCCTGCTATCACCTCTTGGTCCCCTTGGTAGGGTGTAACATGTTACACTTTATCTGTCTGTTTGCATATAACCAGTAAAATAATTAGGTCTCCTGCTTCAGCACACCTATGAAGATGCCATGATGTAAAAGAGGCTTTTTAGCATTTCTTTCAAAGCTACTGTTACCTGCATGAAGCTGTATTTCTGAATGACTTTATTGCCAAGAAGTTAGAACATGAGGTAACTGACAGCTCTCTGTATCTGCACACCCTCACATCCTCATTTACATGCATGAAAGTGAGTGAGAAAAAGAAAAAAAATGCTATATTGCCATGGATTGTTAAGGCAGCTGCATATCATATTAAAAACCTAGACTTTTTGTGTTTGTGCTGGAGCTGGAAGAACATGCAAAATGTTTCTGTCCAATTGGCAGGACAGTTGATTAATGGACTACCATCTAAGTGGAGCACCGGCGAATCAATGGCTTGTGGTCAGGCCAGCCGACGTAGTGCAGTCATCACGTTTGCTAGGCTGTGCACATACACTGCGTCTGACAGGAGCAGCACCGGTTGCCTTTCCTTGTACTCACCCTAACCGTGCTATGAGACACCTTGGCCCACACAGTGAATTGCATCTCAACCCCCCCCACTATGAACCATTAAAAGGAATATTGCAATGAACCTACTGTCTCCTTTCTGAGCATTCAGCCAAGTAAAATTTGCATTTTTAATTGTGCTCATTCAGAGGTCTGTAAACCTCCCCGTCCCCAGGACAATATTTTGGATGGTGTCAATAAAGAGTTAAAGAGTTCTTTGTGGGAGGAAGAGAAAATTTGGGACTCTACTTGTAGCTGAATTATCTTTCTTACGTAGCCAACAAAAAACGCACCCGAGGAAAACAAAAGGTTGACAAGGGGAAATGTTTCTGGAAAATGTTTCTTTTTCTGGTGCTGACTCCCTTTTATGCCCTCTTTGTTACAGAAATGCAGCACCTGATCAGATGGGCTGCTCATATAGCTAAGAAGTCCTTCTCGGTGTCTGGCTGTTGAAGGCATTGATTTATCTCAATGTGTTGGTCATGGCTCACAACAAAACGGTGAGATTTGCAAACTACAGGCGCTTTTTTGGACATAAAATGGAGAGGGAGATTTTTTAAAAAATGAGGAAGAGCTGAAGATGGAAAAGACTGCTTCGGAGTGACAGCAGGATCCATGTGTTTCTCTCCTAAGCATGCCTGGAGATTTCATAGAAGCGGGCTGAGGTGGTGAGGCTGCCAGTCTCTTTCCCTCCAGCTGGTTATCACTGGGATGTCTCCCAAACATGAGTAAGCCTCATGGAGGACACAGTGGTACTGGGGATGATGAGAAAGCCAGGAAGGCTTAACTTGCTTCCAGTATCCCATGCGCCCCTGCATTCGGCATTAATGACCTTTCCACTCAAAAGGGCTGACAGCTTGCTTTGATAAATTTAACCAGTAAAACCATAAATGGATAAAGAGTGTCCTTTTCTTCATTTTTTCTCCCAGCCCATTCAGTGAAATAGTGTCAACATATTGAGCTGAACAGGGAGCATGTTTTGCAGTTTTCTTTGGGAAGAGAGGAAAAGGCTATGACATCCCAGGGAATTCTCAGGAAATGTAACACACTTCACAATGTGAATCAACAATCTGATTTATAGTGTGTGCAATATCAGCCTCGTCTGGGTGTGTAAGATGCCATTGTAGATGTCAATGAAAGAGGAAAACAATGAATGGAAAGGAAAGGAAAGGAAAGGAAAGGAAAGGAAAGGAAAGGAAAGGAAAGGAAAGGAAAGGAAAGGAAAGGGAAAGGAAAGGGAAAGGAAAGGAAAAAGGGGAAAAAAGCTGCAGGACTAAACCCAAGTGGGTGTCCTGGTTTCAGCTGGGATAGAGTTAACTGTCTCCCTAGTAGCTGGCACAGTGCTATGTTTTGAGTTCAGCATGCGAAGAATGTTGATAACACTGATGGTTTCAGTTGTTGCTCAGTAGTGTTTAGACTATAGTCAAGGATTTCTCACCTTCTCATGCCCAGCCGGGGCACAAGAAGTTGGCACAGGACACAGCCAGGGCACCTGACCTAAACTGGCCAACGGTGTATTCCATACCATGGGACGTCCCATCTAGTTTAGGAACTGGGAAGTGGGGGGGGGGGGGGGGGGGGCAGGGAATCGCCGCTCGGGGACTGGCTGGGTGTCGGTCGGCGGGTGGTGAGCAATTGCCCTGCGCATCATTTGTACATTCCAATCCTTTTATCATTACTGTTGTCATTTTATTAGTGTTATCATTATCATTATTAGTTTCCTCTTTTCTGTCCTATTAAACTGTTCTTATCTCAACCCAGGAGTTTTACTTTTTTTCCCCGATTTTCTCCCCTATCCCACTGGGTGGGGGGAGTGAGTGAGCGGCTGCGTGGTGCTTGGTTGCTGGCTGGGGTTAAACCACGACAGTGGGCATTACTCCACTGAGTTCACATAAATGATAGTATTCTGCTGAGAAGCATAAAAAGCATATAAGGTTTTGACAGACTGGTTTCATGCAACCTGGGATTCAGTCATTCCACTTGTGCAATGTCTTCTCCACTGACTCAGAGGGACTGGTACCACAAGACCCACTGCAAAAATACTCCACCTATGTTTCTCCCACAGCAACAAAGAGAGGTGAAAATGTTATTAACAATGAGTCAGACCACTGAATTCTCTGTAAGTGCTCTCAGGACAGCATAGCAAATTTATAAATTCTCAACATTTTCTGGCTAATGGTCTTATAGCAAGACTACCTTCGCAGATTCCACTCCCAGCTATTTGCAAACTTCATTGTTAATGGGAAATATTATTTCAGTTTTGTCAGTTGCATTTGTAGAAAGTCTGTACTGTTGACAAGGTTTTCTGAGTTTGCTGTTGTTTTCCTAGAGCTACTCTGTACATTTTCAAATGAAGTATTTCTTCGTAATAAGATATGTCAAACTTCATTTTGCAGTGATTCAAAGAGATTCTGTGTTGAAGTGCCTGGGGAGAACTTTAGAAACTGAAGCGTGCCTAGAATTAAAACTTGAGGTTAGGCAGTTTGTCCTAAAACTCAAGTTAAACATCAAAGATTCTCAGCAGATGAAAAAAGATACCCTGTGCAGAAGATAGTCCAGGATAATTAATAACTTTTGATTACTTCCTTGTTTTGCTCCATTTCAGTATTCCAGCTTGATAAAGTTCCATTGATATACTGCTCACATGCCTATATTTACTTGAGAATATCTACTTCTGGAACCCATCAGAGGCACTACCTGAGCCTGAGATCTGGTCTTATTTCCTACACTTAACAGGCTCAAGGCCTGATTTACAATTGCTTGGAAGCTTCCAAAAAATCCAGATTCTAGAGGCAATGCTGTTAGTACTTCAGAAGGTGGTAGTCGGCTTCTGAATCATAAGTGAAAACATGCTCCAAAGTCGAGGGAACCAGGGAGATGGTGAACAGTACATAAATCTCAATACTGCAAAGTACTAACTCTGGTACTGCTCCAGTAAAGCACGTAAACGAGTGACCAGTCCCTTCTCAAAAATGGACCCATGCAAACATGCCAGGCTGGACTGAGTCAAAATCTTTGGTACTGTGGAGAGCTGGGCTCATGCCTCTTTCTGTGGTACGGGACACAGCTGGGTTGTTTTCATCAATTCTAGTAATAGTTTGCATAACTGGATTTTCGTACAGTGGAGTCGGTTTACCTGTTTCCAACAGCACAATGGTGGGCAGAAAAAGGAAGAAAACAAGTAAAGGATCCAGGATGTTATGCAACATTGACCTATATTAAAAAAAAAAATAAATCAAGTTTATGCAATGGCTTAGTTTTTGAGTACTCAGATTAAAAATTAAGATTTTCAGAAAATGATCTACGCTTGCCTTATGAAGATTGTCTGCCATGAGATGTTTCAAGATGCGTACTGACAAATAAAGGCATTCAAAAATCAATAATCACTTTGAACAATATAACTGCCTTAAGTATAGAACAATCTCAAATTATGTCTCTGTGTATAATTGTGAGTACATAGATATATATGTATATATATGCTGTTTTCTTGTTCATGAAAGAAGAACTTTTGTCAGACACTACATAGATGATTCTGAGTGAATATTCAACACCAATTCCTCTACTGAAATTACGAAAAGATACTCACATTTAGAGAAAAAAAAATCTTTCAGTATATTCCAAAATTTTTACCATAGCTGCAAAAATTGTGATGTCCCAGGAAAAAGAAATCTGTTAGATGAATTTTTTAGGCTGCTAGAGATGAAGAATAAATATCTTTAATAGTTTGCTGTTCTATAGACATGAATAAGAAGGAGACTTCTATCCAGGTTGCTTTATGGTATAATACTCAAAACATATTTGGAATATAATTTCTATGATCATGATTACCGAGTCATAGTTTCAAAGCTCATTCCCTTCTCTTCTCTTCCCTTCCCCAAATGCCTACTAAAAGTGCATTGTATTGAAATATTTGAATCTTTGCCTTTTCTGTCTCTCTTCTGCACTAGAATCCATCAATCTTAGAGTACTCATCTCACAAAATAGAAGATAGGAAAAAACTAAAAAGTTACACCCAAGATAGGGTGAGCTCCCTATCTCCATCCTTTTTACAGCAAGAGACTTCCTTTTTCCATATTTATAAAAACCATGTCTTTGTAGCAAAGATTTCCCTCATCTCAGCTTTTCTTCTGTGTTGCATCTCAGGCCAGCCGGCATTTACTGTATTTCTCTGCAAAGCATAAGTTGTTCCTTGAGATCCTTTAAAATAATACAGATTTTGCAATTATTGTGATTATTTCAGTGCTGTTACATGGTTTTATAAAACTTTTACTTTTTTTCCTTAATATTAGAAATATTAGAATAATACGAGAAAAAATATTGTTTATGCAGAGAAAACATCCATAAAGAAATAAGTTTTCTTTGGACAATAATACTACATTAAAGTGTCATGGCATAAATAGAACAGCTTCACATAAGCATTAATCTTGTAGTGCAATAAAAATGATTAAACGCCATAGCAAAATGGAATTATCAGCACCTGACCACATCTGTGAAATATTTCAAATACAGAAGAGGTCTGTAATGTGTTTGTTTTGTTAAACTTAGAGCATAGAATAAAAACATTCACTTCTGCATTTTCCTGATTGCATTTTTTATTTCTTTACAAAGGGAGCATCAGTGCATGTGAACAAAACAGTTCCACTCAGTAGGGCACATAGCTCTGAGCATTCTGTCCCATTTTCAGTGACCTGGAAAGCACAAAGGCTGTTGTGCAGAAAAGAAGAAAAAAGAGAAAAAGAAAAATAAATTAAAAAAAAGAGAGAAAGAGAAAAAAAGACTTACCGGCATAGCTGTAGACAAATAGTACCTTCATTATCAACATAAATTTGAAACCTATCAGTTTCCTTGGAGAAAGCGATTATCAGGGAAATAGAAGTATGGTGCTCTATCTCACCATGGTTTCATTTGGGAAATGTTGAGAAACAACAATGATAATGAATTTGAAAAGCAACATCTCTGTTATTGTCACAACAAAATAGTAATAAATGAAAGACAGAAAAGCCAGACACTGAAGAAAACGATGGGACAATGCCTGTCATAGGAGAACTCTTATCATGTAGGACACCACTGACTAAAGCACTATTTTATTTCACGGTCTTTCTTTGTGGAGTATTACACAACATAATGAGACATTATTCTGGTTATAGAAAATCAATTGGAATAAATTCCAGAATTATCACACAGTGACTACAATTCAACACAGCCTCATTGAAATGAAGAAGACAACAGGGCTTCTTTCCACTGCTGTATACATGACCTTTCTCATGGTCACCCTGTAGCTAAAGGATACATGTCACTGCTTCCTCTTCTCTCCTGTAAAATCACCGTGCCACTCACCTGGCAAGTGTTTAGCCTTCAGGGTGAGACACGGGCACACAAGGGGGTCAGTGCAGTGGGGTACTCATGGAAAGACCGGGAAGGGAATTTTGGGAAGGGAATGTTGGGTAAGGTAGAGATAACACTCCAGATGATGAGAAAGATCCCTGAGCAGGCACTGTATGGATGTGAGAAAAGCCTTGCTAACAGCGGCAGTGATTCACGTGGAGTTTCCCCATGCCACAGAAGGTGGCAGGCAAAATTTAATGGAGTTCTCGCACTGGGTATGGGACCAGTGCGTAAGTGGGACTGCAGGACATGAAAAAGTGATTGGTCAACTAGAAGAGGAAAAGCTATTTCTTCAGTAAAAGGTCCCTCTGACTTAGGGCCATGTTGATTATTTGCTACTGTCTGTTTTTAATGAGACATCTTGTTGGTGGCCAATGGATAATTCTCAAGCATTGACAGCGCAAGCTCGACTCAGGACATTCTGTAGTGGAACAAGTGCAAATGAAGAGGTAAATTTCCCCTTGTGGATATACTTTGTCTGCAAAAGTTGCATCTCTAGCTCAGTTATGCATAGAAATTCGGGTAGTCCTACTTCTACCAGATGGCTAAAAGGTTAAATCACTTACCTGGAGAGAGATATGCAAACCAAGCACACATTTCAAAATATGAAGCTCATTTTTTCTTGCCAACTGGGAAAGATGGCCTTGATCTGGCTAAAAATATCCATCGGTGACTACCACCTTCACTGTAAGTTATTCTTAATATGCTAAATCCAAATATCTGTAGAAAACCATATCCATTTCTTCTCACATTATAGTCAATCTTTAGGTATTACGGTGCAGAAAAAAATATCTGGTTGATACTGGCATCCTGCATCTTCCATCTTTGTTCTAGTCTTACATAAAGCTGAGACCTAGTCACTCTTGCTAAAATTACTGCCATTAGAAGTAGGTAGAAACAACAGTAAGATCAAAGCATTGGAATAAATCAGTACGATGCAACACAGCTTACAAGGACTAGGGTATTTTGTTCTGTGCAAACCTGCAATTAACCATGTTTGTTTTTAAAATCGATGAGATGTGTAACAGCATGATGGATGTCTTCTTTATAATTCCTCCCATGAAGGCTATTCAGAAATAGGATAAACTTTGTATTTAAAGTTATTAGCAACTATTCCTGCTTTTTAACTGGAGAAAGAGTGGCAGATCTATAAAACTAATATTCCAAAATAAAATTAGCTTTAAATAGGAAAAACCTCAGAATTATACTACCAAAAAAAAAATGACTATCACTAATATGGGAGACTGTCTCATTCAGAGGAGTCATATAAAAATCTAAGACACAATCGCATCAACTAGCTCCTCAATAAAGCAAAAAGCATTATGATGTGGCTTTAAAATCATGTGAAAATCAGATACATTGTGGGTAAATGGTGCTGGAATGCTGACATGTAATATATAAAAAGGCTATCCAAAATAACACTGATCAGTACTTAGGAATATTTTACTCATACACTGTGATGTTCTTGTGAGGAAAAAAAAAGGAAGAGGTAAAATAAAACTTACTTTAAGATGGCAATTTGTTGAATGAAGAAGTGGGGTCACAGAAGAATTATAATCTTTGATTAGCATATTATGTAAAAACACTGAAACTATGAAGAATAATTCTTCTAAGTGTCCAGTGTCTGTACAAAAATCATGTCATGATAGTAACCAAGCTGAAGCCAGATGCATAAACCTCAATGCTAATACCCATATTTGTATTTTTAAAATACAATAACAAAGTATTATTATATTGCCACACACATTTGCAGTCTTAAATAACACATGTAAGACTGCAAAAATGAAATGTATCATAGTTAAATGTAAGATGAACATATGCAGCAAATTCTGTCAATAGAATTTGCATTTATCAACAAATTTCCCAAGATTTCTGACTGGTTTTACACATGATACAATCCAAATTGTGTTGTTTGTGTCATGAAATTGCAAATGAGTTGTAATGGATAGTGGCCCACGCTCCACTCAGCTCTGCAAAACTACTGGATGTGAGTTTATTTGCACATTAAGATCAGTCAAATGAGTTAGCAGAAACATTAGAATACACAGGAAAGCAGTAATTAAAAAACAGTGTTAGAAAAGCACCATCCAGACAGATTCAAAAGATCAAGCGTTAGCTGATATTAAAACCCTCCATTGTCAACATCCATCAGACTCTCCAGATTATGGATTCTTCTCCAGTTTAAGTCACTTCAGAAAAAGCCATTCTAAGAACAAAAATTGTCTTCTGGAAAATGATGATTCTGACTGGAAATGTTTGGTTGTGTAGGGGTAGAATCTTATGCCTGAAAAATCAAATTTCCTCTCTAATTTTCTTCTCCTCCCCTCAATTTTCCTATACCTGTTATATATCTTTTAACTTCTTTTCCTTTTTTCCTTCATATTCACTCATTTATGAAGCTTTTTTCCTGTTTCTCTATCCTTCACACATCACTGTTTATCATCTTCCTTTGCTCTTTCTTTTCTCTTCCACAATTTCCCTTTTCTTTTTTTATCTTTTTTTTTTTTCTTCTTCATTTTTTATCTAATTTTTTGTAACTTGTTGCCCACTAAGTCTCTGCTTCTGGAGGGAACAATAATACCCCCAAGTCTTCACAGTTTGATACTATCAAGTCTTCTGTGGTAGTTTTACAGAAATGGCAAGGTCCCTTGGAAAATGCACTGACTAAAGACTAGGTAGGCTCCAGTCCTGTGCTCAGATCTGTTACTATTCAGCTTTGTGATTTTTGGTAAATTTTTGAGCTTTGTTGCCTTGCTACTTTTAATTTTTCTTCATATGGTGGCGTTTAACCCCAGCCAGCAACTAAGCCCCATGCAGCCACTCACTCACTTCCCCCCTACCCAGTGGGATGGGGGAGGGAATCAGGAAAAAAAAAAAAAAAGTAAAACTCCTGGGTTGAGATAAGGACAGTTTAATAGAACAGAAAAGAAGAAACTGATAATGATAATGGTAACACTAATAAAATGACAATAGTAATGATAAAAGGATTGGAATATACAAGCAATGCACGGTGCAATTGCTCACCACCCACCAACTCACGCCCCGTTATTCCCCGAGGGGCGATCCCCCCACCTCTGCTCCCCCCAGTTTATATACTGGACATGATGTCACATGGTATGGAATACCCCGTTGGCCAGTTTGGGTCAGCTGCCCTGGCTGTGTCCTGTGCCAAATTCTTGTGTCCCTCCAGCCTTCCTGTTGGCTGGGCATGAGAAGCTGAGAAATCCTTGACTTTAGACTAAACATTACTTAGCAACAACTGAGAACATCAGTGTGTTATCAACATTCTTCTCATACCAAACTCAAAACCACAGCACTGTGCCAGCTACTAGGAAGACAACTGACTCTATCCCAGCTGAAACCAGGACATATGGGCACAAGTAATGGAAGGTAAGTCCTTCAATTTTAATTTGCTTTTTTAAAAAAAAAAATAAAAAAATCTGTTAGGCTGACCAGGAATAGACAAGAAGTATGAAGCTCACCTATGTGCTGTAGCTGGCCACTGCTGTCTCGCATTCACCACCAGCTGGTTGGTTGGTGGCTGGTTCGTTGTTGAACCCCTTGACTTGCTACCCTTACGGAAAGTGCAGGCTCTCGTTTTAGTTACGTGCACCTACTTTTTCGTTACCTGTACTGAGAATTACATAGGGTACTCTCCAGTGCTAGCAGGCACCTTGATAATGCCACAGGATGGTTACGGAAAGTTGCGCGCAGTAGTATCAGGGCCCTGCAATGAGTTTTGAGGGCAGCCTTTCCGTACGTGCTTACAGGGACTGGGGGTGCTGTCGGAGGGATCCCTCATGCAAGCCATCCAGACTGTGTTGGCAGAGGGAGAGACACACTGGGGGTGGTTATAAAGATGAATGTCCTTTGGAGTACGTTTCCCTGTCATGCCAACTGGGCAGCTCTCAACATAGCCTGGAGTTGCCTCATGAGCAAGGCAGAATGAATAGTGAAACAGTCTGGCCTCAAGGATCCTGCCAAGGATTATCTAGAAAACCACAGAATACCGTGAAGTTTGCTGTGAATGAGTAAACAGGTCCTTAAAGTGTAAGTGTTGTTAACACTGTGTGAACAGTCAAAAAAGGCAGTGCTGTGAATAAATAAATGAAGTCAGCTAAACTGACTTCATGGCACTACACATGGCACTTCAGTAAGGTCATTACTGTGCAAGTTGACCTGAACTATATTTTATAGTCACTGCAATAGGTGTGTGAAGTTTTAACTTGAGAAGTATGTTGGTATTTGTCATGAAAAGAGCATCAAGAATACATATCATCTCCGTGTCCTTTTCTTTTTCCAGACTTTCCTCTCCTTAGTTTTCTTCTTTTGCCCTCTTTTTTCAATTTTCTTGTATCCTTTCCTCAGTTTTTCTTATCTTCCTTTCTCTCCATTGGCTCTTTGCAAGATGTTGAAACAACTCTTAATATGTGCTAATGAGTATTCCTAAGTACATTTAAAATTTACATAAGGAGGAGCAGAAAGAGAAAGAGTGCGCTGAGGAGAAGAAAGAGCATAGCTCAGTGTTGCTTCCAGGTTTAGCTCATTTCCATAGTCAGTTGCGGTAAGTCCTGTGGCATTTGTTGTGGCAGGAAGGAAAGAAGGAAGAAATGCAGACAGAGTTTACTTTAATTTTTTTCATAAAGTAATGTTGAAATTCCACAGAACCTCTTTCAGGCTCCCAGCAGAGCTGCTTAGTCATTGTGATATTTTCCAAAACACAGTCATTACCTGTACCTGAAGATTCATTTCCAAATTAAGAAAAAAAACCAGCAGCACTTTTTTTTCCATGAACGAAGCTGAAAGCAGAGCAATAGAAGTCATGTTCATTACATGCAGCTCTGCTGTTTTGACTCATCCGAAATTCAAAACACACCGTAAGAGCCTCAGTCCCTTGTACGAGGGGATGAGGCCCCGTGAGGATGAGGCTGCGCTGCAGCCAGTGTTGGAAGATGAAGAGGCTGAGGACACCTTCTTCACGGGGCATGGGGCTTACAGATTTTGTACCAGCCGGGTGTGGATTTGTTGGGCACAACAGAAGGAGCCACCCTTGGACCCACAGGCTGGAGGAGGCAGCCGGCACGGCGTACAGAAAGGCTCCTCCAAGGACCCGTGGCACTGGGAGAGGGAGGGTCGCTGCTCTCTTACCGTGGAAGGAAAACAGCAACATCGATGCCATGAAAACTGCGGCTACCCTCATTAGCACGTCAGTCCTCATCTCTCAGAAGAAGAGAACACCTCTCTGGAGGGCTCTGAGGAGAAAGCCATTAGTGATTAAGAGCTGCTCAGACACTATAATAGTGGAAGCAATAAAAATTAATACAGCCCCAGCTCTGAACGAGAGGGAGACACTGTCTTTGTGTGAATGAAGGAGGATGCCAAGCTTTACCCCTTCCTCACTGTTATTGCTTCCCTCCTGCATGGGGATTCCTCTTAAAAGTCCTTGCATCCTTCTTTTTCCTCTCATGGTGTAACAGCATCTTCTACTCCCCAGAACACCAAGATGCCAGCTACTTCCCAGTGAAGGGGCAGAAGAAAAAGGCCCTTTTCTAAAAGCTCAAATCAAGCTAGAAGTGACTGGGCGGGTTCCTCCTTTTCTGGTTGAAATGTCTTTGGCAACTTATCTACAGAAAGAAAAGCTCTGAAAAATATGTGTCGAACTAAAGCTCACCAGACCCTAGTCCCACCTTCTCAGCCTCCTGCGAGCCTGGCTGGCAGGCTACTGGGTGAGGGTCTCCAGCTCACAGACCCCAGCCATGTGGGACAGCCCCGCTGCACAGACAGCAGTCACCGGCTGCCAGATGGCGAGCCAGGAGCTCGATTTGGCAAGAGATGGAGCTCCCAGATGTGTCAAACAAGTTTCCATCCTGGGTGAGCCCCGTCCCTGCTCACAGGTGGATATCTTCGAACTGCAACACCTGCTGAGCAGGATTCCCAGCACGCTGGCAGGAATGTGCACAAGGTTTGGGTAGAAACCTGCCCGATGGTCCAAGTTCCCTCGAATGACTGCCTGTGTTTTGGCTGAGGCTTGCTGAATTAGAACTCTCCTCGCAAAACATTTTGGTCTCAACAAATCAGCATCCTGATGGAAAAGCAGCTGTAGCCAAAGAGGTGTCTGTCACTGAAATCCATATTCAGAATTGTTCTTCTCTGCGGGCAGGACAGGATTCCTGGGAGGTCCCATCCCCACAGACTGTCCTAGGGAGAACCAGAGAGCGGGTGTGCCACAGTGCGGGAAGGGATTTAACCTCCTCTCGCCCTTTCACACTGGGACCATTTCCACTCTTGCACGTGTATAAGGATCTGGATCTGCATTTATACTTACATATTTAGATTACTGTCACTCTATACTGCCTGAGCTCTGAGCAATTTCTGTATTTTTTGTCACAGCTCTCCTGAACCTGCTACCTGGTTCGCAAAGACTGAAGCACAAAGCACAGTTCCTTAGACAGGAATAGGTGCTGAACGGTACAAAATCTCGACACACTGCCTGTTATCGAATCATGATTTTCATATTCCTGTTTTCACAGCTTCTACCAGCATGTTTTCTACTTGCAGTCTGTTTCCTACCCTGAGAGATCAAATGAAGAATTGCCAAGACTGGAGTCTTGTGAAGATTTCCTTCCTCAAAGCTGTTTTCACTTATTTTACTGTGGAACGGAAGGAAAAGACAGGGCCAATCCAACACTTGTCTTGAATTTTGGAAGGACTGAGTACTAGTACACATGCACTGAAGTACTTTCCTTCAAGAAGCTGTGTTTTATTGCTTTGTTTGGGTTGAATTATGTGATTTCTGTATTTACTTTGTTAATAATAGACTCTGTATATGAATAATTCCAGGTTGCTTAAAATATTTCCAACAGAGTAGAATATGTTATTCAGACTGTAGCGGATCCTTGACTTCCTGAAATTATTATAGTAACATCATTGATAGATACCGTATAGAACTTAGAAGATCTTTCATAATAACTTCTCTCTCTTTCACTTTTTGTTAGGAAAAAAAAGGTTTTGTTTCTGTGCTATCTGGGGGGATGGTGCCATATAGTATTTTTTTGCTAATGCAGTCATTTCAATAGAATAAGTTTTGACAAGTAGGTGGTGTACGGAAAATGTTTTCAAATAGCCCATGTGCATGAAAAATATGGCTTCAACCATAGCTTCGATACATTTTCACACAATGCTTTAAGATGCTCCTCAAAGACTTCCAGTTATCTACCCTGCTTCATGCATGGCCAAAGGATCTCACATAGAGCTTCTTATTATTTAAGAAGCTGGTAAAGATTCCTATATTAGTACCTAACAGAATTGCTGAATCAACCATTTCCAGGTTGCTCCTATCTTTAGGTTTACAGTACAGAATGGAGTAACGGAGTCTAGGCAGCACAAACTTTTCCTTTCCCTTTGATTAATGTTAGACATATAAAGGAGACACAGTCTTTTAATACATAAATCTTATGCGCTTACTGTGTTTTAATACATATCCATGTGCATATCACTGTAATTAAGAGTCTTGTCAAAGAAGAAAGAATGAAACTTCTAAGCAAGCTGAGATTAAAAACACTTGGACAACTGATGCTCTCTGGTCATCCAAACATAAAAAAGAGCCACTTTCATTCTGGTACCTATTTAATGAAAAGGAGCCCTTTGCCTTTCGCGGAAACAAATCTTCTATCCAGTCAGAAACCTCCTAACTTCTAATTACCCATTAAGTTGGCAAAAAATCCCAATTATCCAGCTTCTTGGCTAACTCTTAGTGTTTCCTTTTTTTCACCAGCACCTTTATAGCCTTGTCTAGATTCTTCCCTCAACTTATTTCCTGAAGGCTTTCTTACATTCAGGAAGGATAGTGGTTGCAGTTGTTGAGAACAGGAAAAATATCTGACTGTCAGGAGCATATGGTTGGCAGCTGAGTGAAGCATATGTCACTTTCTCTTTCAACGGATTCACGTAGATTTTTGAAGAGCACTACAAATAGTACTAGGCCTTTGAGACCTTGGAGAGAAGGAAGAGTTACACATCACCTCTCTTTCTATTTCTCTATTGGCTCCCTCATTCTTTTTTGAATTGAATACCAGCATCCTGTCTTCACTTTTAAGATTCTTCTCAGCTTATCTCCCCTGGTAACTCTTCCTGCTAATTCACTCTCAAACTGATAATTATGACAAAACCCATCTTCAAATTTTTAAACAAGAAATACTGTTGCTGATGCTGCCCCACGAGGCACTCCTGATAAATACCTCAAAGCAGGTCTATTAATTCCCTCAGAAACTCTCCCAAAATTTGTTTGCCAATACACCCACAGTAAACTAGATGTTTGTTCAGCAGGAATATACTCATTACTCCTTAGCCTGTTTGGAATTGCTTTTGTAAAGAGCCTAACACAGTGGGGTCATGGTCAGCGAATGCTCGTGGTACTGCTCTAGGCACCGCGGTTGCTGTATTATGAAGGCAGACACATGAGAGACAGTTCAGTCGCCTAAATCGTCTAGTGACATCTGTAATGCTGAAAAGTACCTGAGATGTAAGCATAGGGCTCCAAGGATGGAGATCCTACAGCTCTCTGGGTGACCTGTTCCAACGTTTGAATATTTTCATGGTAAAAAATGTGCTCCTTGTATCAAATTCAAATAAGAGGTTCCCACATTGCAGCTTGTGACTTTGCCTCTCATCCTTTCACTGTGTGCCTCTTGAAGAGATTTTAGCTTCTCTTTCTCTGCGCCGTCATGTTAAGTAGGTTTAGATAAGATCCCCTCAAATCTTCTCTTTTCCAGTCTGAGCAAACACAGTTCTCTCAACCTCTCCTCATGCATTGTGTGCTTCCGTCCCTTACCATCTTGGAAGCCTCCCTGGCCATGCTCCAAGGTGTCCATGTCGTTGTTGTCCTGTGGGGAGAAATTACATGGACTCCAGAAGTGGCCTCACAAGTGCCAGATAGAGAGAGGGGTAAAATCACTTCGCCCGACCTGATGGCTATCTATGCTCATGTTAGCCACAGCAGAGTTGCTCTGGAGACACACCACTGGCTCATGTTCAAGTTGCTGTTGACTGAGTCCCCCCCAGGTGGTTTTTTATTTGGTTGGTTGGTTGTTTTTTTTGTTTTGGCAAAGCTGCTTTCAGGTCAGTCAACCCCCAGTCTGCACTGCTGCATGGGGTGCAGGACTTTGCATTCGCTGCACACATTTTATCTATGTCAACCCCTTTTTCCTACTTTGGAACTGCATTTCTTCGTGTGGTGAGAGGACCCTTACTGCCTCTTCAGTCTGGAAGTGCAAGGAATACCTGATTGCAGCATTAGATAGATATACACCAAAATGAAATTGTGCAAGCTTTGTAAAATATCAGCTGATTATCTCAGAAAAGTAGTAAATGCATTTCCCAGCCTGGTAAACACATGGATGGGGATTACCTCAAAATAAATGTTTTCATCAGCTAACCAATAGGAAGAAATGCTTTTAGAGTGGTCTATGGACTATGTTTGGCTCCTCCTTTCAACCTCCTTCACCCCATTCTCTTGTAAGTTTTTAGCTGGTAAGTAAAGCAGCCAGGAAAGAAAAGTTGATCATAACAAACATCTAATAAAAAGAGCATAAACACACAGAAAGAAGAAAGCACAGAAGCTGCAGAGGTCCACTGCAGGCATTTGTACATAGAATTTGGTATAAATTTGAGAACAGATTCTGCCAAATTTAATTGCAGTCAACATCACAAATCCTACTCTTGTCTCTGCAGTTATAAGGCATTTGATCACAGCCAAGATACATGTACTCCTCCTTCCAACAGGAGAAAGTTATAGTGTCTTTGGATGCAAACTGGTGGATCTGCCTTAGAAAGGAGTCTGTGAGCGCAAAATTTGTATGCCACGTCTCCACTCATGGTAAGGAACAAAAAAATCTCCAAGGTACTACTACAAAGGCATGATCCACATTTTACTGAAGTCAGCAGGTGTTTTGCTGCGTAGCCCTAAGGGACCAACCTGTGGGGATAGAAAGTGCCAAGATAGCATTAGAAGACACTAGGCATAGATATCAATGCACTGAGAACCATTAATGAATCTTGTAAGAAAACCTTCCAATTTTCCCTATTGTTTGCCCTTACTATTATTATTTATTTGTAACTAATTCTCAAAGAGTTATGATTGCGGTTTCTTTGTTGGTTGTCCTGGATTTTAGCCAAGGTCATAACCTGTAAGCAGGATAGGCCCTGAAATGCAAACTTGTGAGTCATTGCTTGTATGATAGAACTTCAGGCTGAAAAGGCTTATGCAAAACATCTCCACAATGCTTTTCTTAAAAAAAAAAAAAAAAGAAAAAAAATTGAAAATACACAAGAGAGTGCTGTTTAAAAATTCTAGACACAAAAGCAGACAATGATGTCAATGAAGGTTGCATTCAGTAAAAGGTATTTTCTTTGTTGAAGCCTCATATAATGTCACTCAAAATTTGCTGCTATTCTCATTCCTCAAATAATTAATACAGTAGATCTGCTTCCTCTCTCTGATGTAACTCTGGCTATGCCTTTTTCCAAAATTACTGAACTTATTACAAGCTCAGTAAAGGTATATTTTTTAAAGCCCACAATTTAGCTTTAAACTCTCAAGCATGAGTAAAAGTTCTGATTGAAAGCAGAGGAACAGGACCACTTTTTGAACAGATACTGGCAATTTTTTGTTTTAATTGAGGCAAAAGATTCTGAAGTTCAGATGGCATAAATCAAAGCACTCGTTCTGGGGAAAAATGACATGATTTAGTAACTAACACAGAAAAATAGACAGAAACATTTTGATAGACTGTTTAAACTCCTATCTAGTTCAGGACTGATGATGAATGGGAAAGAGGTGAAGGGGTGGAAGAAGAAGAAAAAAGAGTCTAGAAGATTTGGTAGTTTGTCTTTAAGTGGCCTGAATTTTAAAGCACTTAGAACTGAGTTAATGCTGCTTTAAAAATCAAGGCCTTCTCCTCAGTACTTCCACTTGGATTAGAGATTTACTCAGTCACAGTAGTCCCCTGATGCAGCAAACTGAAAACGATTTCAACCGCCCAAGCTCCATGGAAAGGTAAGAAACACAGACCCAACATGCTTCAGACCTGTCACTTTCAAAAAAATCTCTTAATTGAATTTGAAACTGCACTCAGAATCTGGGAGATCTGGAAGGGAAGACATCTGAGAGCTACTTATAATTTCCTGATCTTGTGGACTACATTAAGCTGGCGCAGCAAGTCACAAATTATTGCAGCTTTTGTCCCAACTTTTCTAGCAACAGCAGATTAAATCTGTAAATCCTTGTTCAGGTTGAAAAATTATGTAGAGACTTTCCTTAGAATGATATTCTACCAGCAACAAGCACTCCATCCAGCACAGAAAATGAGACAGCTGAAAAACTGAAAGGACTCTATCACTTCAGTGTCCTAAATTCATGTTGTGGTTTAACCCCAGGCAGCAACTAAGCAGCATGCAGCCACTTGCTCACTCCTCCCACCCTCCTGGTGGGATGGGGAGGAGAATCTAAAAAAAAGTAAAACTCATGGGTTCAGGTAAGAATGATTTAATAACTGAAGTAAAATAAAAATTATTATTATTACTATTATTATAATAATTACTATTATTAATAATAATAAAATTATAATTGTAATTAAAAGGTATATAAAAAAAAAAAAAGAAAAGTTATGCACAATACAATTGCTCACCATCCACTGACCAATGCCCAAGCAGCAATCGGCCCCTCCCGGCCAACTCCGCCCAGTTTATATATTGAGCATGACATTCTATGGTATGGAATATCCCTTTGGCTAGTTCGGGTCAGCTGTCCTGGCCATGCTCCCTCCCAACTTCTTGTGCACCTTCTTGCTGGCAGAGCCTGGGAAACTGAAAAATCCTTAACTTGGGATAAGTGCTATTTAGCAACAACTAAAACATCAGTGTGTTATCAACATTATTCTCACACTAAATCCAAAACACACTGTACCAGCTACTAAGAAGCCAATTAACTCTATCCCAGCCAAAACCAGGACAGGTCATGGTCAAGGAATGCCAACTGTGTTCTTACATCTCATTGTTTTGTTTCGAGCAGCCTCTATAGAATGATGCAACTTTTCCAAACGCATGCACATATTTGACACACCATCCAGCAGAAAATATGCTGTAGTCACGCACAAATTTCTACATTGACTCAGACACCTAAATGTGTCAAGAGGTTGAGCACAGAGTTCCTAAGCCAGGCTCAAGAGGTGTTTGCCCAAAGCCCTGTCTCTGTCTCTTAGACATACATATTGTCCGCGCAGCTCTGAAACATGTACCTCTGCAAAACTTGAAACCACTTCAAGCGCACAGGTGTTTATCATTACTTTGGGTAGCAACAAAGAACTTTGGGTACAAAAAAAAAAAAGGAAAAATGGACAGAAGAAGAGGTAATATTATCTTCCATCACTTATGACTCAGTCTCTAGAAATGTGAGACATATTTTTTAGGATGACTTTAGGCTACAGAATAATAAGCAGAAGTAGGTATTTTGAAGCCTGAAAATGAAATCAGTGGATAAAATGGCTGCTTTGGTCATTATCTGTACTACAATCTTCTTTTTTCTTTCTTTTGGCCAGTATGAGCAAGAGCATCCCCCTGATTCACAGAATTGTTTAGGTTGGAGGGAACCTTTTGAGATCATCTTGAACTGAATCTGCACATCAAGCCCCTAGGTCTACAGTGCACAGAACTGTGCTGTAGGGCATTATTTACCTGGTTGTGACATTTAGCAAAATTACAGAGTCTGTGCCAAACAGACCTGAAAACAAAAGCAATAAACTTAATGAAGCAGAAGCTTGAGAAGTTGCTGGCCTCCCTCTTACCAAGTGTTTCAGATAATATTCATACATGCATTTCACTGTAGCTTTGTTCTGATGGTTGGTCTGTCATAATGGACTGTAATTGCATTAATGACAATTACAGATTTTCCATTACCACCTTTCAATCAACCTTTTCAGAAATGTCTCATTTAGAAGGGGCCTGAATTTCGGCAAAGGAAATTGTTATCCATTGTTAACAATAAATACTTTCATTTTAGAATTCATGTCAACTCTCAAAGTTTCTTTGGTTAACAATAATAAAAACTGGGACTTAGATAACTCCTACCTAGGGATATTCATATTACTTATTAAGAGTAGTTCCTTTATAACTTCTATAACAGTATTTTTCTCAGTTTTATGAATAAGAAATGAGTCACAACTAAAGGACTGAAACAACGCTCTAAGTGGAAACTGTATTTTACAATAACAAAAGGTCCAGTCACTTCAGTGGGAGCAAACTTACCCTAGCTGACATAGAAGATGAGGATAAACACAGCAGTTCAGGAACAGGATTAAGTTCCAAATTAAGACTGACATTTAGGGCCTCGATTAATTTCCTAAACACAGGCATCTGGCACCATTTGAACTGCCAGGTATGATACAGGAGCTAAAAGTTACATGTGCCTTCCTGGACTATCAGCTGGAAGCCAGGCAAGATGCCATTTGCTGTCTAAGTTGGCACAAATGCATATGTTTAGGCAAATGAATCAAGCTCTGAGTGTCACAGCTTATGTCTTTATGTGACGGTAGGTATCTCCACAATAGTCATTGGTGATCTAGTCAACATAGTCAGGGGAGCCTGGAGAGCAATCCTGATCACCCTGCAATGGACATCTAGTGACCAAATAATTTTCTGGACTTCTTTGGCTGCACAGGCACAATTCTGTTGCCTAAATATTGGCATATATTTACCATATTGTAAATTAGCTATATATTTGAGGCCAAAAGATATGGAGTAGATCCTTCAGGAGATGCATATCCTTCTGGTGTGGAGCTGGAGGCCAGGAAAGGTGCCCACAGTGTATATAATGCCATCGGATGCCTACGTTTCAGTTGAATCATGCACCAAGACACCTCAACTAGGTGTCTAAATGTATATGTCTATGTGTGTCTGTGGGCTAGGCTGAATAGATAACTAGGTAAGTTATGTATTTTCAGGCCAGATGATCCTGACGAACAGCATCATTAGGTACTTAAAGACCAGCTGATTGTATTTTAGAGCCGTAAAGAGTCATGTTAAAGATACTGTGGGAAAGAAATGTCCTATCAAAAGATCAGAGAAAGGAAAATCTTCCATTAAAAAAAAGATAAAAAGGAGGATCCAAGTACTACAAGCTATCTGAGTTAACGTCAGTTCTTTCTATACAGTTGGACAAATCATCATGCTGGCTCTTCATAAGCACCTGCAAGGCAACAAGGAAATGAACATCAGCCAACATGGATTTGCCAACAACAAATCACATCTAGCTAATCTAATTTCCTTCCACAGCAGGATGGCAGGTCTGTGGACAGAGGAGAAACAATAGATGTCATATATCTTTCCTTCAGAAAGACATTCTCCCTCATGAAATTCTCATAAGCTAGTAAAGAAATGTCAGTTGAAATGATAATACTATAGAATAGAAAACTGTACACAGACTGTAATTATTAATAGTTCACTGTCAAGATAGGAGGATGCATAGAGGGAATTTTTCAGGAGTCCATTCTATTGATTTATTAAATATTTTCATTAAAAAATTGGGTGATAGAGCGGTGAGTTTGCTCATTAAGTTTGCTGGTGATACCATACTGGGAGGGACAGCCAGTAGGTTGGAGAATAGAAACTACATTCAAAATAGGCCTGTTGAATTTGGAGATGGAATGGAAAAAAGGATGAAATTCAGAGAAGACCCATAGGAAGTACTATAGTTGGGCAGGAATATTCAAATGCATAAATCACATACGGAGAAGAAATGGCTGGAGACCACAAAACTGAACAAGAGAGCTATGTCATGCTATTGTGAAATGGTGAACAACATGAATAGATGCAGAAATGGCTGTGTGGCCTCTAAAGTATCTGAAATCATTTCCCTGCTTAGCTGTGCATTGAATATTGAAAAGATCTCAGCTGAAGTGTCATATGCAATTTGGAATACCACTGTCAAGAAAAATATGGACCAGCTGCTTAGTCTGGAGGAAAAGAATGAGAATTCTCAGAGGACTAATAAATATTCCCCCTGAAGAAGAGCCAGAAGAAGTGCAGTTCGTTCGTCTGGAGAAGAGAAGGTGGAGGGGATGTGTGTCACCATTCTTGGCACCTGTATTGCGCTCCCTGCTGCAAGGAGAATACAACCAACCAGCTTTCCAAGACCACGTTGACTGGGAAAAACTGTGGGCTTAAACTGAAGCATGGGAGGTTTATAAAAAACTTCTGAATGGTCAAATGAGAAGAATGGGAACTAATTGCCTGAGAAAGCTTGGAAGATTCCAGTATGAAAGGCCTTTAACAATATATTTCAAGAACCACCTAGTTGAGTTGATTGTGCTTTAGAGTCTCTTCAGGAACATTCTACTAGCAACATGGAAAATAAACAAATCCCAGTAGTTTCAAAAGAGAGTAAGATAGACATTATTTTCATATCACTTCTTCATGGAAATCTAAGAAATAGAATAAATAAGATGCATAAAAGGAAAAATCCTACGCCTAACTGAAGATTCTATGATTATGGCAGAAGAAACTGAGCAGTGCCAAATAAGCATCTTCCAGCGCTCATTCTAGGATTCAAATACGCTTTTCTTAGTTACTATTCTTGGTCTCAAAGACAAATGAAGACACCTAAAGCAAGCAGATCATAGATTTCCTTTAAAATAAAAGAATACTTACACTATTATTTAGAATGTCCATTTAGTTTTTTTAAAAATATAGCTACTTCACAGTTGCTTATCTTCAGTATTTCTTACAGTAAGTGAAGGTAGCTTGAAATTTTTTTCTAAAGGTTTTGTTCCAAAACTTTCCAAGCAGATGGAAGCATTTCCTGCTAGCTAGCTTTTGAAAATTTGAACTCTAGTTACTGATCTGTGTATTATTATTGTTTGTCACATTGCAATAGGAATCAGATGTTCTGACCAAAATAGGATAAATGTAGAATTAGCTAGTGTGACAATAAAAAGAAGAAAGCAAAACACAATTCCTACACAGAGTTTACTGTTCTTTTATCATGATACCAGTTATCTATTTTATCCAAATTACTAATCAATAGCATTCACAGCAAATTCACTGTTTGCAGACCAAAGATGACCAAACCACAAAGTATATTAGGTACAAAGTTATGAAAAAATGCTTGAAATGCTGAAAACTCTCAAAGACTGAAGTCTTTGAAAGCACATTGGTTCTCTTCTCTCTGTTCTACTGTATAGCTTAAGCAGTACTGAACATGATCCATACAAACTGTGTGCTGCACACAGTTAATCACAAGACTGAAGATTAGTAAATTAAAGCATAATAAAATAATACCAACCACCACCACCAGAAAATAAGCCCATCTCCACAGCAGGATACTGCACATGTTTCAGAGAATAAAGAACATTTCAATTATGGGCCATATGCATAATATTATCGTGCTGTGCTAGCCAGGTTGAAATTAGCTTCCCATTTTTCGTCTCCTTCTTCACAACCTACACAAAATCATCTAATCCACTAGGATTTCCACATGCCACTGTAGAAGTCCGTGAACTTTCCATCCAAAAAAGTCTAGACTTAAATCAGAAGCACAATTTATACAGTGCAATCTTCCTTCTCCTCCACTGATATTGCAATGTTCAAACACATAAATTTTGGCCAGGACCATGGCTTCCTGTGTATTGAAGTAACATACAGCAGAACCCTACAGCCTCTGAGTTTCTCCAAGAATGAAGAATTATATATTTAGTTTCTGTTAAGTTTTTTATTGCACCAAACAATGGTTTTCAGAGAACATATCTTGCCATTCTAATTATTTTTATTTGTATATATACATAGACACATAATCTTTTTATTTTTTAAAAGTCTTTATTTTCTTTGATTCAGCATATTAATAGCCTGGCGTGCAACCTGCACACCTGCAACCTGCAAAGTTTGTTTTGCTTGTTTTGCTGAAGAAAGTTCTCCAAATGTCTAAAGAAAAATAAGGAAATACTCCTTATGAGTACTATTACTACTAAGAATATAAGAGGAAGCTGGATCACATTTTAAAGGCAGGGATAATTCTAGTGCATCATTCACAGTTTGAGGAAAGCAGCTTTAGTGTTCACTCAGTCTTGTTTGCTGAGATTTTTCTTAGCTTGTAGAAATAATGATAGGCAGGAAATGGCAAATTCTCAGTATAGTCATCTTGTGGTTAGCTTTTCTCCTGGCTAGCTTGCAACACCTACCTTGTGTATGCTTACTAATTTTGAAGACAAACATTTTTTCCTCCCATGATTTCCTGAGAAAAATAGTGATCCAGTTTGAAAATTTGGTGTTGGATCAGTTGAACTGTACCATTTGATGAAATTTAAGCAATTAAGCTATTCTGAATTCCAAAACACCCCAAAACATCCCTTGAAAGACTTCACTGAAAATCTCACCAATATCCCAAAAACTGTTAGTGTAAATAACTTTGTATAATTTTGCTGATGCCACAAAATTTCCTGGTAAAGGCATTGTAATATCACTGGCTAAAATGTACAAGTAGTTCAGATTTATAAGCGCCAATTAATAGCAGTATCTTTTTGCTACTAACACACTTGCTGCAAGTGATTTCCTGGCATTGATATGCAGCACATATGCTTCTTCTAAGAATAACTAAGAAACAATCTGCCTAGAAATTATCTACCCCTGTCTCTATAAAGCACTGTTCATCTATACTACCAAAAATGACAGCTGGTTCTAGCCTATTTACAACAAAAAACCCCAAGCCCACTATTTTCATTACTGGTGCTGTCATCATGCAGACACTTAAAAGAATGCAAATGCTATCAAAGAACCAGCTTAGCATAACCATTCCTGTAATGAAATGTTATAATCTTATATAATTTTATGTAAACTACATGATGAAACTGTAGAGCAAAACCAGTACTTATACCCATTGCTGACTTTATAAATAAGTACCTTGTACTCATCTCTTGCATGCACGCTTTACAACAAAGAAGCCATCTGCCATCTATCACAAAATACTCTCATATATTTTTGGATCCATAGCGACACGCAGGTGTCTACCCACCATTAAATTGGCTTCTACATTTTAGGCCCACATTGTGGGCCTTGTTAAATATTTGTTGCCTTATCCAAAGCACCCAATTTTCCACCAGTTAAGTTCTCTAACGAGTAAATTTCTGACTGGAGCTGCATACGCACCAATCATATCATCGTCGTACCAGCCTGTTTCCTGCTAGCAAGTCACAAAAAGTGTAGTGAGATAAGGCATAAAACAAAACGGCCTGTGCAGACCCCAGTTCATTTTTCTTCTCTCAGATATCAGAAAGCCCACCTGAATTCCCGTTTTGTACTTTCAAAGGAATGAGGCTGAGAAACATGTCAAATACTTTCTCCCATTCGTACCTCAAGTAAAGAAGCATTCATTGGGCTAGGGAGACAGACAGAAAACTTAACATAATGGAGTGCCCATGCCAGATGCAGGCATCTTAGATTTGAGTCCCCGCTCCAGTGATAATTAGTTATACAAAAGGAAACCACTTCTACAGGAACAACAAAGAGACATTTACTTTATATGTACGCTATTCTTCAGGAGATTTCCTGAAGAGGCAAATTCTAATCTGTTCTCCAAAGCAGGCAGACAAGGATGCAAGCATATGTTTCTGCCTCCCTACATAAACATACAGAGAAGCAGACAAAAAAGGCAAAAGAAAGGAGCAGGTAAAACCTCCTGCCTGTGTTCAGCATGAAATGGGACTGATGTGCCTTAGAGGAAAGACTTGTTCCCCTTGGCTGTCTAGGGTCAAAGCACGGACTTGGCTACTCTAGAAGGCAATTCAGAGCACCTTGCAGAGGCACCTGCCCTAAATCTCCCTCTCCCCTCTTGCTGTATAAACCTAAATTAAGCATGTAAAGTAATTTTGCCCGTAGCTGGGCAGTATTAGGCAGTATGACAACCTTGGAGAGCAAAGCAGCAAAACCACAGGCAATGTTTAAAGAGAATAATTTTATCCATAACATCTATTGTCTCTTTCACCTTTTTTTTTCTAAATCTAAAAATGGATACTGCAACAGTCTCATGAAGGACTATACTTAGCCCCTCCTCCCCTTAAATTAATCTCTGCTGTGGTACATCTCATTTTGGAAAGCCACCTGAGGAAATTACTTTTGCATAGATTCTCTTGATATGAATTATCTTGAAGCCAACAATATGAAGGCAAATATAAAGCAGAGAGGATCTATTTCTTTGTGTGTGTGAAGAATTACACGGATTATTAGTAGGAAGAATGTTAGCATAAAAGGTGGAACCCAATTTAAATATCTAAAAGCTGTAAATACGCATTTAAAAGTCATCATCCTAGGCTCCCTTTATAGTTGTGAGAATAGAACAGAGCCCTCCAGAGAGTGACTCTTACACTGAACACTCAGGGAAAGATTCACTTGCCATAACACAGGTGTCTGCTGTTACTTTTGGCACTTCAGGTTACCAGGCTGCTATCACAGGGGCACGGGTGTCCTACCTACCCCGCATCCCACCTGCCAAGCGCATGCAGCTATTTGGATCTCAAGAGGCCCAAGATACCTATTTTAGGGAAACTGATTCTTGCTTTTTGCTGACAATGAGATTAATCGCCTGATAAAGAGACCTATTGCTCTCTATTGATTATAAAGTAAATCTATGGTAATCTGTTTTGAGCAAGATGCCCAGCTTTCAGGTGCCTAAGCGAGGGCAGAAGAATCTCAACTTTGGCATGAAATAATGAAGTCAAATGAGCATAAAGAAATGCTGCACTGTGTTTTTATATGCACTACTAGAAGAAAATATTATGATCAATAATGTGGCTTTTTTATTTCATTGAAGAGGTATCTGATGCATTTTGAGAGGTCATAACTGTCTCTTTTCCCAATAGCTTCTACAATCATTTTCAAAATGCTAGTATGGTGTTTTGTAATGTATTTTGACATGACACAGTGGTGGATGTAAATGAAGTTGGGGTTTTTTTTCCCCTTATCCCTACTTAAAATATAGAAGACTAGGCTAGTCTTATACTTTTTCTATTTGAAAGTCACAGAATAATACAATAATTTATTCAACAACAATTGCA
Organism: Astur gentilis; assembly: GCF_929443795.1. NCBI lineage: Eukaryota > Metazoa > Chordata > Aves > Accipitriformes > Accipitridae > Astur > Astur gentilis. Next base: position 29,874,283 of record NC_064890.1, on the reverse strand, counting down.
AGCAACAACCTTAGGTTTATGGATTTTTCAATTTATTTCACTAGGTGACAAAAAATAGTTTTCTGTCTTAACTTTGCTTTTTTCAGTCTGAAGGTTACATGTGTCTTAACCTTGGATTGTATCTCAGCAGTATTGACTGCTTTAGTGAATATTTCATTGCCACTTGCATAGATATTCTGTTCATTATAGCACAGTCTCACACTATAGGCAGGTCAAAGAAACATATATTATATATGCACAGATATTGCGAAATGAAGTTGTCAGCATCATTCAGTATGTCACATAAATATTTCTCTCAAGAATTATCTTCTGCTTGGTGGAGTTTTGTATTTGTATTCATAAGTATGTCTCCTTTCTGATAAAAAACAAGATTATATAAATTCTGTTTTTCCCCCAGTGCCTGCAAAACATTCTAATACCATAGTGCTCTTTGCAGTTTCTCTATCATGTACTTACTTTACTGTTTTCTGATTCTCACCGATGTTTATTCCCTATTTTAAATTACTTTTTACCACTCTGATGCACAAACCCAGGCTTGCTGCATACTTTCTGTGGTCTGCTTCTGTTCTTTCAATCTCTGCAGAACTGCAACTTTAATTAAAGTGAAATATAAAAAAAGTCAATATTTACAAGAAATGGTCTAGGTTCGGGATGTGTTGATTTCAGGATTTATACCACATTAATTTTGTTAGAGGAAGCTAACATTTTAGGGGCTGCTCTGACTCCACATTGCTAAGTGTTTAATTCATAGTAATTGCTATAAAAATATCTGATGTTTGTCCATACACAGTGTGGTTAGACTAGAGAGCAAGGATATCACTCCCATCGTGCAGTCAGTTCTCCCCCAAAATACCTTAAAGTTTTCTGCTCTCTTTAGATGGCCAGATGGATTGGATTTAACTCAAATAAAGCGTTCTGGGAGTTCTTTACCTGGTACGAACAATGCTCCTGATGGCATTCAGTGGTCTCCTGTCTTACCTCAGAATAATGAGGACAATTTGGATCAATTTGTCAGAGTATTCCTATATTTTTATCCTTTTCAGAAAACTAAGGTATGGTAAAACCAATTGGTCAAACCCTGTCCACACTTCATAGAAAGAAAACTACCCAAAAGTAAAGCAAACAAATGAGTGTACTAGGTAGCAGCTGTCTTCTTATTGATCCACCATTCTTGGCAATCTTCAATACATTTTCCCCCATTATATTTTAAATTTGTAAATTAGAATGGTCAGTAAGTGAGCATGTCTCAGTATATTTGGATTTGCTTAAGTTTCAGCCTACATTGCTTAAATCAGGAAATGTGACTCTGTAACAACAATCTCCCTCTTTTTACCTGTTTATTTTCTAGAGAATAAAAGTTTCAGGAGTAACTTTCTAGCCACATTAATAATAAATACATTGTTTTCAAATGATGTGTGTTCTGGATATGGAGAGGGAATAACAAATTGGGTGAATTTCCTAGTGTAAATGCTTGTCTCTTCAGGCCAGTTAATTTTTGACCATTTCAGAAGTAGATGCTTCTGTTGGTAAAAATAAAGATACTGTTCCCTGTTCTTCCTATCTGATTCTTTTCTTTCTTGTTTGCTTGCTTTCTTGCAGGAATTACTTCTCCCCAGTCTTTTAGGAACTTGAATAGATGAAAAAATAATGCTGCTGAGACACCTTTTTAATGCAAGACTTCCATTCCTTGCTGGTTTTGCAGCCTGCCATTTCAGGCAAGGCTAATTTCTGCAGGTGGCTGTGTCATGTGATTTGTCCTTATCTTTTAGAAATAGAAAAAAAGCCCAGCAGTTCCTGCATCAGGAATATTAATAGAGCATTGAAGTTAAAAGCCAAGTTACATCGCTGTAGCAACAGGGCTTGCACATTGGAGGGCTAAACAGTTCCCAAAGTGTCCTGTGTCAGGATAAATCCTGGCTGTTGAATGAGAAAGCTTTAAAATGAAATACTCTACAGCTCAAACAAAGGGAAAGAAAACAAAAAAGCCTGACTGGGAAAAGATGGCGTACTGGCTCTGGGAAGCTGTGTCTCGTCAGTTGTACTTACCCCACGCCAAGACCCCCTGTCACACAACGTGGCCACACACGTGTCTGAACGGGAACACCTCAACTTACTCCACATGCACTTTTCTGTTAAAATAACTTGCTTTTCTTATCTGTGAGATACAGTAAGATTGTGGTGGCCAAGCTGATGTCTCCAAATGCTCATGCCACCGCTGTTTCAGAGCACTCCCATCAGACAAGGTTGCGTTACTAGGGATGCTCAAGGGGCACAGCTGAAGATCTACCAGCCACTGACTGAATATTAATTATCATTACCTAGTAAACGACTGCTAGATAATCTAAGCAGCATAAAAGGCAAGGCTGGAACAATTCCAGTGTGGGAGATGGATGGATTTTCATTTGGCTACTATTGTGTTCTCTTCTAATGGTGCTTGCTTCAAGCGTAGGTATATGCTTCCTCTGAGAACAGCGAGTTATGCCTCTAATAGGTAAATCTGGCAGTATAATTTTTAGACCCTCAGAGTGAAATACTCACTTGTGTGCTGAGGCACTTGGCTTTCTTTACAGAAAGGGAATCAGGCACCTCAGAAAAGGATGTAAACAGCAGGGAGCCCTTAAAGCATTGCATGGTATTTGTAGCAGTGTGCTTCAAAACTCATTTCTCTCCAGAGCCAAAGTTCTCTGGAGAAAATCAGTGCTGAAGGAAACTGCATTTGGGATTTAGAAGACAAAAATATGTTATTTTTCAGCAGCACATTCATAGCATTATTCTTTCAAAAAGCCTAAGCAGGCTGCCTCTTTTGTTGAAGGGGGTGGCATCCACCATTTATGATAACCTTGTGGTTGGACCTAGGAAAGCTGAGTTTGATTTCCTCCTCCTTTCTTCTGAAAGACTGCCTTAGCTACTAGGGGTTCTCAGATATTCAAAGCAAGAAGGGTGCAATTCTGGCATTAGAAAGATTAATGCATAAATGGCCCCACATGCATTGCTCTAGTTAGAACCTCTTGGGAGTGCCAGGACATCACTGTGATTGTGAGTGTTTGCCCTTACCCAGTATCAGATAACCTGAGCTCATCTACTTGACAATAGTGATCAATCTTAATTTTGTCATGTGGCTTTTATATTAGGAAGTGAAATTTGCACCACCGCCTCCCCCCAGGTTTAACCTAATAACACAATCCACATGCAAAAAGTCATGGGGCAGAAAAAGCTGAGCAAAATCTCCTTGCTCAGTCCTGATTATGCTGTACCTCCTCCCACTCTGCCTGTTTTGATGATAGGTTTTGTAAGTAGAGATCTTTTCTTTAGTTTTTAACTGTGAAGCAGCTAGCATGCTGCTGGTGTCATAAGATAAATGATTAATAATCATCATTATGAGAGAGAGCAAAAGGGCAAACGATGGCCCCAGATCAGTACTGAATCCTATTTTTGGCTGACAGCAGCAAGTTACAAGTCTGACAGGTTTAATAAACTGGTACTGATATTTACCAAATTTTTTTTCAAGTTTGTTTCAGCTGGATACAGAAGGATATGCATTTGATCAAAAAATATGCAGCAATAGCCGAAAGATCTCAGTGCCAGGAGGCATTATTCGGATCCACATGTTTAGAAGGAATCAAAGTAAGATTAGACATTAAAACTGGTAGTGATAACAGGTACTAGAATACTGTGTTAGAAAAAATGGCTCATAAGACTCCATGTTTCAAGACTGTTTTGAAGCATATGTGTATTCAGGAAGAGCAGCCAACAAGAAGGTGTAGGTCCCTGAACTTTATTTTTTCCCTTCTGCCTGAATAGAGGTAGGGCCTCTCTCAACTCCCACACTCTTTTTTTTTAAAATGATAATTTAATCCCTCAAAACCATGATCACTGCGCACTGTGTCTTGTTAATGGCAACACTGTGATGCCTGGAAGTCCAGACTGCAAGGTGTTGTACAAAGAGTACAGGAAAGATATAAAGCCACAGAAGGAAAAGGGCTGAACAGTCACAAGCCAAAGGAGATGCTGGCCACATCTTGGCTCCTTGGCCCCTAAAAATCACGCCATTCAGAGGGCCCAAGGCAGAGCATCCCACTGAATCAATAGCACAGACCTGGAGAACATCCTGGGGCCCTCCTGTTGAGTCCTCACAGCACATCACACCTTAGTTAGATTTTAATCACAATACCTGCCAGGACCAAAGGAACACATTCTGTGAAGATCTAAGATTTAATTGACAACCTAGCTAACATTAATGAGCAAGCATTAGTGAACAACTTTTCACATCCAAATTGGTACTATAGACAGTCTACCTCTGCACAGGACATTGCATTAATCTTCTCTGTATTAGTGTAAATTAACAATATAGAGCTCCAGGTATGTGACTGCGTGTTCCTTGCCAACAGCATCTGTCCAAACATCTGGAAGTACAGACCTAAAAAAATAAAAAAATGAAAAACAGAATAGTGGTTGGTTGTAAGAAATTGAAAAAACCTCAACTAGTCAAATCAATACTTTTTGTTCTAACATAATCTGCATTATTGAATATCAATATGGACTTGCAGAAAAGGACCGAATGTCCTTCTTAATTATAAATAAGGATTTACTTTTTTTTTTTCTAAAGCCCCATAGATAACTAGAATATTCTTAAGCAGCTTCTCAGAATACTCTAAACACATTGAAAACTCATGCTAAGACACTCATTGTTTAACCTAAATCACTCACCTTCAAGCACATGATCATTTAAATCACAATATGCAGTAGCATATCTACCTACATGTATATGTCGGTATGTAAAGGAATCCTGGGCTTGACAGAGTCAACGGAGCCTCTCCTGTAATATCCCCATCCTTGAGGCTGATGGAGAAGAGAACAGTCAGAAGAAAAGATGATGGATCAGGAAATTTTCAGAAGGGCACAAGGGGTCAGACTGTGGGCTAAAGTTAGAGCAGCCCTCATACTGCTTTGTATAATATTTTACATTTGGTCCAATGATAGAAACTTCCACTGATTACAGGATCTTCTGGCTTTTTAGTCTTCTCTCTTCTGGAATAATGAACATTTATGTAAGTCTCAGAATGATGATGAATATATTCCCTTCTGTTATCAGAACTGACTGAAAAAAGGATCTTTGATTAGCCTGCTGGGTTGGACAATGAAGTCTCTGTGAGGATCATTAGTGGCCAGGTAAGTGGAGGCTTTTTCTGAGCTGTCTGCCAGGCAAAGAGGGTAAGCATTTTACTCTTCCAAATTGGAGCCTTTTTCATTAAAACTGATAAAACTAAGAATCTGGTATTTTTTTCAGCCACAATCTCTAAAGCAGAATGTGCTTTTCAGCTATGCCTTTAATGTATGGCATAGTTCAGAGATGGATTTGAATCAAAGCAAAGGACAGACTATAGTTGGTTTTAGACGGGTGAACAAAGGGAAGAGGCAGCCTCTGGGACTTGTCTGCCTTCATATCATGTATAACACACTGTAATATGTCTTATGATTATTAACAAGATCGCAGAATTCAACTAGCCAGAGTGTTCCTTGGGACTTCCTCTGGGACTTGGCCCTTTTCATACCCTTCATGTTCTTCCCTTCAGAGCAGTTTTGTGGTTTTAAGGGACAGTGTCAGCTTGCCCCTATGGCCTGTATGCATTTCTGTTGTCCCTACATGGAGAATGAAAGACTTAAATAACATGCGAAACAGAATGGCTGAATAATTTCAGTGCTACACTCTTTGAACCATTTTGTCGTCTAAGAGAAATTCCCTCCAATCTAAATATTTTTATACCTCCCCAAATCTGAAGAGGTTCTGCAGGTGCTGCTAGCTGATAACTGTTTCTAGAAATCTAACTAAAGGTGATATTTCATACCAACAAAATCCAGTTTAGCTTAGCATAGCCCAGATATAGAAAGAAAATATTCCCGTAAGAAGAGTATGTGGGCTGACGAAGACATGTTCTTTATTTATGGCCTCTCCATTTCTCATCGGAGTCATAGAGGAAGAGACTATAGTATAATGACTGTACAACAATTTGGAGTAGCAGTAGCACAGTAATCTACACTTACCTTTGAATTCATGTCTGTGTGTGATTGATACATGTAGTTCTTATGTCAAGCACAAGCACACTAATAATTAATAATGTTTAATGAAATGGGGATCACTGACACATGAAGTTCCCTTTCATAGTACACATTAAAAATATGTTTCTCTTGTAGGGATAATTTTGAACCCATCACCATCTGTCATTTCAATTAGTTGAGGTACAAATAATAATGTTTTAATGAATTTCTAACAACCCAATTGCATGAGTAGTTCAAATAGTTGGCCAGTAAAAACATATCCTTTGTGATTGCACTAACCATAAATCTGTTAACTTCAGAATGATAATTAATTCCAATATCTGTATTTTTTTCAGTGTCATCCTGGACTCTCTTTTTCTTTGCTTGGTTTTGTATTTTTTACATAGTCTGCTACACGCTTGCATTCTGACATTACCCTTGAAAATCCCATACTGCAAAAATATTTCCTTTAGAGAGGCTTTACACAGAGCCAGTCAGTCCTCTGCCAGAAGAAAAACTGGGTTCCCTGTTGCGGTGCTGGAACTAGGCTGAAGCTAGGTCATGTTTTAATAGCTGAGCGAGTGCATGTGTGACTGGATGTGTGGGTGGGTATGCCATTTCCTGCCTACACTGTTGAAGGTCATTTCTCACTGCGTGAAAAAAGGCAAACTTTGATATTAGCCATTGTATAGGACCAATTTTTCATCTAGACAGTTAAAATCAATGAAGCAGCAGCAATTTAGTTCAGAAAAGAATAAAGAATAATATCTTGTGAAATTAAGATTATTTTACCTAGAAATTTCTCTCTTTCTTTTTTTTTTTTTTTTTTTTTTTTTAAATTTTGAAAGAATCATGTTGGAAATAAAAAACAGAAAGAACTGCTTTTTAACTGAACCTCCCAGTGGTGATCCAGTCAAAGTAAGCAAAGGAATATTTCCCAATACTAGAATTTTATTTCTTAATTTTCCAGTCTATTTCTTGTGAAATGTGCATATATTTCAAGCACTTAAGTCTCTCGTTTCAATATTACTAACCTCAATAAATATGAACGTTTATCTATAATGAAGACCTGAGGAGATGAAGCAGCAACTTAGATATATCTGCAAAGACATGCTCTTTCTTGTAGCAGAGATTCTGGGGAGATCTATTTTTGTATTCCACATTATAGAGGATTTCTGATTCCGATTCTTTTGGGGAAAAATGATTCTTTTAGTCGCAAACATCAAAAGAATTTTTTTTGGCACGTGCATGGAGCCAAAACTAATACCAGATGTGAGCAAAGTGACAATATTGCAGTGATGAGATTGAAGTTAGAGCAAAGAATTACACAATACTGCAAAATTACTGGCAGGAAGGAGAAAAAAACCACTTCCTAAGAGCTGGAAGTAGCTCTGTCCTCACCCTGTTTTGACTGATTAGCCTCCTGTTCACTCAGGTGATGTATAATCATATTTGTCCTGTTGGATTTAGGTCTGTTCATAGACAGTCTCTCAACCGGTAAGACTGATGTCTGGATAAAGATTTATTGAATGAAGACTTCTTTGGCTGGGTGGCCTCTAATATATTTGTACCAATATATTTATAGGAAGTGCAACGTATTAATGCAAATTGAAAACTGAGAGATGATTGTATTCTGTCTTTGCACTTTTTATCTCATCTTTGACATAGGTTTATCCTCCAGACAATATCCACCGTGAAACATTTCCCTGATATGGCCTTCACATGCTCTTGCCCTCTCTTTCTCTTGTAGTATTGATTTTTTGCTCCTATCCTGGAAGCACAGCTCGACAGGTCATTCTTCCAAATCCCAGTGCTGCAGCACTGAGGCTATTTTTTATCAGTGGTCAGGGAACATGAGTTACATTTTCTAACTGGACAGAGTTCTGTTACAGGGTCTTTTGAAGCACTGTACCGAGCTTGTAAAACACAGTAGATCCTGTGCATTGATTTCTGAAAGAACACTTGCAGCAAATTAGTCACAAATTCCTTAGCCCGTAAAGAGGTTTCCAGGTTAACATCCTCACACCTGGGAGGAAGGTTTGGAAACCTAATATTTATTAGTATCTAATTAACAATTTTAACTTGCTTGCCATAGCTGCTTGACACCAGGAGCTTACTGCAGTTTCAGTGAGAAAGCAATAGTCCTCAATATCAGCACTTTGCCTTCATCCACCTTGGAGTATAATGAAGTGCCTGTAGATTAGACCTTAATAATATCTTTAGATCCTAATTACTAATTGTTAGAGTCTGATTTCCTTATTATATATTTATATATAGTACCATATCCCATTATATAAAAATATACTATTTGTTTTCATATATAATATAATACAATATAATATAATATACAGTCTGAGGTGACATGGGTTTCCCTTCTCTGCTACTCTTGGAGAATCTTGAGTTCAAATTTACAAACTAAAAGGATGTTGAAAACAACATCATTGCTTCACGTAACTCACCTGCTCTAGGTATTTCTTTGTCAGTTGTCCTTCAGTAATTTCATAAAAATAAAAGTCCTCCTCATTTGTTGTTGGAGGAACCCCTACCAATAACAGTGGTCATCTTAACCAGAAGCGAGATGAACATCTACCTGTTTTCCACGATTTTCAGTTTCCAGAGAAACAGCATTTAAAGTGTGAAGCACTCCGTCATGTACTGCTGAGCTGAGGCAGGAGAATATGAACCTGTCATCTTCCAGTCCACCCTGTTCTCCCACCTTGCCAGAAGTCAGCTTATTATTTGCTGATTCTGCACGCTTGATTGAAATTCGGTTCCTACAGCATTCACAGGCTTATGCAGACCCCAGCATTACATAGAAAGTTGAATAATAATACATGAATGAAAGCTTAGAGCATAAGCTCCAGAGTCTAGTAATGAGGATGCAGGGCGCTAACTTTATTAATCTCACACTTGTCAAGAAATTTAGCTGTGCATAGCTATAAATGATATAGTCTTGTTAAGCAGTGTGATTCATTGGATTACGGATATCAGAGATTCAGAAAGAAATCAATCTATTTTAGAGCCATCAAACCAATTACAGCTGCAACTGCAATATTTTCAGGGGGCCTAAAGCTTTATTTATTTTACCATTTTTACACCTTAAATGGGATTGCTTGTATAGTAACATGAAGTGCTGTGCAAGTGTATATATTTCATAACCAAACCCAAACTCTTTGTTTTCTATGCCTGATGACATTAAAATGAGTGCTCCTTAGTGAGAGATTACCGGCTGATTTTCTGCCACTTCTTTCAATTCTAAACAAGGCAATAACTTCTCCTTGAGAAGAAATAAAAGTTTATTTATGGTCTTTAGAGCCACGATATTCTCCTTAGTGGCATACTGAGTGATGATAGCCTGAAAGATTTTGATGTAGTCATAGTAAGATTTCATTCATTTGGCTGTTTGTGAAAAAGATGATCTTGAAGCAGATTTCTGAATACATCTTTGAGGCTTTGAAAGTCTAACATCTCTGAGGGTGCATAAACAAGAATTTAGTGTATTTAATATGAACAAATTCTTGTCAAGGCCTTACATAACACAATATGTAAATCCATTGAAGGATGAAATGGAACTAGTTACATGCAAGTCAAAACACTGATAAGTTACAGCTAATCAGATACAAATAAAAATAGGTGCTGAATTTTTAAACAAGATTCAGTTGATTAGATTGGGATCATTCCATATTATTCAGGGGCAACAATTTTATGCAAGATGAGCAAACATCAGGAGCATTCATCTTTGTTTTTTTAAAAGTTTACCTGTGAGTGAGTTCAAATTCATCTTTCTTATTATTATTGCTGAACTAAAGTGATGTAGTATTACAAACTGGAAAACATTGATTACACGAAAATAGGTTTTAAATATAGTGTTGTATGTAAAAATTTATATTTTTATTAAATATCTGGCTGGAGACAGGCATTAAGTAAACAGAAAGGCACTGCAGAAGAGAGTTCAGCCATTATTGCCTTGTGATTGGGTTATCATTAAGTTTCATCATCCTTCTTGCTAAATCCTCTATTTGACATCCCTCTTTTAGCAGAAGACAAAAGCAAGAACAATTTGTTACAGAGAAGTTAACCTGATTTTCACAGAGTTCTTCATTCTCATGGCTTTGAACACTGCTCACAGAAGGAGCTCTCCAGCACGCTCTCTAAGACACAGAAAAGTTCGTTCCAAGCCTCTGCCAAGTTCTCTGCACAGACAATTTCAGTTTAAAGAGAGGGTTAGCCTACACATTCTTTGGAGGTAAAGCTATTTCTTACTCTGTTTGCCTAACACCAAACACATCAGAAGCCAGTGATTTGCCTTAGTCAACACACATGTGGACTGTGCACTTAGTAAACTCGATAAACCATCTTGCAATGCAGATGAAACAAAGTTTATGTGTCCAAAAAAGAGTATGCTCCCATTTGTAAGTACTTCATATTTCTGGTTGATAAAATAAAGCTGTCAGAAAATAAATGTCAAAAATGCCAGTGGGGAATGAGCGTTATTCCTAGACTGTGCAATCAGTTGGGGAATATGGTTCAGTAGGCTGTACCAGACCAGGGTTGTCTTCCTGCTTACGTTATTTCCACCGCTCATGCAAATTCACTTATACTTACTCGTTAGACTCCTGTTTGGACATGTGTCTGGGTTTTATTTCTCCATCAAAACTAAGATGTCAGAGGAAGCTGGCTTGTGAGAGGAAGTAGAGAGAACTCTTGGACTTAGCTCCTCAGAGGTAATCCTAGATGCTGTGTGTTGTATATGGCCTTTCAGACAAGGATAACACGACACTCGTTAAGTGCTTAGCAATGTGGATCTTCCCTCATAAATCGGGACCTAAAAGACATATCTCAGTTGAAAGGCAAAACGTTCTGTTCTTCAGAGAGGTGCTTTTTGGATAACCGTTCTCAATATCTATGATGTGCTCAGCTGCCACCAGAACGGATGCTACACAAATGCTTAGAGCTATCCAAAATTACCACTCATTCCAAGGGTACCTAGACGAGCTGGTACCTTTTGTATTCTGAACTGCTGATAAATATCTTGGGCCTAAGAAGTGTTTGATCATTATGAATTCACATGCCATTAATTGTAATATACTGTTGAAAGCAATTCATTTTATGTTCATGCAGCTGTCATGCGTACTGCCAGGGCTGTTATATTCTAATTTAGTGCTAGTCAATGGGCATAATAAAGGTGTTACTCATCAAATCTTGAGCATGCTATATTTGTGTATCCTACACTGCAACCAAAGCACAGGGCAGACGTAAATAGCTTCACACTGACATAAGCATGCTATAATTTCATGGCATCTTTAATGTTTATGCATCATGAAGATAAACTGGTAGAACAGAATAATTAATTAAATTGCATTTTATTTTTAACAGAAACCGAGTTTGGTATTACACCTTCACCTAAATTGAATCTACCTGATTAGTATTATAGAATTAAAGCTGCTCTAAGATGAATTGGTTTCATATCTTTAGTTTCTTCATGCTTCTAGTATCTGTGAATTGCATTGTACTGCCTAGATATCCTGCCATCTTTTCAAACTGCAATACATACAAACAAAGATTGCTTAGCTCTTCTTTAACAAAATAGCTAAGCAAGGAAGAACACAATAAACGAAAAATATGTTACGCAGTTCTCAAAGTCATATACTTTAGGCCCACCACAAAAGATGGGCTTTGTGGCATGCCCTTCATGCACTAAATTAAAACTATTTTATATCCAGGAAAAAAAAAAAAAAATTCAAGAGTCAGGCAGTCCCTGAGGTATGCTGCCTCTGTTCTAAACCTCTGGTTCTGCTATATCACCAGGCTGTGACTGATCATGAGCAGAAGAGCTATTCAAGGGCTGACAGTCCATACGTGACTTGTAAAGTGAAGGTGTGATGGAGCTCAAGAAATTAATTAAGACACAGAGGGAATTAATGGTTAATATGGACTCATCAGCTCCAAAGTGAATATCAGATAACCTTCAGCATGGTTTATGCCTATTACTCACATTATCTTCTGCATAAACTCAATGGATGTACTATTAGTATTATCTATGAAGAATAAATCATTTGTTATGAACTGTGAATCTCAAACAGAAACCAGCTATAGATCACTAGTCCGAAATGTAAAAATGTTTCATGCAAAAAAATGTTGGACATTTCTGGCATAGGAAAATAAAGTATCCTGCATAAATTAATCGTATTTGTTAATTTTCATGGCATGAGCCCCTGAGGGAAAGATATTAACAGTTACGCCATTGCGCAGCATTAAATATTTAAATGTAGTTTGGTATACAGGGACACAGAGTGTATCCCCTGAGTAGTTCATAGGCAATAGTCCCTAGCTTTAGTCCAAAAGAAAATACACTAGAAAATTAATACCAAAGTTCGGAAATGAATTCTTGAGAGCCCACAGCTCAGCAAGGAACAAAACCAAAACATACAGTACTTTAAAGTGAGAAAAGTGTTTATAAATCTTGATCGAACTCCACTCCAATGCACTGGTTAGAAGGAGCATTCAGATGATGACATAAATTGTGTAAACCCAACCAAAACTGGGAGGAATTTAAGTCTCTACATCCATGAGAGCAATCAAAAAAGCTTTTTCTCTAGCACTGTCCAACCAGTAAAGTACGTGTCGAAACTCATCAGGTACCTCCTTGCACAACATGAAGGTTTCTGCTAGGAACCAGGTCACGGTCTCTTTCCCCAAAAGCCTAGCTGAGGATCAAGGCCCGTGCTCTTCTTGTGATAATCCTCACCAGAGCTATGAGCTGAAGAGCTGCGTTTTGTTTCCATCTCAGCCTGCAGATGAAGTTGAAGGGGAGCACTTTCCAAACCTGTTCACAGATTACTGCTCGAACAACTAGGCTGTTGGCTAATGCACATGGTGGGTGCTCTCCCCTCGATGCTGTGCTATTGTGCAGCTAAAAATGCAAGTATCCTTGAGCCAAATTCAAGCAACCAAATAGCAGTAGGACTCCATAACCTAAGAGTTATGATGCTTTGCTGTGTGAGATCATGACCTTGTTCCTGTCATTGTCTGCCTATGTGGTACACAGTAAATCAAAATTAGATAGAAAATAACCCTCCCATTACCTTCAATTTAACTTGCTTTTTTGGTTGTGATTTTTTGGGAAAAAAAAAAAAAGAAAAATAAAAAAGAAAAAAAAAAAAGCCAGGGCACAGAGAGATTTGTGTGGGACTGCTGAGACCCGGATCCTTTGGGCGTAGGAAATTCTGAACCTTCTCCTAACGTAAGTAATGATATGTCATACTCATCAGATGTTTCCAGACTCCTTTTCTGAAAGTGTTTATTTTCAGTGATTTCCTCCTGAGATAGCAGAGGTGGTTTCAAATAGTGCACTCTGAATGCAAAACAAAAGGCCAGTGCCCTCTGACCAGTGAAGATGGGAAAAAGCCATCCTAATTAATGTTGTTATTCGTTTGCCTAAAAGCAGCTGGGAATTTAATTAGTTCTGTAACTTGTTAGTTTTGATGGATATCTGCCCTCTGCCACGGAGCAGCTGTTATCGCACCTCCAGCTGCTTCTTGCAGATCAGCAGCTCCTAATCTTTTTGGAGCCAGCCTCGCTGCTACCTGCCTTGCCTTGCTCCTCTGACCGAGCACCGCTTTCTCTCTGGCTTTCGCCAGCGCTGGATGCGGCTCCCTCGTCCCTGCAGCCTCCTTGCTTCTCCCTCGATGCCGAAACCCTGCTGCACCTTGTCTTGCCACGCTCCCGACGTGTGCTGCTTCTCTGGAGTCCCCCCAGCCGGCTCTTCCTCCCTCCCTCTCCTCTGATATTTTGACGTTAACAGCGAGATCTGTACCAACGAGCCCAGCAGAGTTTATGAGACTGGGCTCAATCCTGTTTTTTTACCGCGACTCATCTCCGCTGTAACCCTCCCTCATGGATCAACAGCCCTAAACCTGCTGCTTCAAGAGTGGACACGGTAGAGCTAGAGAGCTGGGTGTTATCAGCTCAGGCAAAGTGATTCCCCTCATGAAAAGAATGGGGGTGGGGGTGGGAAGTATATTTTATATGTATATATAAAGTAAAAAAATAATTTGGAAAATGAATTTCTGGTCAATCTGAAACAGAAAATGTTAGCTTCATCCCACTGGAATGAAAATAAAAGGGGGGGGGGGGAAAAAAGATTTTAATTAAATGCTTAATTCAGTCCAAAGCAAAGTTTTCATGTCTTTTTGCTGTGCAATCCTTTTAAATGTATTTGGCTAAATTCAAAACAAAATTTATTTAAATGGTTCTATTTTTGTATTTTCAAAAGTTTTTGATCTTTCTTTTCTGGACCTATCAAAGCTGTTCATATTCCAATCATTTTGGTACTCTCTAAAGCACGGTTGTCAGAAAATAAATGATTCATGATAACAACTTTGCCTAAGTCTGTCATTCACAATTTTCCTTCTTCCTTTTCCCTTAGTGGACTTGTAAAATAGATGGTCTTGGAAACACACCTTATTGTGTTCCAGCTGAATGCCCTGCTAAACTGAGACATTGCTTGGAGTTTGCATAAGAAATGTCTTTTCTCTATGTCTGTGTAAGAAAGGGGAAAAAAACTATAACAAAAGGGTTGTGCTAATTTTATATTTATATTTTTGTAAAATTAAAAAGCCCCAAGAGATTTAACTACAGCCAAACAAGCCTGTGCTTTCTCATCGAGCTCTGTATATTGTAATTATTATATTATATTATTTGTTACTATGACTAGCATTAAATTGGGGATTAACTTGGCTAGACGCTCAATATTTTCATACAACACTGTTGGGCATAGAAAAACTTTCTTAAGAATAAAAGAGAATCTTCTCTTCGGACTATTTCTAGTATGAACACAGTATTACTCCCTTTTTCTCAACTGTTCTCTTTCTTGAATTTTTTTAATGATCCAAAATTTGCCCTTGTCATCCACAGCACAGAAAAAAGCATTTTAAGATGTTTTACTGGAGTGACTCTGTGCTCACAAAGTCATTTTTCACAGATTATATCAGACCACATACTAATAACATATGCATACTCACTACCAGCTTGTCTGGGACAAATGATAATTTTGACACTCTCTAATGCATCACTTTCACTGTGTTCAAGGATTTATTATCCTGCAAATGTTCATGGGCACTGTAGGGGAATCAGATCTTACAGCCTTTCAGTAATTTTCTGAAATCTCTTAATCAACATTTCTGTTCTTTAGAGCTAAAGGGATTCTCAAAGTTAAGTATAAAGTAATGCCAACCTGTTACATCTGGACTTTTTGCTTTACATTTTTGCTGAATGTCATTTTAGGCTTGAGTGCATTTTCATCTCTCACCTTCAAAAAAGTAAAAATCCATGAGGATCCAAATGTTGCTAGTATGGCCACCTGTGACCCAAATATAAGATTTTTGGGGTAATGATATACTGACTTCAGGTGGCAAATACATTGCTATCAGCCATTTGAACATTGCACATTTAGCCTCAGCAAATTGCTACTCAGACTAATTTATTAGTCTCAGTAAGTCTCATGCTGGTGAAATTTTAAAGTTGTTGTAAACTACATCAGGAGAAATGCATCATTAATTTTTCCCTGTATTCTTGATGCTTTGGTTAAAATGTACAGTTTAGAAGATAATGTCTGAGGCTGGATCGAACCTCTCTGAAACTGGTAGGTTGGCATATTTTTACACAATACAAAGCTCTTCAGTGCTCTTGGAAAAACAGCTCCGCGCAGGTGCTGTTTGGGAAGGGGCATACACCGACAGGGGCGTACAGAAACGAAGGGCTATGTCCACAGCCCAACGCAATGCCACGTGGACGTACTGCTGCTGCTCTTCAGCTCCAGAAAAGTACCCACCAAAATGCTTTGAGCATCTCACTCCCCTCTTTAGTTACCTGTATTTAGTTATTGGGCACAGAATTATGCTGTGATGATCTACTATAAGAGACCAGGAAACCTTGGTACAGTCTGACCGAGCACTAACATATGACTCACAGGGAAATAATCTAGATGGTGGGCTCTCAGCTTGAGTGCTCATGGAAAATGTTTGTGTTGTGAATAGAGAAACGCTGTTTGTCTGATTATCCCGAAGCTCAAGAACATAAAAGGATATTTTTTTTCCCACTCATAAATCCATAGAATTGTATCAGAGGTACCTGAATGGTTCTTTTTCTCCTCCCCGCCCCGCTTTTTTTTTTTTTTTTTTTAATTTATGAACACTGAAATAACTTTCAGAGCCCTAAATTTTAACTTTTTACTAGCCTGAAATGGACCAGCAGTATTTCTTCTCACAGCTTTCAAAATCAGGTTTCACCAAGTAAAAAGAGTTCCGGACACTGAAAATACAGGTCTTTGTCTGAAATTTGTTCTCAGATAAAACGTCAGGCATACTCAAGGATCAGATGTCTGTCATTAAGTCTTACAGACCGCAAAAGGTTCCGAGCAGGCTTAATGTTTTTCACCAAAACAGTTACACAGAAGTCAAGTTTGCAAGTTTCAGAATCTTACAACTGAATGCTATGGCTCCAGTTAGAGGTAAAAAACTCCTGTGAAACCTGACATAAGCCAGCGGAACAAAGTACAGGTGTAGTTACGGATTTCAAAGCTAAAACCCTGAAATGCAGCAGTCTGAAACCTTTCCAGAATTATTCCACATCGGCAAGATACCTTTCCCTACTCTCAATTAGTTCTCTCTCTCTGTTCTGATACTCAGTCCTGATCTCAAATGCAAGCAGCAATGAAAGCAAAGTAACTTTCTGCTTACACAGAGAGTGAGACAATCTGGGGTGGCATTTTCACTTGTCCCATTTGAGAAGAAACCTTTGGGACATCTTTCACACTCTCCACACATCAATGCAAAATGATAGCAAAGAATCAGCAAACTCTATATCTGTAACTGAAAACTGAAGTTCTCCCATATTTAGATTCCTTTAGGCATTTCGTGGCTACCTCCACTGCATTTAAACCATCTCACAATTTCATATATTAAATCTTTCTCTTTTCCCTTCTGGACTTAAAATATGACAAATACAAAGCTCAGATACTTTTATAATCCATAAAATAAAGAGATTAATAATGGGATATTTTTGAGTCAAATCCTTTCCATGTTTCTCCTGTAAATATGTTTTTTTTTTAAAAAAAGTAGCCTCATGACTAACAAATACAGGTTTCAGATAACAAAGTGAATATTCAACTTAAAATAAAAGCCAATCCTTTTAAACAACTGAAATCTGAAAATAGAATAAAAGAAAACAACAATTCCACAAAGGAGAAGAAAACCTGGTCCCACAACAGTGAAAGTCTTCAGAATAAAACTCTGTGTGCATGTGTGTGTGTGCATATATGTATGTTTGTATTTTTTGTCCATGCATCCTATACTCCTAATTAAAGAGGCATTATCAAACCTACCCAAATTATTTGTTACTCTAACTAAAACTCCCTTAAAATGGTAACTTCTTTCATTCATCTTTTCCAGTCATTGCTGCTTCATGTGTATGTATGTTCATCATAAAACTAGATTACCCAAAATACTTGATGCTACTGAATTCAAATGATTTTAGAAGAATAAATATACTTCTTTAAAAAAATCTCTTGATCTCTCTATTCTGAGAATTCAAAAGTTAGGACTTTAGTTATAATATCCCAGTGGCAGATAGAACTAAGAATGTCTTTCATGCTTCAATGTTAATGCATTTCTTACATTAACATATCTAGGTATATGAGTAATGTCAAGGCTTCCCGAGTTTGCAAAATGTCTTTCACTGAAATGTGGAATGCTTTGTACTTTCAAATACACACTCTCAACCCCCCTCTACTGTAACATAATATTTATCTGACTATATAGTAAGATAGTTGTGGGATACGTTGTAAGGTTAGGAGACACTTTTCAAGTGAGCTTCATGACAACCTAGTTCTTTTCCAGTAAGAGCAGCAGACTTCACTTCACTCTAAAGAACTTCCTTTTGTATATATATTCCTTCCAGGTATAAGAAAAGATGTGCTATATAATAGCCTAGTCTAACATAATGCTTAACATGAATTAAGACCTCACATATCTAACTGAAAAAGCATGACATACATTTAACCGTGTATGCGAACCCTCAATGTGTACTGATGCTGAAACTGTAACGAGAAGTGCAATTTCTTGTGTCACACACTGGCAGTTTTGAAAGTTAAGAAATACAATGGTAAATAGTAAAAAATAACCACCTTTTTAAGGAAGCAACAGAGAATATATTTGTCTTAACTGATGGTAAAACTAGTGTAATGACAGCAACTTCCTTGTGGGTATCCCTCGATTTCATTGGGAACACTAGCAAATTGTTACTTTTTAAATTTTCATTCTTTGTCTACAGACAGTTTCTACAACAGTACTGAAGTTCTTCCTGCAGAGAACAACATCTACCTGCAGAAGGATAGACACAATGATCAGTAATGTTCCTCAGAATCATCATCCTGAGAGGCTGGAAGAGTTTAGAAAAGTTATATTTTTCTTTACGTTAGTGCATTGGCCTCAAATAAATTAGACAGAGACAATTAGGTAATAGAAAAGGCATAAAAGCCCTTAGGAAAGGAGCAATCAATTAAGGTCTAAAATTTCAAATACTCAGCTTATATTAAAGCTGTGAAGAAGAAGCGTGTGAGAAGATCTCTCACTTTTTACTTTTTCTTCTCTGCTCTCAAATCCTGACACCAACTACTCTGTGTATGACCGCAAATATGCACGGCATGGCCATTATTTTAATTATAGTGGGTCAGGAATCTTT
Source organism: Astur gentilis (assembly GCF_929443795.1). Lineage (NCBI taxonomy): Eukaryota > Metazoa > Chordata > Aves > Accipitriformes > Accipitridae > Astur > Astur gentilis. The sequence goes on along the minus strand of NC_064890.1, from coordinate 29,855,506 downwards.
TCTTCTTTTTAATAAACAAGGTGTATCAGGGAGTGAATCCCTCCAGAAATACCTATTTTCTGACTGACTGTGTAATAAATGTGTCTAGTTTTACATATGTGTGTTGACTTTTTGTTTCACATTTAAGGTTACAAATGAAACGAAAGGCAAACATTAGCAGTGATCTCACCAGGTATCGCTTTATGATTCTGTATGAGTTTTGAATTTTTGTTTGTGACAATCACAGCCAAGCTTTAGAAAGACACGTGGATTTGACAGGATCGTTTTGACTATAAGATATAAGCCAGTTCTGCTATGGAAATTCAAAAGACACTTTACACACTGCAGTCTGACTTCTATGTTATTTAACATGTCAAAGGGCTAAAAGAAGAATGTCAAGCTTGACACTGAAATGTGTACTTTGCCTGACATAAAGAATGTCCTCCCTGTAAAGACAGAAACTGATTCATAATCGAACTTCAGGGAACTTACTAATGTACTAGATTGGGCCTTCACGGAGCTTTCATTTCCAAAGCAACTAACTGAAGAAAAAGAAAATCTTTCACTGAAACAAAATATGGAGGAAAAGTATGTATTTGTTAATTCCTTTATATATGAAGTATTCTGATACCTGACATTAAGAGCATTGCTGAGAGTTATAAAACAGTTCTGAAAAGTTTAGATTTAGGTATGGCATTTATATTCAAGTTACATGAGATATGTGTTGAATTTAATGAAATGTTTGACAATCAGCATTCATCAGTATCTGATGGGAATTTTTGTACTGTATGAGACTATAACATAGCATTAGTTCATGCAGAATGAATACTGACTGCACTGTGTTAGTTAGCCAGGAAAAGAAGATCATAACATATTACTGTCAAAAATTGTGATGTTAGAATCTTGAAGACTGTAACTATTGCAATTATGAAAGCTACCCTGGCAAAAAAAATTATATAACGTACTCAGAAAACATTAAATTGGCACAAATACTATTGTTATTGAGGCATACTTAGACCCCTTGCAGTTCTATAGAAATGCAGAGACCTGTGTGCTATTACAACATGTACCATGAATGACCACTTACTTATGCAATTTTTACTTATTACCTCTAAACTACCAACAAAGCTTTCAGTTTTCTATACGACACAGGAAAGAAAAAAACATTATTACCACCACCCAGCCCTAAGGACAATGCTGAGGTTACAGTCAGAGCAAGAGACACGTTTGTCCTAAATTGGGATTCTGCCCTGAACTGATATCCATAAAAGCCTTTCCCTCTGCACCGAACAGACGAAGACTCTGAGAGGCAAAGTTTTTGGTTTAGGTACCTTAAACATCTAGCATAAGATATGCAGTATAATTACATCCTTAGAAGCTTGTCTTGGTATTACTACAGTCTACAGGACAACAGTATATTCAGCACATGAAGACGTGCTCGGAAGATGGAAGCTAAACTCCACGGGAAATCCCGGGAAGCAGCGGAGCACAGTGGCTTACAGCAGAGCAATGGATTGTCACCCAGCAGCGTCATTTTGGCTGTCAGACAGTAATGGATATAATTCAGATCATCATGAAACTGTGGGAACAGATATGGGGGAAGGAGGATTTGTGCTAACTCCACGTGCATGCATTTCATTCATTTGGAGGCGAACCTAGTGCTGTCTGATGACAAATGGTTCCATATCCAATTTCGTTAGCATAAAACCTGGAGGAATTTTTGCACTGATCAGTAGCTAGAGATGGCCCAAGTCAGGCTATAGTCTAGCTCTAATAATTCACAAGGTTTGCAGATTGGCTACTCAAAGCTGCCAGTGATAGCATCAGAGCTCAGCATGCTCGGTTCTGGTGCTGTCCCCTATAGCCACGGCAGACACTGCTCCCAGCAGGAAAACTGATGAGTGACTGAAGGAGTTAAAGAATGACTCTTGATGAGAAAGATCTAGTGTCAAGTTTTAAAGCACTGTAAATACAGCCAATAGACTTTCTGACCCTTTAAAATTATTTACTGGCTAGCATTATTCATATGTGGAGATTTGAAAGAAAGCAATACCCTTCATCAAACAAAAAATTGCAGAATTAATTTCAAATTGGCTTAATGTGGTGACTAAAGCTAGAATTTGGCAAGTATCAACATATTTGTTTTCCCTAAATCTAGTTATATTTAAATCTATTTTCAGCAGCTAGAGACAGCAAACTTAAACATTTGTGCTAGTCTAAAGCATTATCAATGCATATGCAGCCTTCTGAAGGTTTTCTATATTCTGACTATTTACAGTACAGTTAGTCACAGTGTGTCCCATGGACCATCTTTATGTTTATTGCTATGTATACAGCAAGAATTGTTTCCATGTCAGTTCTCTCTCCTCTCCTGTGGACATTCTCACTGCCTTCTACCAGCCCACCTCCCTAACACTAACCTGCCATACCACCCATTAATACTGAATTTTTCTACACATTCGAGACTCCTAGACTTAGGATGGAAAGACACCTGATTTAGACGAAGACCACTGTCTGCAGGTCTTTCGAAGTGACTACCTCTCTCTTAATTTATTTTAGTTTCAGATTATCTTACAAGCAATCAAAGTTAGCTCCTTCAGATGTACTGGATGACATCACTGTGTTGGATGCCAGTAATATTGTCAGTGTAATGACTATGTTGGTGCATTAGCTTGGTTCAGGAATCCCTTCTCCACTTCCCCAAAGGCAGGAAACTACCCAAAGCCTACTTGGAAAATAGATTCCCAGTGAGATTGGTGTTGGTGTTTGAGCTGCTCATTGAACATGGATAGGTGCTGCCCTTCTGAGTTCCCTGACAGCAGCCTGAATTCTGCCCTCTGCCAGATGAGTGCAGGAATGGGCAGAAAAGGACAGGAACAGATGTCCTTTTCCAATTCATCCTTCAACAACAACAACAAAATCTAACCCTTTTGAGAAAAATCTCTCCAGTGTCTGGCAGCCTGTATGGAAAATCAAAAGCCACTTTTGACAGCGCTTACTGGTATGAAGAAAAGAATAATATTTTAATACATATAAATCAAACTCTCTTCATCCTTCAATAAAAGGCATTTAAAAGTAGGCAATGAATTTGACCCACTGTGGCCCACAGTATGTGATGGAACACGCCTACACTCCTCTTTTGTTTATTCCAGACTCTAATACAAGCCACTTCTGCAAGAGAGAATTGTTCAGTAATCTCAAGGACTAAGGTAAATCGATTTTTTAAACCAAAGTATTAATAGTTCAAATGTGTACCATTTGAGAAATTGTATTATTATATTAATTCTGAGTGACCATGCTTATTTTGGCTGTCACTTTTCTTTAAAGCCTTTCCTTTAATCAATAAGGAATTGGAGAGAAGAAAAAATTGATCATTAAAAAAAATAATTATCATACATACTCACTGGGAGTCCTTAAGTGAGTTGTAATGGTTCATTTTAATATTTAAAATTACTTACTAAGTATATATGTTAATCTAGAACACAAATATTGCACAATTTTAACCCTAGAAAATCTCCTGTAAAAAACCCAACAACTGTACTGAAGATTGTGAAATAATTAAATTGTCAACAAAAAAGATGACATGTGAATATGGGGCATTTTCCTTGTTGCAGAAGAAAATAATTGTCTAGTAAGAACTGAAAAAAAATCAGGAATAAATATTCATGGGTTACAGATGGTCAAGAGTAAACTCACTGGCAGTTTGAGAACTCCTTATCATGTTTACGTTCGAGTCTCACAGGTATGCTTTTTGAAAGAATACCAGAAAAAAAGCCAGTTAGGCAAACCCAACCGATCCCTTCAACACTGGGTTCCTTCAGTAGTTTTTTTATCTAAATATTACCAACAGAGCTGAACGTATATCCCTGATTAACGTAAGAGCTCTCTATGTGGTGGGACATAGAAGTGGGTAAAAGCAAAGCATCAGCTGGCTGAGAGATGAGACGAGTAAGAGTATCCACTCGAGCGTGTGTATCATGCCCTCATCAATGTGAGGCATATGTCCAGCAGTTCCAGCACTGATGGGAGACTGAAATCAGTCTCTTGAAATCAGTGCCAGCGCTAGGGGTTTTTAGCAGGCTGGGACCTTAAGAGAAAATTCTGCTGGGCAAGTCTGTGTGCACACACAGACACACAGGCATATAATACAACAGAGCTTCAGAGGACAATATTGTGCAAAATATAAAAAGTGTAGGCCATTCGTTATCAAAATAGTTTTAACAAGACATGAATATTCAGTTATTATATGCTGGAAAGCAAAGATGTTCATTACTTGTAAAGGACCTTGTAACTTTCTCCAGCATTCCCTCCTTCGTGCTCAGCCCCAGTTCCCCCATGCCCATCTCGGCAAACCTGGGGATAGCCAGAGAAATCCCCACAGACAGCTACTGCGCAAGTGCAGATTCATGAGGACTCTGCTACACGTTTAAACATCAACAAATAATAAAAAAGAGCTACAGAAACTTTTACAAGTTGCAACAGGTATCCTGAGACAGATGTCTGCTTGAAAGAAATCCACTGGTCATTTTGTCACTTTGACAGAAAGGTTTCTCCCTGGTCCATCCCTTTGAAGGTGTCACTGACCCACAGTTTCTCCTTGAATCCTCTTGCTTTCTCCAGAAAGCATTTCTTAACAATGACAAAAATTATATTTTCAAAGGTGTTTACAGGACACAAGTCGCTAAACTCCCTTTTGGAAGTAATGCCTTCAAGTCTCCAGTAAAATACCATAAACTGAGGAAAGTAAGAATGCACAACATTTTGAAAAAGGTGACATCCTCTGGCGTATCTCTTCTTAGCCTGTTGCCTTTTTCTTGTATTATACTTGGTCAATATTTCTGCTTTAGCTGTGTAGACATCTATCAGTTACTTACTTGCAGATATATATGAAGTATGAACCACAGTCCTATCCATTGGTTTAATGGGGGAGTCAGGCGGGAGACTCAAATTTTGATTAATACCATTAACAGCTGGCAGTCTAGAGTAGTGTGATTAGTTCTGAATAAAATATCAAGAAACTTTTTATTTATTGATTATTACTTAAATGATTATACCGTCTTACTAGACCAACAATTTTGCTTGCCAGTGAAAAACCTTAAATTTAATACAATGGGTGTGTTGGACTTCAGCTCTGAAATTGTTTTCCCTTGGCTTGTTAATGCTCAAGCATAAATCAGTAAGAAGTAAAACTGAGATGCAATTCTGAATGTAAAAGTCAGACCACCTGCATGAATTGTCTGAACATTCACACTCAGCTATAGTATATAGCCCCCAAAATCACCCATTTGGCCTCAGATCCTTTATTTATAGGAACATGTTTCTACAGAAAGAATATAAGATGAAAGTCGAGGTAACCAAGCACAATTGTCTTCCACCAGTGCAAGCAACAACATCATGTAGAACCTGTCACAATTATATCTGGTTTCATTCTAGGTCTTTTGACCCCATATCTCCATTGAAAAACTTCAGTTATCTCACTATTTTAACGTCTTGAATATTTATTTTTTTTTAATTTCTAAAAACACATGTTCTTGTGGCAAAACTGTCCATTAGCTTTCTCTCACTGAAGACGTTCTTCTCTCTCTTCATTTTTTGTGAGATATTTATACAAAGCAATAATCTGCCATCTTAACTTTCATTTTACACTTAGCTGTTGCTTAAAAAAGAGAATTAAGGCATTGTTTGGTAGATGTTAACAGCATCAGCTAAAAATGTACCTGTCACTTAAAGTTACATTTCCTTTTCATCTGTGATTGCATAAATTCATCATACATACGCCATCTCTTGACCTAAACAATAAACAACTGGAAGGAAGGACTCTTAAATCGGCCAGTCTCTGGAAAAAATATATATGCATTTTACTGTAATTGATTGTGCTACTGAGATTAGAATTGTTGAAAACAGAATTTAAGCCTTCATTTATCAGACAAAAAGCTAGCGAGATGGAAAAGAACTAAGTAATTACCTCAGCAACTCATCTGTCAAACCTTTCACAATTCTTCAACATGGGTTTACTGAATGGAGACTCCAATGCACAGCAAAGAGTAATTGCAGTATGAAAAACTGATGCTCATTTTGGTGGACCTGTGTTTAACAGGACTAGGTTTTTTAAACTGTCATTCTATGTTTAGTTTTCTCCTTTATCCTGTATTGCCCTAAAGCGCCTAATCAAAACAGTCTTAGATACTGCATGAATTAGAAGTCACTCTAAAAGCAGTGAGATTATCACCAGCAATCAATGCTGCAATGTAATGACAGCTTAGCAAATTTCTGACCTGCATTTATTTTAAGTTATTTGAAACTCTATCTGGGAAGCAAAAATAAAGGAAACTGGGGTAAAAGATAGAGTAGCATCTCAAAAATAATTCTTCAAAGGAATCTCAAATTTAACTAAGGTATTTTTAAAATATTTAATATTTGATTAAACGGAATCAGAATCCATGCTAATCACAAATTTACTTCTGAACTAGAAAGACTACTTGAGTAGAAGATGTTGAAAAGTTCATTTTACAGATCACAGGCTAAAGATTTAGTAAGGAACTTGGTCCTTCAGGCAAGAAGTCAGATGGAATCAAAGCACCCAAGTCCCAAACTGTGACCTATAAATCCAATCACTGTTATTAAACTTCATTCTACTTTCCTTGCCCCAAGCCCCCTTCTTCAATCCCCGAGACCAGAACTCTTATCAGTATTATTGGAATATGCTTGTTACACACCGATGAGATCAGGCTGCTTATAAAACAAACATTTGGTTACATTCTTTTTATAAGACCTCTGGGCTCTTCTAAGCAAGATGGTAATGTCTCCTACTCCAAAAGAACTAGGACCAGAAATTCCTTTCAAACTATGAACAGTGACCCCTATTTCAGAAAAAGGATGCTCAAGGCCCATATGTGAACAGAGGTCATCAGATGCCAGAAAAAGGGCAGTGGCAGTCATTCCCCCGGCGCTTTGTGTCTCCTGATAGGGATATCCTAGACATACGTGGTCTTTTGGATTGGGTAACAAGGCTCCTTCCTATCTACGACCCCAAGGGGGGGAACCTAACTCAGGTTTCTGCTCCAGGTATTGCAGTTGAAACAGTAGACACTGAAGCTTCTAATGTGTTGTCTTCAAAGTCCTTTTACTGGATCAAGCTACAGGTAGCTAAGCATTAAGGTATAATTATTTGGATATTACCATAAAACTATCACAATTAAAGCACGCAAGCCAATGTGCTGTATGCATTGGCCTTTTGAACCCAGCACCACCTTGAGAACCGCTACAAAAAATTCTTCTCAGTGATACCCTAATTTACGGTATCATTTAAATGCGATGTTACCATGCATGAGTGCTTTGTCTTTCTCCTGAATTAATATCAAGCAGATCAAAGCATGCGCTAGCAACTAGACTCAAATATTGGTGGTTTTGACACTAAGAATTTTGAAATGACAGTGACTCAGTGATGTCCTGAAGCAATGCAAGGCATTGAAGAGACAGGGTACAAATTTGGCCAGAACCGATTTTTGCCAATCAACAATTAAAGTGTAGCTCACTATCTCAAATACTGGACACTCCCTGTATTTCATTAGTATACAGTGCCTTACCACTTGGCTGTTACTTACTACCAACTAGCTTTTCAACTATGGAAAATAAACCAGATTTTTAATATCCATCTTTACAGTGATACCTGAAAAATTCAGGGCTCTTTGAATTTTTTTTTATTTTTTTTTTATATAACGCAATGACAGTGATAGATGTAAGGCCCCCAGCAGGTGGCCTGGATCTTGACTATACAGCTTAAGATCAGAAGAGCATTTATGCTCCTGCACTTTACAACATTTTTATTTTAATGTTTCACAGAGGTCAGACTTTGGGGAAACCAATGTGTCTGTCTCTGAGGTCTCAGACAGATTGCCTTTTGAAAATCAACCATATCCCTTCCTTCTTTTGCTGAATCCCAAACCATATGCTGACTACTGTCACACATCTCTCCATAATGATGCGAGCAATGAAAAGCTATAGCTTGAGTCTACTTTTCTGGAGCTGAAAAGGAGTAGACTGTATGACCTACCTGCAGACCAAATAAAGTGCCAAAAAGTGAATCCTGGTCAGGCTCAAACAAAGTAACAATGACTGTGGGTTTTCCCCCCTTTCTCTGTGGTGTTGCAGAGATGTACTAGAGAGGGCTTTCCTTGAGGTGTCCGAGGGCTAGCTTGGCTATTGGAATAGCAGAGAAATATTATTACATGGTTATGGGTTTGGAGATAAGAGTGATGCACGAATACAGAATAGCATGCTTGACTTTGGCACTGTGTTTCTGATGGACAGAGGACAACTAGAAGTGTTATATACTAAACATTTGAGTCATGCATTTAGAAAACTTTCTATATTTAATCATAGGTGTGGTAAGTCTCAAGGAGTTAAATATATATAGGTTGTTCTGAACAAAGCACTGAATCCCTGCAAATGAGAGTCAAAGAAATTATTTCCTTGGACTTTGGATGACTTTGTAACAGTACCTCAAGTTAAGATTTTAATTCAGTTCATATTTTTAATAGGTACTTGTAATTTTGTTTTAACCATAAAACATTTGTGTAATTGCATAAAGAACATTCTTTAATGTTATGATAGAGAAGGTTACAAAATCTTCATCATAGGTCAAAGATTTATGCTATCACGGCAACGAGTTTTTGTTTGACCTGAAAATACAATGGCAAAGCTAATAACTTGGAAAGAAAAAAAGCAGCTAATTTTGGGAAAAAAAAAAAAAAAAGTAAAAAACTTTTCATCCTGGTACACGACTGTTAATGATTTCTACACCTAATAACCAGAACTAATACACTATCTTCTTTTGCAGGTTTCAATTCATGATTTCTTTAAATATAATATTCCTTTTTTTTGTGGTTCCCTGCAACGTGTCAGAAGCCTACTCCTATTTTGGTAGAAACCAAGTTATTTCTGTGCATGGTAAATGTGTAAAATAATACATCTATCAGCTCTTTGTAGGAAGTTTCTGACCGTAAGATAAATTTAAGCCTTCCACTGTTACCAGTTTCAAACAAAAAACAAAAAGGGGATGTGCTATACCGAGGTCACTCCTGAAATAGGCAGTGTTTTACTAAGTGATTTGGAGGCAAGCCCGTGTGCAGAAGAGACAGAACTTTCCTTAGTTGTGGGAAGGCGTAGCTCAGCCGGAGACCCCTCATGCTCCGGGAGGGAGCTCTCCGGGCGGCTCCTCCGCAGTGTCTCCCAGGTCTGCCTCTCCCTGTCTTCACAACTCTTACTTCAGACTGACAGTGCAGCAACTCATTTGCACTGCCCTTACTAAGAGTTTTATCTGTGTGCGTGATGTAGGGGCACGCAGGTTTCTGTAGCTGAGCTGTAACCCTCTCCTACACTAGCGATAGTCTAGTAACTGTAGCAGTTTCTCTTTCCAATAAAAGATTTTCTTCCAATAGTCTTCTTATTATTCCTGGCTCTAGTGAGCTCATGGCTGACAGCTCATCATCTATTCCCCAGGGAATCTCTTCTGCTGCAAGAATAGATATTTGTATCTTTTCCACTGTCCACTGAGATTTTTCTGAACTTTTCCTTGCCAATATTGCTAAGATCTGATCAGATAATCCTAATAAGCACAACTCTAACCTAAGAGTATTATTGCCAATGCGCCTGGTCCTTCAAAGATCCAGAAATACGGAGGTAAAACAAATTGCACAGAATCATTTTCCATGAGGGAGAAGAACAGAGGATTTCACTGTGCCTAAGGGTTCACAAACCTTCTGGCAACTCTTCTGTAGAAAAACAAAATCATTGAGAAAAGTATTTACATAGTGTACTTTTTATATAAAGTACTTATATCAAGAGGGTTTTCTTTGAAAATGGAAAAGATTAATCCCCAAGGAAATGTAATTCTATTACAGAGAAAACATTTTATTTAGTTCTTAATTTTGGAAATAATGATAGAGGTAATTAAGGTAACAATTCCATGCAATTTATTTCCAAGTAAAATTAAGATGTTTACTCTCCAAGCTAATTTTTCTTTGAGAGAGAAACAGTGTTGAGTGCTTCTTCCTACAGAACAACAGCTTAATATGAGTTGGCTCTAATGGAAGACCTGGGCACATGGAGCTTCCAGCATCTAAAGGGCTGCAGAGATAATTATTTCCCGTGAAGAATGCAAAAAGTCCTGATGCTGTTGAGTTGTTCAGAGCCCTAGCTCACACACACTCCGGTGGGATTCACAGACAACATATTTCCCACCAGACTTACCCAAAGGCTCACTACATGAATTGTTTTCCAAGTATTCAAAATGTGAATACAGTGGAAGGACAAAGCCTTAGAATCTGCTGCCCTTGACAGCAACTACTACGCACATTACTGCAAAAACAAGCATGTAGGAAACATGCGTTCAAGACGTTGCTCCAAATCCAACTGCACTCCTCAAAACAGCTGGACCTACTAGTCCAGCTGGCCATGCACATAGGTTTTGCTTTTCCCTGAAGGAATTGATTAGGTACTTTGTTCCTCTATCATTTACCTGACTCTCCCTGTCAGCTGCTGGAAGAGGCTTTATGCTCAGCATCGCTTTATGAAACTCCTTGTCAGGTATCTAACTTGCTCCTTGTGTTTTGTGGGGAACTGGGTTCCCTCACTTGAAGTTACTTTACAAAAGGGGAATATATACACTTTAAGGAAAAAGCCTTTGTTATCTATGAAACTAATTTGTACACTCTCAAAAACCTGAATGGTTTTCTGTTTTTAAAAATGTTTACCCTCTTTCATACATCAATTTGTCTACGTTTTTGGTGAGTAGAGAGGGGCAAGCAGAAGTTTGAGAAAATGTGAATTGTGATAAATCGCTCCTTTTGTTCTTAAGACCTAGAGTAAACAACATGTAATTGAAACTGATGGAGGTACTGAAGTTTAGCCCTGGTGTAATTAAGAGCAAAACATGGGTCATCACAGCTAAGAAAGCTTCACCTTTTTACCTGAAGCATCTGCAGAAAAGCACTAAAATCAGTTGTCTGCAGACTGAACTGAAATGTGAGGAATTAACTATTACAGCTTTGCCCATTTCATTGTTTTCTTTTCTTGAGCTTGATTTTCTCCCATGTTATGGGTTATTCCTTGGACTTGTCTATAAGATCAGTGACAGAGATGCCTTTATATATCAAAAATCTACCATATACTATAATTTCTTGGATGCATGGAAAGACAGATATTAATTCTTACAATGCTTCATTTAATTAATAGAAATTAGTGAAACTTAAAGCATAAATATTTAGAAAAATATATTTAAAAATAAGTACTGCTGGATAGTTATTGCTGAGGGACAATTAGTTGGCCACAGATGGTTACTGTGTGCAATTTGTGCCTAGCTGCACCGAATAAACATATTTAGAAATGAATGTAACTTTTTTTTTAGAGGTTAGAGACCTCATCACGCTTCTTCCATTCAGATCCAGCTCTTTTCCTACCAACCATGACTTTCAGACATGTCCCTTTCTCACAACTTTTTAAGCATCTTTTATCTGCAGAGCCCGAAGATTTCAATAGAGAACAGCATTTCCCCACCTGGAGCAAGTCTTTGGAGAAATATTAGGTGAAAAAACTCTGCAGGCAATGACAGGAGAGACAAATGCAGCAAGAGGCAGAGCATCTCTCAGCCATGTAAGGAAAGGGAGTTTCACAATCCCTATTATACCTTGGTAGTGACGCACGACCTTCATCTTCAGGGAACTGATCAAACCCACCCCACTTGGGTCATGTAAATTACCCGGTAATTGATCTTGCTGTAGTTTAGAGGATTAACAGCACATAGCAAACTAGAAGGTGATGTTGAACTGAAGCCCCACAAGCTGTGGAGGAGCCATTTGTTGACAAACAAACACAAGCTCATACAATTAGCTAATGAAAGTGGATGCTTATGCAGAAGATAATTTTTGCGCAGTGTGTTAAGCCAGTGACCCAAGAATGAATTAGCCTAGTATGGTAGCACAGGGATGAAAGTGGAGTCCACTGTGGCCCCACTGCCTCCTTCTGCATGGCCGTGGTGTGGGGGTGGAAGGGAGTCTTCTCTGGAGATGGGAGCAGGCTGCAACTGGGGGTGCCAGGAGCAGGGATGGGCTTCGGCTGGGGGAGCAGCACCAAACTCAGGGAAAAACAGCATAACCCTCCCTCACTGGGTGCTTCCACTTTTCACTTTGTGCAAGGAGACTTTTCAAGCAGAATATAACCGATTTAAGAGTACAGTGCAATTATTTATTGGCTAATACACATGATATATATCTAGGATTAATGAGTTACTGAACTAGGTATTAATATTCTCACCAACCTTAATGAGATATTCAATGCATCTTCGCTGGCCTGGCAGTCATCAGTCATGTCAGATAAGGCTGGTCTCCATTGTTCCTTCGAGTGGGCTCATCATCAGGGATGCTGAGTTTTGGCCTAATTTTCTGCTTTATTCCTGGGATTTTATAGACTTTAAGGCAGTGTTTTCCCCATTGAATCATCTCCTGCTAACTACTGAAGTATCAAAAATTTTACTTCTACGTGTTTCTTTTCTTATCTTGCACAGTTTTTGCTCACACCTTCAAGATAATTTTCTCAGTAAAACCAAGACAAGGTTACAGAGCTCTGCTGCACCAACCTAGGCCTTGCGACACAGACAACTGAATCCCTCCACTGTTAAATTATCCTACTTTTTCCAAGTTATCCCTACCCTTTTCCCCCTACATTTTGACTAGTTAGTGTTCCTAGCAGGCTAGTGGACGTTGTTTCTCATTCTATATTCACACCCTGTTGACTCAAAGGCAAAATTTGCTGGGGGTGAGGAAGGGGAGGAATAAGAGAACGCTGTCTTTGAAAAGTCAGAGCTGGCGAGGATCCTCCTTGTTTTGCACACAGGTTGTGAAGTATGCATCCCAGGGCCCAGGTAATGAATCTGATTCCCTGCAAATGACTGGTTTCAGCATATTCTGAAGTAGGCCAGGAAGAAAAATCACTCGGTCAAGTGACCTGACAGCTTTGTCCTACTTCAACACAAGGAGAGCTGCTTCTATCCAAAGTGGTTGGGGTTTTGTTTTGCCCAATTGAAGGGGGTTTTGCCTCCCTTGCAGTGCTCACAAGCCCTTTCAGGAGTGACCTGGGGCAGCCAGCCCCTGCCAGGGTAACCTAGACACTCTCTCAGAGAAATGAGAAAGCATCTTGAGCAAAAAGTGGTGCAGAATAAAAGAAAAGGGGTAAAGAAAAAGGAGAAGGTCATCTTTCATATTCCATCATTCTTTCACTCAACCGTGCAGTACAACAGCAATTTTATAAATGACTCCCTCTGAGAACTAAGTCAACTCTGGCAGATCAACAAAAAGTTAATCTTCCTTAAAATATTTCACTCAGGGTTATACTTATTCCATAACTTCTTCAAGAATATTCCTCATTCAAATTCTCATTTAAATCCTCAAAATGGGGCTTCAGTGATACATAGATGTAAATAGAAACAGAAACTAAGAGCTATTATGTATTTTGTCAATTTTATCTCATTACTTCACTTTTTTTCATACACAGTAGGGGTGTTTGTGTTTCACTTTCGATACAATCTCAGCTTTCTTTTCCAGGCTGACAAGTTTTTGATGACATAAATGATGAGCATGAAGTATTTTATAAGGTCTTTCTGGTACCTAATTCATTGTTTATTCACTAAGAAAAACCAATATTGAAAAACGCCTTTTGCCTCTAGTGTAGTTTTAACATTGATCAGCTTAAAGAAACAAAAATTTTGTTCCCAAAATCTCACATAGAACCTTTTATTTTGAAGGACCTGCAGCACTTACACTTGTAAAGAAGTAATTTTCTGTTTTCAATTAATGTGTACTTTTCCTTGAGTTCTTAAAGTAAGTTTTTCACAATATGCACAGGAATAGGAAAAATAAAAAAAAATTGGTGGCAGCTTCAAGGTTTAAAATATGTATTTTCTAATAAATTTTGCATAGATCATTAAATAAATACAATCTTTAGCACAGCCTATTTTTCCAACGTCTTCTGCTACGATAGTTTCTTCAATATAAAGCTGGAATAATCTGAGTTTTCTCTTGAAATATCGTTCCTAAATATATACCTTCCAATAAGAGAGAAATTAGATTATGTTTAACTTTAAAGAGATGTTATGATAATTCAGAATCTGTCACTATGTGGTTTGTGAGTGCCAGTTTGAGCTCAAGTGCTGTTCCCTTAAGTCATATAACTCTTTTCCTGTTTTCTGCCTCATTCATCTTGCACTGAGAAGGCAAGGCAGTGCTATCACAGGCTGATATTAAAAACTATTAACAGCTGAAAAGACCTGACTGTAGGGTGAGCATCTTACCTCCAAGATAAAGCCTATTTTCACCCTGCAAGGAGCTGAAGGTTGAAGAGAACAGATGTTTCAGAAAATTCAGGATCTGAAAAACATAGTAAAGTTAGTTAACTTAGCAGCTCACACAGACATGTGCAAACTGATGGCAGATAACAAGAGAGCTAACAGTGTAAGCACAGTGGAAAACAGCTCACCGTGGGTCAGCCACTCACAAATTCACCCAGTTCTTTGAGATACACTGATATTACATCTATACTGCTAGTGGCATCCGAACTAGCCTAAAATTACATCATGTGTGTATCTCTGTGAGCTGAAGTCATAAAGGGAAAAATAGATCAGATAAAACAAACCTACAGATTTTTTGTAGCAAAAGGCCCTTTCTAACTGAGGAACAATAGAAAGCTGGGTGGTTTCAAAGTACGCCTATTCCAAAACCCCCTACAGCAACTGAGATGCTTACAGAAATGCATCGGAAGACAGCAACCACATGATGGTGATGCTTTTCCAGAATATTTCCTCAGACTGAACAATCTGTGGCTTGGGGACTTTCTGAAAAAAGAAGCAAGCCGATGGTACAGGAAAGAGAAAGGCAGAAAGACACAGGAGAGCCTGTATATACACATGAAGAAGATCCTGGACTTTTGTAAAAGGCACAGCTCTCAGGAGAGGGTTCAGGCAAGAAGAGTGGCGTGTTGTGAGAGCAAGCTTGATCCTTTGCTGTTCCTAAGCAAGGACCCAGTCATGCCTTGTAGTGTGTTTGGGCCAATGTATTGGGTTCACATGGCAAAGCTTTGGTAGCAGGGGACTTGCAGAAGTGGCTTCTCTAAGAAGAGATCAGGGCCTTCCCCCATGTCAGACACAGACAGTTTCAGCCAGTTCCACGACCAACCTGCCGCTGGCCAAAGCTGAGCCAATTGGCGACGTTGGTAGGACTTCTGTGATAACATATTTAAGAAAGGGTAAAAATGCTGTGCAGTAGCTGGGAGAGAGGAATGAGAAAAATGTGAGAAACAGCCCAGCAGACCCCTAGGTCAGTGAAGAAGGAGGGGAGGAGGTGCTGCAGGATCGGAGCAGAGATTCCCCTGCAGCCTGTGGGGAAGACCATGGTGAACTTGGTTGTCTCTCTACAGCCCATGGAGGACTACAGTGGAGCAGATATCCACACTGCAGGCCATGGAGGACTGCATGCAGGAGCAGGTGGACATGCCCTGAAGGAAGCTGCAGCCTGTGGAGAAGAGTCCATGCCAGAACACGGGCCTGGCAGGAGCTGCAGTCCATGGGTGACCCACATTGGAGCAGTTTGTTCCTGAAGTACCCTGTGGAGAGGACCTATGCTGGAGCAGTTCTTGAAGAACTGCAGCCTGTGGAAAGGACCCATGCTGGAGCGGTTTGTGAAGGACTGTATCCTGTGAGAGGGACCCCACACTGGAGCAGGAGAACAGTGTGAGGAGGAAGGAGCAGCAAAGATGAAGTGTTATGAACTGACCACAATTCCCATTCCCCATTCTCTCTGCTCTGCTCAGTGAAGCTGAGCCTGGGAAGAAGGGGATAGGGGGAAGGTATATTTAGGATTTTTTTTTTCTTTTTCACTATCCTAGTCTGTTATTAATTGGCAATAAATTAAATTAATCTTCCACAGGTTGAGTCTTTTTTGCCCATGATGGTAATTGGTGAGTGATCTCCTTGTCCTTATCTTGACCCACAAGCTTTTCATCTTATTTTTTCCCCTGCCTTACTGAGAAGGAGGAGTGAGAGAGCAGCTGGGTGGGTGTCTGGCAGCTGGCCAAGGCTAACCCACCACAACCATTCACTCTCCAAACCAGGCACTCATCATCCCAGAAGCAACATTTTGGGGCCAAAGCTAAGCCAATTAGACTTTGTGGCATTAGGGTTCTTACTAAAAGGGCCTAAACATTGCCTGTCACAAAAGCAGCTGTAATGCAAGCAAACTGGACTGGATGACCTTTGTGTGGGCTCCTATGGCCACATGCATCCCGCAGGTGACACTGAGAAGGTGGGCCACTGAGCACACTGGGCTTTAGATATTACCATAGAGATCAACTACAGCCTCCATAGACAACTTCTGGAAGACTACCAACAAATAAGAAATAGTTACATGTGAGATTATGTCACAGGGAACAGGCAGCGTCCTACCATCTGTTGTCACTTTTGAGGTTCTTCTGTCAGAAAATCTTATTTTCATTTTCTTTCTCTGCTTGAGGGCTTTCAGATCCGTATCTCCAAGGAATGACTCTTACCCACCTGTTTATAGAGGCATCTAAGGGCATAGGAAAGTGCTGTCAGCTCTACCTCTCGACATTGTTTCACAGGGCATGAAAACAAACCAAGGTCCCAATCTTCAAGCATTAAGTATTTTGTCCAGTCCTTAGAACATGGAATGTAAGAGTTTCAAATGTCCTAAGTCACCAGGCAAGAGAATTTCTTTTATTTTCCTTTTCTGACCTAATAAATCCTGAATAGTTTTCTGCCTGACAGAAGGATCTCAGCTGGAAGAGTGGAAATTATCTTCTCCCTCAACAAAACACACGAAAAGCTGGCAGCTGATGCATGCTTCAGAGCACTGGGAGTCAAATCTCTTCAGCAAGGGAGGAAACTTCACAAGACATATCTGATGGGAGCTGCTGCTATTCGCAGAAAAGAAAGGACTCCTCCGAGTCCAGCTGCGAGATAAAAAAATCTGCTGCTGCTGTAATTCCCAATTTGGTAAAACTCCAGTAGGAATTGCACAACACATCCACAGGGACATAGAAAAACCCCTCACTTCAGAGACAGGTGCAAGCCTGGCACTGCATTGCTTTATGCTATGGAAACTAAGTTAAAGCCTCGTTTCAGTCCTGGTTTGTACTGGTGGCAGATGAGGAAGATACTGGGAGCTGCAGTACTGTCCACAGAATCACAAGGCAGTAGTACCTCAGGAGCACTGCAATCATATGATGGTACCACACAGCACTGTGACTTGAAGTTACTAGTCTAGAAAAATAGTTTGTTAGATAAATAAAGTAAGGTAAGTAAATTCATTGGATGAATTCAGAGAAATTTGAGATTATTTTGAAAATTTGTAACAATATATTGGCTTTTTATTTTAAAATCATGCTGTACTGGTGACATTCTGTATTTACCACATAGGCAAGCATAGTATGTGTTCCCATATGATTAGCTATTCAAGTATTTGCTCTTGATTTACTATTGATAGTATAGTATGAAATATATGATTATGTGCACGTGGAAATTTCCTCTCATGTTCTTCCACCCACATAATATATTTCACAATTTCTGAAGTCACATGGAACACAAAGAAACCTAAAAATATACAAATGAAATTAACAGTATTTTCATTAAACTTTAGGGCTTCTCATCCTACTAAACCCAAACATTTTCTGTTCCTGGCTTTTTATCACAAGAACTAACACCTAACTTTCCTATGAATCACCATTACATCACATTTTTTTAAGACAGATCTATTTGCAAGCATAATGGCGGTTGCTGAATGCTTTGAATTCCAAATGATGCTTGATATGGCAGCTTTGCACATATAAGTGCAGTCACTAAATCTACTTTACAGTTAGAGCTCAACAGCAGTAGAGAAAGATGATAGCTGTTTGAGAGAAGAATGAAGTGCTCTACTCATAGCAATGTCCTCAGCAGACTCACTTAAATACAGGTTCTCAGTATTTGACCCATGGCAGCCTAAACTGTAGCTATGATCTTTCAAACTGTTATTCTGAAAAATATAACACAAAAAAAAGTCATCTTAAAAGTTATCATGCTACCTTGCAATGACTAAGTTGACCCATATTTCACACACTGGTTTCTTATTCTATAACATTTAAGTGTGGGGAAAGTCCTGTGTGGAGTAAAGAAAACTGACTTTTTTGGGAAAACTCACTGGAACTCCAGAGGACAAAGACAGGGAGGCTCTGCACTGCGAGGGTTGCAACCTAGGAATCATCTTACACATTTATTTTCTGTCATTCTGTAATATTATACCCGCAGTATAACTCAAATTACTAATTTTTTTTTAAATTTCCTGGCAAGTTATGAAATTATATATGAGCTGCCAAATGCTATGTACCAATATCCTTCAACGACCTGCATAACTTTACTAGGTGAAGTTGTTGACCTATAAATAGTTGTCCACTACATTTCAACTAAGGGGCATCTGGATGATGATAGAGAGATTTTATATAGTCTTCACGCATAGATAGTAGGATTGTGGCATAGTGGCTAGAATTTTAATGCAGTGATTTAGCATCGTTCAGCTGGTTGCCATTCCACAGTGAGTGTTGTAATAAACCCAGACTGACAAAGGGTGGGAAGGAAAGCTAATTTTCCTGTGATGTCTTTTTCACAAAATGATTTATTTTAATGCTTATATTTGTTGTCACTGTAAGCCTTAGAAACCTTTTGATGGCCAAATCCCTATGAGGTCAGTCATTTGAGATCTGAAGATAATTTTCTAGGATGCCAAGCTTATGTTTCCTCCAGAGGTGATTTCATTAGTGATGTCATGACATAAAGCATTTAAGACTGCTGCAACTAGTTAAATGTGTCATTGGTGGATGCTCTGAGATAAACACAGAGATTGACCCAAAGCAGCAAACCTCACACATATATCTTCTACAGACGTCTGTCAGATTGCTAGCAGCCAGGCAGGAAGAGAGAAAGTTCCGTCATTTATTAAATAAAAAGGATAATGTAATTTTCACTAAATGTCAGACATACCTCAGGAAACAATCCTCTTATGGAGTCTTTAATTTTTTTGGTATGTTTATTCAGCTCTCCAGTTACTAATCTGATTTGATTTTTCATTAGATCTTCTCAATCTAACCTTGTTGATTGATATTAGAGCTGATTTAAGAAATTAAAGAGTGAGAGCAAATATAAGAAATTAAAAGCAATCAAGGAAACTGCATCACATTTCATGATTTGTTACTTTTGACAAATGACAAATCCACTCATTTAGAAACAATACTTTGATTATATTATATCAAGTTTTATTGATCCAGAATAATTCTTTATAGCATAACAGAAAATGACCAACATGAACATTTGATAGAACTATTCATCACAGCATAAGGCTTCCACCTAAGACTTCATAGTAACAAAAGATCTCATTTTGCTGTTGCTTGCTATTTCTACTGAGACCAAATCCTAATCTCAGGTAAACTGAAACTAACCACTATGGAGGGACTCCATTTTGCCAGCAAAAACAATCCCTATTCACATTCCTGAACATAAAAATGGAGTTTGGCCCATTTTTGGTTAAAATGCAATTACAGTGCAACAGAACAAGAAGATTAAAGGAAGGTGGATCCATCTCATGTGGTACATTGCTATCTGCATCCTCTAGAACCCCAAGTTTCCCTCCATATATCTTTCATTCTTTCTCTGTCTCCAACTGAAAGAGGCTTGAGCAGCTGGGTGCTTTTTCATACCTGTTGACAGCTCCTCAGCGACATTTAAGAGTAAGTAAGTAGTGACACTGAAACCCCCAGAGCTTGCCTTGACTTTAAATGCAGCTGATTCTAGCTTCTTGATCTGAAACCAGTTTCTGAAAGCATCCTGCGACACTTAATAATGAGGTCTTTTGCTTACTATTCACTAATGACAACTGCATATTTTTTAAAAATACAGTTTAAGTCCAATTATTTTTACGACTAGTCCTTTCTTTAGCAAGAAAACTAAAGAATATTTGAAATAGAGCTAGGTGCTATATTTCTAATCATCTCTAATTTTAAAATATTTTTTTCTAGCTGTCTTTATTGACATGTTATGTTACCAATTCTTTCCCTCTCACAAATGTCACTGTAGCAAATGAATTGTCAGCTTGTCACAGTGAATCACAAAGTTCCTCCCTGTGTCCCTCACCTTGGATGTAGCATCACGATAGCAACGCACAGTCTGAATGTTTTGTGGCCCTTTCTAAAACAGGAATTCCCACCACCATGAACCCAAAGCCAAAGCCTACATCCCCCAAAAGAACTTACTCTGCACATGCCTTTTTGGGGGTGCTTCAATCCATTACTTTTGTTTCTGCTCATTTCCAGAAGTATTACCCTTCGCCTAATGCCTGACCCTTACAGCACCTCTTTCTCTGCCACAGGGGAAGGCCCATCAGCACCTAACTGACGGCGCCAGGCAATGCTGGCTTCTTCTCTCATGGGATTTCACGTCGGCCACCCCTGTCAGCTCCTCCTTCTGGATGTGGCCCTTGCTGAGCCTGACCCTGAGCTGCCTGCACAGCCGTCCCGCAGGCAGGGTGCAGGCAGGGCCGCGGAGAGGCCGGCGGGGAAGCCTCCCCCTCCAGCAGCGCCCGCCATGCCCTTCCGTGGTTGTGCCGTGCCGTGCCAGTTAGTGCTGCGCGTGGGACGTGCCCGACGGTGCCCGGTTCTGGCTGTCATTCCCACCGCCCTCCGACGGGACGCGGCAGGCGAAGCACCGGGCTCTTTGCCCGGCATAGCAGGCGGCCCTGTTGCGGCGGCGCTGGCAGGATGAGTTGGGTGGGTGGGTAGAGGCTGCCATGATTCCGTGACAGATAGAGGCCCCGAGGACTGAGATCAAAGGTTAAATAGCTTTTTGCTGCCATCTCTTGATAAACCAGAGGAAAAGGCAGCAGAAACAGATACCGTGTCTGGGCAACACCCACTAGGCCCGGGCAGGCATTTAGCGCTTGCTGATGAGGATGAATTTACCTTCTGGGTGGACAGAGCACTAACGAGTTGTCACGAGTGTTTGACGGATGAGCATCAGAGCTGCACTGGGAGAGAGGTTCATTATAAATAAACCTCATCCTCGCTGCCCTGACTCAGGGCTGCGGGAGGCCGGGAGGGAAATGTGGCTCCTGCCTTTGAGGAAATGAGTAATCTCCTAATGGCACAGTCTCTGCGTACTACGGACAGAGCTTTCCACCGTAAAAACAGGCTTCAAACGCAGGCTCTGTCATCGTAAGAGACACTAGGTGTGGACCCTGGGGTGGCCCAGGATCAGTGGCTGCAGAGCTCCATTGGGACCCCGAGTCCCTGCCAAATCTCAGCGATGGGGACGTTTCTGTGGCTAGACTATTCAACCAGCTCCCCACAATTTCATGTGTCCCACAGCTTCCCTCTGGTACCCACACAGCTCCCATTTTGCTGGCTAGCTAAATCTTCTGTGTTCACACGTATGGATCATCCACAGTAGCAAATACCCACCGCTACAGATCAAGCAGGTCTGCAGATCAGGCCTCGGAAGCAATGAAATCTAAATAAGCACACTTGCTTTTCCTTTCTTTTTGGAAATTATTGTGAAAACTTTGGCCCATGAATACTGCTTTTGTGAGTTCCAAGGCTGCCATAATTTCTGCTTAGCCAATGCTAAGCTCCTGCTTCCCCAGGATGTGGAAAAAAAAGAAAGTAGAATAAATTCAAATCAGCAGACGATTTACTGAGAAATTCTTTTAAACAGGCATTGCATAAAATGCAGCTGTCGTCCCTGAACAGAACTCAGGATCCCTGCGAAAGCTCAGAGCTCTGCGATGCCAAGTCACATTCCTCCTTGCTCTCTTTTCTGCTCCTCTGCCACCACTCAAATTAAGATATTGCCTGATGCTTTGGTACTCTTCTGGGTGAAGCTGGATTGAGGCAACTGAATAAATCCTCACTAGCTGGTGGGTTCCGAAATGTGTAAGTCGCACAAATACTCCATAAAATAAAGTTTTCCTGGAATGTTTTCCAGTGAGACCTTGAGTGAGATGGTGTGCCTCCATCATTAGGTGGCACCTGAGTAAAGGGGGATTTTAGATTTAAGTTTTGGTCTCAGATACCTTCATCCTATCTAAATCCCTCTTTAGAGATGCTGGGTTTTCTATTGGATCTGACCCTGAGAGAGAAGAAGAGTGAAGTGGCAGGAGAGATTAGAAATAAGTTAGCAGAACACCAAAGGGATTAAGATTGTGATAAACCTAAACTAGTAAAAAATCAATAGAGGAATTTCTGCTTTTTACTTCAATTATTTGTCCTTCACTTTTCTCTGGAAATCACTTACCATTCTTGAAGATTGCTTGGAAAGTTTAAAATATTAATAGCATTTTTACTGAGGTAGTCATCAGCAGAATTAAAACTAGATTATAATAACAAGAATCAATACTTTCCTAATTTCTAAGACGTGAAATAGGTATCACCACCAACATGCATACAAGAAATATATATTTTCATTTAGTTAGACTGATGTTCATATACAACATTTGGCACTATCTGGCAAATTGAGAAAGCAATGCAACACTATTGTGTCTGGTCTAAACCCAATGCAAAGAAACACAGTCACAGTTTGAAAAACAAGAAACAAAACACTAAAATACCTGTTACATTGCTGGTGGTGGCCTAGGCATAGTCTGACTGCTGATTGAACAACCTTTACAATTAAACACGGAAATTACCTTGTTAAGCCTATGAATGTCCTCAAGTATCTCCTTTTTAACATAACTTTGTACCCTATCCAGGATAATAATAATGTTTATTTTAATGGATAGGAGAAAGTTTCAGTCCCCTTCTTTCCAAAAATGGCTAATGCAAATACAGTAAAGAGTAGTGCAAACTTCTTAAAAAAGGAGATGGCTGGAAAAACCAAGCAGTTACCCTTCCTTCCCTTAGTCACTCATTTTATCTAAAGTAAGACAGTTTTAATTGTGTTGGAAAATTATGCCTCTTTCCCAATTTTAATTTTTTTATGTCATGTCCATAATATTTCAATGTCATGGCCTCAGCTGTAGTGACTTTGAGTTGTCGTAAGTCTAGTAAGACTCATGGTTGCACAGGGGAGAGTTAGACCAATGGCTTTCTAGTATGAATTGCTTAATCCCTGCAGGACGCTTGGAGAAAAGAATCCTTTTGAACAGGAACATGATTCCTGTACATGTAATTACAGCCATACTCCAATGCCCTGCTGTATCCTCTAGGAAATTCTAATTGTGTTTAGCTGTCATCTTAAGTTCTTATGTGGTTTAATGATATGGGATAAGAAGATTATTCTGATAGGATATTAAGGGGAAATATCAATTTGATTTAATCCCATGTTTCTGCATCAGCATCCTCAAATGACCTGTGCTGCTGAGCCACTGTACTTCCTAACAAGAACTAAGCTTTCTGTCATTGTTCCTGTAAAACTTCCAACTGGAAACACCAGTCCAAGAGCTGTATTTCAACTTACTCAACTGTGGCCTGAGACAGACAGGCAGATAAATGCACTGATACAAAAGCTTTCATTAAGAAAGAGACAAAAATCACACTAAGAGATTAAAGATAAAAATGGGTTTTGACAGTGTACTGTCCTACTGTCCTACCTCATGACCCACAAGTAATCATAACTGAAGTTCTCATATTGATGACCAGAAAGTACATGCTTTCTTAAGTATGAATCATGTTGTTTCCATATGGCTCCATGCATTATAAAATGTTGCTAAATTACTGCTTAGCTGCTCCCCATTTTCTTTAATGGCCAACTAGAAAATGAGAGTCCTGTTGAATCTTGAGAAATTATACAAGGCTAAAAAGAAGTCTAATAATGGAAGAACAAACTAGAACTCCTACCTTCTGCCCCTGATTGTCTAGATGGCCTCAGACAAATTACTTTATTGTAGGCCAAAATAATTTGTGTGTCAAAAATGAAAACCCTCCTTTTCTTTACTTTTGTTCATGTCATGCTACTAGATGACCCAGTATAATTTCATAGCTTTACAAGCACATGTTTACTGGATCAGATTAAAGCACAGGCCGGTGCTCTGTCTCTGACAGCAGTTCCCCCTCCTTCCCCATGCGCATTCCCAAACAACCACTTCAGTTTAGGATAGATTATAAAAAAGGAGGCAGTGAAATTTCCTTCAGAGTACATCTAGACTCCTGCAAATCTATGGGTTAAGGTACCACTTCCTATCAATTCAAGAGGCAATTAGCTGTGAAGATAAAAATACCCTATCAGGCTCCATTAATTAAGATCTATATGTCAAGCAGTAGCAGGTTTAGATCCAAATTCATACACACTGTTGACCACTTTTAGCTCTTATGTGCTAGATTATTCCAATGTTGTCATGTTGCACGATAGCATGTTACAATGCAAAATGGACATAAAGCTTTGTCAAAACTTAATCTTATGGCAATTAGAACAGATAACCCAGCTCTCCAAATACCTCATAGCAATCTAAACATCACATAACCTGAGTAAATGGAAATATACTTTCTTGTTTCAGTGCTTTGGGATTTGCTATTCCCCTTTTTCTCTTCAAATAACAGATGAGTTTCAGCATAAAAATGGAAGAGAAAAATGGATGAGAGAGAGGAGAGATGGACTTTTCTTCCAGGGCACATCCAACATAGACTGGATTTTCTGCAGCAGTAATAGC
This sequence comes from Astur gentilis, assembly GCF_929443795.1. Lineage (NCBI taxonomy): Eukaryota > Metazoa > Chordata > Aves > Accipitriformes > Accipitridae > Astur > Astur gentilis. Next base: position 29,830,799 of record NC_064890.1, on the reverse strand, counting down.
CAACCTAGATGGAGCTGTTCTGAGGACTTTTGCATTAATATACTGATAATCTCACATTTAAAGACATGTTAAAGAACACTAATATAGCCATTACTTGGCTATAATAAAGGAATTTAAAAGATAAGCTATTTTTCAAGAGATTTTCATCTGCTGAGTCCAATCCTTTGCCTACCAGGAGACTACATGATCAGAGTGTGAACTATGAAGTCACTGAGACACGAGGAGGCCTCTGCTGAATGCAATTGTCCATCAGGAGCTTATGGAACATACTGGGACACAGGTTAACTTTTCCTGTATATAAAATGTAAAAAAATAAGGAGTACGTAGACTTGAAGACTTTAACTCTGTGGCGTAAAATAAGGATTCCTTTACAAAAATTAAATAACCAAACATTTCAGTATGTGGAACAAATTAATGTCCAGTAAATGTCCCACGAAATTTTAAATCTTTGGGACAAAAGTACAGTGAAAACACAGTCAAACATTTTTATGGTACTTGTTTTAGAAGAAGGGACAATTACATAATAATGAATAATCCGTTAACATTTAAAAGATACAATCAATAAATACAGGCATGACTGCAATTATTTTACTACCCTAAAAAATCTCAGTATGAAGAGTTCACCAAACAGCAAAACTATGAGGAATATACAGAATTGTGGAATTCTTTAGTCAGAAAACAATTCTTCCTTTCTAATTTTGCAGATTTTAAGAACTTTTCACCAAATCTTTAATTATTATGCAACTATCAATGTATCCTACTAAAGATTAGCCTGATGTATGAGCCACCCTAAACTTAATATTGCCTATTGACGGTGTGTGTTGACATGACTTCTTCACTGTTCTGTTGTTTCTTTCTTTCTTTCTTGTCTAGACCTTAGTTTATTTTGTGTACGTATAGTCCCCTAGAAATCCTCTGTTAATTCCAGTGAAACATTTCCACCCCATCCCAGAACAGATCCCAGTATAACACAACAGCCAAAGCAAAGAAACCTGCATATGGATTCGCATGCTCAATGCATTAAAAACAACATAACGCCTGCAACTAAGATTTGATTCACAGAAAAATCAGAAAATTTTATCCTTTATATTAAAAAAATGCATCAGAAGTTTGTAAATTAATGCCTACAGATGCAAGGTAATGCACAATTAAGTAATGTAATCTAACATATGTCCTACATACTTAGGTACAGTGGGGGGCAGCCATAGTATTAAAGCACCAATCTATGTATTGTAGACCATATGTCACATTTGTAGACCACTTGGAAGCTGCAGCTGGTGCAGAATGAAGTTCCTAGTTGCTTAGCAGATCTGGCAGTAGGAGAATACCTTATGCTAGTGTTATTTTTATGATATATTCCCACAGTACAAATTCACACTATTGATGCTGATTGCTAAACCTGTGTATGTTTTTGATGCTTGTTACCTGAAAAGCTCCTTTTTCTTCATGGTGAATCTCTTGCAATTCATCTTATGTCTGCAGTATTGTCTCTCTTTTTCTTTATATCTTACCTCTCTTAATTTTAGGACAATTATGGTGCTAAAACCTTTTTTCACCTTGTTGCTACTCACTTTCATTCTTCATAGCAGTTTTTAAATCTCTCTTCTCATCCCACCAAATTTTTAATTAAAAAAATCACTACATCTTTCCAGGAAATGGTTCTTCAAGGTCTGCTTTCTAGAATGCCATTAATTACTGGAAGATTAGGAAATATTGATGATTTAAGCTTCTCAGTTATTAAGAGCTAGGTCTGAAAAAGTGTCGTGCCTTATTTAAACAAATTGCTATATCCTACATCATTCGCTAGAGCCAGGAAAAAAAGGTCTTACTTTAGATCTTGATCCTCTCTATAATTCAATTTATTTGTCTATATATATATTTTTTTTGTCCTATGGGGCTATTTTTTTTCATTTTTCACTAGGTGATGTGCGACAGGCTTCCCCAATATACTGCCAAACACAGTACACCAGAACTTCCTAATAAGTCTAGGTCAGTAATTAATTTCTTCTACCAGTCTCCATCAGAGTACGTCCTGCGATCGATCAATCTTATTATGATACAGTATCAGAGCTATACAGGCTTGATTAATTACCCAGTTTTTCAAGGGTGTCATTTGCTACTAGAGAGAAAGAAATGTTTCCTCCCCCAGCAAATCCCTCTGGCATACACAAAGCATTCAGTTATTTCAATTTTAGAGGAAGAATGATGGGCTAGGGTGGTGACTGTGGTACACCTAACAGTACTTGCCGATCTTTCCTGAAGATGCCAAGCTCCATCCTTAGCTTGTGCAACTCCACTGAACGTTTGTATCTGTGTAGTTCAACAGATCAACGCCTGGTTCATTCTCTAGTTTTCCTCCCCTGATTCTGATGCACATCTTTTAAAACAGAGGATTCTTCTTCTTGTTTCAGAAAAATGAGGTAATGCTGAAAGCCTTTCAGAATCTAACAACAATTTTTCATAGAAAATTAGTTTCAGGAAGCTCCAAGTTTTTCTTCATGCCTCTATAACAAGCAACCTACATAACCCCAATAACGTTCAAGAACAACACCAAAACATATTAGACACATTTTGACTCTCTGAGGTGAAGTAGGGAATCTCAGGTTCTCCTGGTGTCTTTCTTTCTCATATTCAAAACTGTCCCATTAACATTTTGCATAAACAGGAAGAAAACTTTTCTTTCACTTGTGGTATTACTGTCATACCCCTGAGAAGAAATGTATAGGATGTTCATTTATGCAAGCGTCCAGTGTTCCTATCAGATCTGGTCTGTAAAGTACCAAGCTCCATTGGTAATAGTCCTCTCAGGTCCAAAACCCTCTCGTTGAGATGGAGGTGCAAGCCCAGGGCTGACATTTCTGTGCATCTGTGGTCTTAAATGCAGCAAAGCCCTTACGGACATATTTAACTTCAAGCATTTGCTTAAGCGCCTCCTGTTTCTGGAAAGCACTGAAACTTTCGCTTTAACACTTTGCTGAATCAGACTGCTGGTTGGGTGCCAGCTGTTGGCAGAGATGTTAAATTGAAACCCCTTCTGCCTGGTTTCTTTGACCAGCATCTGGGAAAGAAGAACAGTCCGTGTCAGTTAAAAAAAAAAAAAAAAAAGAAAAGAAAAGAAAAGAAAACAATAGGGTTTGAGAGGGATGTGCTTGCCATGGTAGCCTTTTTCTTTGGTGTTGGGGTTTTTTTTGTTAATAGTTTTGACATGGAAGTATATGAAGGGGTCCTTGCTGAGTGCATAGAGTTACTGTTCTGCCTGTGCCTTTCCAGAAAATAATTAAGTCTTGAAGGTTTTCAGGACCTTAAAGTAAAACAAAAACAAGCAAACAAAAAAAGACATGATGTTCTATTACACCATTTTGCGAGTGCATCACTCCTTTGTTTCAACACGCGGCTACCAACCTCCAAGAAAAGCACCCCCAGGGACTGACACCACAGTTCTACGTCCGCCCTTTTAGGCAGAAGGCGGCCCAGCTGCGCGCAGGATGCCTTCCACACCCCTTTAACACATTCTTACACTTTTTTTTTTGAAGCGGAGGAAGCAACCAGGGAGGCCGCACCTCAAGCCCTCGCCGGCATTTCACCCTAGGCGCTCTCGGCCGCTGCTGCCTCAAGCCCCACAGGTTGCATCATCACTGGTCGGTCCCGCGCAGCACCATGGCAGCGGCAGGTGCGAGCATCCCGAGCCCCGAACGGCGGCGGGGAGCTGCCGGCCACCGGGGCCGCCGGTGCGGAGCCCGGTGCGGGGCGGGGGGGGGGGGGGAGCCCGCCGGCGGCGGGGGCGGAGGGAACCTCGGCGGCCGGCCTGCTCTGCGCCCGGCCCTGCGCCCGCCTCTGCGCCCGGCCCTGCGCCTGTCTTCCGGCGCCCTCTGCAGGGCCCGGCGCGGAGGCGCAGGCAGGGCGCGGGCGAAGGGGAAAAAGGCGGGCTCCTCTGACAGGGGGCCGCGGCGTCGGTGCGGCGGGGGGCTGGCGAGCCGCTCTTTCGGAGTGACGGGTATTCGGCTGCGGCCTAAGCGTGCCACGTTTTAGCGGTGGCGGGGCAAGTGGTGAAGTTTTAGAAGCGGTTCCCCGAGCGTCCGCGGAATACGTGGTGCTTAATGCTTCTAGCCACTGGACTACTTACAGTTCCCCCCCCACACACTTTACATCTCCCTCTGTTGACAGAATGCGTTGCCTTGTTACTGGAAAGGCGCTAGCTCTGGGCTTTCTCAGGAAGAATCAAGCATGAGTCTTACACAAAGTACAACTTAATTGATGAGGAACAGACCGCATGCTTATGGCTGTGGGCCGTTACTCATAACCTAAACTTAGGTTTTGTATTGCAAAGCTGGTTTTTGCCCCGTCTGTATTGATGACAGGCAATATACTGTTATGATGGTATTGCTGCAGCTCTAAATGACAGTGATACTGACAATACTGAAATTAAAGGTGCCGATAGCACTACCATAGCCGCAGCACGCTGTGGGCTGCTCTGGCCCCCTTCACCTAACCCTCTCATGCTCCTGCGTCTTCTGCTCCCTATTCCTCATCTCAGAGTGAAGTGGTGGTGATATCTAGAGGGTATATCTAATAATAGGAAAAGAGCGGTGGGGAAGAAAGTTTCGGTTCCCTTTCTGCTGAGACTTTTCTTCAGTAAATGCTGGATCTGATGCAAGGTAAAGGGGCATCATGGAGTCCCACAGGGAGAAGAACGAGGCAGGGAGGTGTGAAAGGGCAGATCTTCCACGGTGAGATTGCTAGGAAGAGCTCCTGACATCCTACATTGTGGAGGAGGTAATAAGGGGAGAGATCCCCACATCAGCCCCCTTGAAATACCTTTGGCCCCTGTCCAAAGGCAGGACATGACTGGACAGTGTATCGAGACAATTACACAGCAGTATTAGGCAACTGGTATTACCCAACGCTAGCTGGGGTGAATTCTGGCAGAGCGGGTCCTTGGCCCATGGTTGGAGCCAGTAGGCACTAAGGTAATGTCAGTGGAGCTTCTTGCTGTGACTTCTCCATCTGTACATCTGCAGAACCGCTTTATCTGAGTTATTGATAGCCTGCATTCACAACTATCGCTCCTCTCCAGTTAGTGTAGAGAAATATATTAACCCAGAGCACAGTACATAATGTAGGCCTGTTTATCACAGATGAAAGACTGAATGCAGACAATTCTACTTTTGTGAGCACTGGAGACACTGCCTCCCAATACACAGAAAGATTCTACTTGCTTAGAGCATATATCAAGTAGCTATACAAGACAAAAGCCTATTTTGGTTGTGAAGCTTTGCCTTAGAGGAGTATTAGATTGCTGAACGTCCCCCATTTGTTAGGCCAGTTGTGTTTGATTGAATGCATTTGAACTGTGCTGGTTTGCTCTGGCACATTCACTATGTAGGGCTTGAACAGGCAGGAGAGAAGGCTTTGGGGGTGGGAAGGAGAAACTAAAGGGAGTGAGGAAGCAAACTGACCTTCCTGTATGCTTGTTTCTTCTGCTTTCCTGTGTTCCACTGACAGCCAGTCCCACATGATGCATGGTGATCGCTGAAACCTGCTACCTGCTGTGTGAGTCTCCTACTTTCCAAAGGCTGATTGTAGCTGAGAAATGGATGACCCTTGCTCTCACACACAATACGAATAATATTTCTTGGGCAGGAACAAGATGGGCCTTTTCTTCCTCTTCTTCATTCCACATGGGGAAGGCATGGCCTATTATTGACTAACCTCAGTTATAGACTCTGGGCTAGTTTGATATAGCATGTAGCATTTTGTGGTCTGTCACATCTGTTATTATACTGCTTGTTTTTCCCTTGATGTGGCTGCCAGACATGGAAATGCCTGTGAACAGGATTCATGCAAACAATTCTTTACGCATAGTAGCATCCCAAGTGGTACTTTCATTGGCTTCTCCTTTACCTCCTATAATATGATTTATTTTGTTGGCAGTTGGAATGGTCCCTGCTGTGAAGCTCATGTGCTCTTTCTCCAGTGCTCATGTTCCCTTTCTGTTATATGCCCTCAACAGATGTGAGAAAGAAGAATGAGACATATGATGCAAATGTCTTACAGAGAGCATGAACTCAGCATGTTTCACAGGCTGCCCAGGTAAAATATGAGCTGTCATTAGGTGTTACTAATCATGTTGTGGGGCAAGATTTTTAATAACTTATGAAAGACACACATTCATGAACTGCAAACAGACTAGGACTAATGAATGAGAGTCCACTTTCAGCAACAGACGTGATTTAAGAGTTCCCCCCTCACCTTTGAGGTGCTCATTCCTCATCTCCTGCAAGAGATCGCTGATCCTTGGTTGTGCCCCTTCAACGGTGTGACTGCACCATCCATCAGATCTATGCGTGCATCCTTCTCAAAAAATAATAAAGGCTGTATTTTTTGAAAAACATATAATTTCACAGAACACACAAGCAGTGTAATTGGCACAAATAAGGGGTGTGTGTGATAACCTCTTGGAGAAGAACCAGAAATAATTGTCAGTGAGTGGGAAATTGGCAAAGACACATCTTAAATCAGATGTGCTGCAACCAAAATAGTAGTATGGAAACATACTGTGGTAATGCCTGAAACATATTGTGTGCTAACAAAGCATAACCCTGAAAGAGATATGCATAATCCTATCCAGAACATACAGTTGAAGGAAAAAAAAAATAATTATGGTGGGAAAAGAGATACTGTTTGCAATTAATCAAGCCATCGATGGCATCTTAAGCCTTATTAGATGCAAAATGATTTTAATGCTACCTTAAATATTTTCAAAGAATATATTACATATCATCTTCTCACCTACCCTCTTACCCTCTTTTCTTCAGCACCAGTCACAGAAATTCTTAACCAATATTCCAAAACTAAAAAAATTCACAGTTTTCCTTTCAAACTAAAAGTATCTAAGATTAAGGGAATGTTGTAACATTATCAATGCAGAGTTGGAAAAATAAAGAAATTATGCAATTGCTCCATGTTCCTCACTTCCTAATAAGTTTTGATTACATGTTTGAGTGGAGGAGAAATCTGTCAAAAAGTTGTGCAATTTTAAAATCTGGGGGTTTTAATTAATATTTTGAGGCAAGTCAACTTTGGGGTTTATAAAACGATGAACTTTTCAACAAAAAAGCGCATCTATTTGCATAAAGGGAATAATATACAAATAAAAAGTTCATAAAACGTAACTTGTAATGTTTCAAAAGACACACGTCGCAAACCACTGTTCTGTGATCTTTGCATTAGCCATGGTGTTTTCACAAATCGTAAGTCAAGAGTTATTTTTGCCTTGCCGTAAGAGAAGGAGCCATCTAATTCAGGCCACAGGAGGCCCCCACAGAGCAGGCAAAAAAGCAAACTTCCACAGCCTCCCTGGATTTCATATTAATAGATGTGCTGAATATCTGCTCTGTGGTCTTAGCATGCAGAGGAGACTCACAGCTGACAAGATGAATAGAGCATTAGCAGTTCTGTCAAGGAGTAGACACAGAGTCTATACTTTGGATGCTGATAAACAACAAAGCTCAGTAAAATAGTCACTTTAGATTAGTTATTAGAACACTAAGTACAGTACCTTTCACACTTTGAAATAATTTCTCTAGTAATAAAAGTCACAGTGACAATATAGTACCATTGTTGCAAATTTCATCTATTCCTCTCTTGTTTATAAGCTCCGCTGTAATAATACTTTGCCCATCAGAATTCATTGAAATGCATTTCATTATCCCAATCAGACCCCTGAGTCAATGCTTTATTGTATTACATTTCCTTCCTACTGTATTTGAACTTTCTTCTAATGCTAAAGCTGATTCCAAGCCCATTACAACCAGTTGCAAATAAGCTTTTATTCTGCTCTGACTGCTGAAGTGTGTTTTAATAAATTCATGCCAATAATTTTATAACCTAATATTCATGCATTTTATCTTTTAATTACTCTACCCTAAATTAATCTAGTTATATTTCTGATTTATTTCATGCTTTTTCTTGGTCCCAGAGTGGGCTAACACCTTTCCCATTCTCATGAGCACGGGCAGTTGTAGTATTATGTTTTCCCTGATTTTAGGACTAGAAATTAGCATGATGTACCAACGTTTTATAAGGGGAAAGGAATACACTGTATTTTATGGGCATGTTTTCTTGGGAACACTCTTTTGGAATAACCTGGAAAAGCTCTACAAGTATGATATATATATATATATATACAGACAAGTAGAAAACATACTCACAAACAATTAGTTGAGAGCAAGAAGGCAGGTCTAGCTCCCTGATTAGCTCCAGCCAATGTGCTACATGCACGTGGAGAAGTTAACTGCATAGTCCCCCTTCCTCATAACTCAGCTCTTCCAGTGGATACCACCACACAGATACTCACTGAACCTCCACAGCTCAGGATTATGTTTGCAGTATCTATGCACACTTCACAGATTTGAAGTACACTCATAAGAGGACTAGGCCTTTAAAGCGGTGAGTGGCAGGGCCAGAAAATATATGGAACTACTTTAGCAATGCAGTTAGAATAACTTAAATGCTACACTTTCCAGTAGCGTTTTTTCTTCCAGAAAAATTCATTCATGTTGTGATATTCTTTGTTGATTAAAGCCTTGTCTTGGATCAGAAGGATAAGAAATATAATGCTAGATTTTTCTGCAAATGCCTGTTTGGTGCTAGTGTATGAAGACATATAGATATGTCTTCATCTAGCCAGAGAAGAGATCCATTAAGAGAGAAAGAAGACAAGGGGAGTCAGCAGGTCCTGTCTTTCAGCTGACTGACACTTTCCACTGAGAAAGATTTTGGAGAATATTTTCTTTGAGAAGTTCCCACACCTCTGAGGCTATCAGCAATGCTGAGACTTACTTGACAGGGATATGCTGTTAGACTGGGGAGTACACATTCTTTACCTCACAAAATACTCTATATGTTTGCTGAGATAGACGTTGCTAATAATCATTTTTTCCTGCCTTTGCCTACATTTTCCAGGTCAACTTTTAGTAGCACCTTGCTACTGAATTTGTAACAGCAACACCTATAGTGCTGTTAAAAGTGGGAAGAGAGTCAGGGCCCACATTTGGTTTCTTGACCCTTTTTTTCTCTTTTTTTTCTCCAAGTCATTCAAATGGCTTGAGATCGTTAAATGGGATGGGAAAAATGGTTTTTATTTATGGGGCTAATTCCACTACCTCCACAAATATATTCCTCCATGCCAATAGCTTATATCTATAACTCAAGCATGCAAGGTCATAGAGAATGTGCTGAACTTTGACATGCTGCTATCTTGCCCAAAATGTCATTTGTGGGGGATCTTAGTTCTCTCTGCTTTAAGCAGCAGTGAATTTTTGCCTTCCTGGTCTCAGAACAAAAGATTTAGCTGGAGGTAAAACTTTCCTCCCAGCATATGATGCTAAGTGCGCTGCTACCATGTCCTGGCTCCATTGAGAAGACTTGCTTGACTTGCCTGTACTTGCTAACATCCTGTGTGTTTCTAGTATGGTATGAACTGCTGGTACGACTTAAGTGTCCAGAGAAAAAAACAGTTAAACTAGGTCTACAGTCACAGTCTTATTCTAAACCAGAAGAAAGTGAGACTAAGATAGGGAGAGTGGATCAGGAAGAACAGCTGTAAGCGACTCCAGAAGAGAGGAAAGACTCTGAAGAAAAGAAGGAAGATGTAAGAGATGTATTCTACAACAATGAGAAAAAAGAAAGAAAATAAATCTCTGGAACAGACTAGTTGGAGAGAGGCAACAAAGTGGAAGAAAAAAGAAAAACATGGAACCCAAATTTTTTAAGCATGAAATAATTGCTATTGTAATTTTCTATATTGATATTTCACTGCTTTCTTCTGCATTTGCATTTCAGACAATAGGAAAATTGACATTGTTTCTAAGAATTGCTTTTACTACTTCCTTCAAGAACATTCATATTATGGGTTCCGCTCATATTTTTCTTTCCTACCTTTTATCTTTGCATCCTCGTCCTTCTCCATATTACCTTTCTGGAATCAAGACTAACCACTAGATTTAGAATAACAAGTTCTTCTGTCCCTCAGACAGTATTGTTCTCTATGCAGTTAAAGATTCAAAGGTGTTTCTTTATACTGGAAATAATTTTCCTATTAATTCCAAGTTGTCAAATATGATCCTTCTCCACTGACTTATCATATATCTGCACTTGGCAATGTGCTGCTCTTCAGATAAAAAGATTCCCTGTTTCCTTAGTATTTTTATTTCTTCTTTTTTCTTTCCACTGTAAACCTTTCTAGCTCAGGTTGACAGTATCTTTTAAGGTTGACCTTTTCCACTAGATGGCACATGGGGCCATGCGAGTGGCAGAAGATACACAGGTTGCTGGACCATGGTGTAAAATGCATGTAATGCTTAAAAAAGAAATATTCAATTTAAAAGCAATACTTCCCTTAACTACTGCTAACTGGAGTAGCTCCATTGGTTTCACTGGTATATGTTGATCTATAATAGCCCAAACTTAATATGTTCTGCATATAAAATTGTTTTCTAAGCTGTCTTATATTTCCATCTTGGAAGTGGAGAATTTCTGTGTTTAATATGAAAAGTGTCCCATATATTATATCCTAATACCTCATTCTATGTAAGTCCTTAGAGACTGTTGGTAAGAAGATTTGGCGGTCAGATAGAATTGTACCTGCTTACTGTATCAAAATGCTAGTAAAAAGGTGTACAGGCACAGTGTAATGGATGAAACTATGCAGATGACTTCAGTGAAAAGGAATAAAAATGAAACACATCATTAATTCTTTGGAGATTGGATATCTCTTTAAAACTGGCCTGAATTATGGTCTTTGCTTTTAGTTCCTCCAACCTCTTCAGTGATAATTACCCAAGCCTGTACTTTATCTAAGAATTTCTGAGCCAGAATTTGTATATTCTTCTTTGCTGCCAGAGAACTCGTTGCCCAACAGCCTTTGACTGCCCATCTGCTGTTGGAAGAGACGATATTCAAGCCTATCTGTTAGATCAATTTAAAAAACCTTGCCTGACCTGGAGGGTGAGAACCTCAGAGGTAGAACTTCTGGGTGAATCTCAAGCCCCTTATTTGTCTGGGAGCTACAGAAATCACCCCTGTAAAGACCCCCTTGTTGCTCTAATGGCTCGGATTACATTTGGCTTATACCAAATATAGCAACTTCTGTCTTTCTTTTCTTGTCTCAGGCCACAGTGGAATTGCTGATAGCTGGGAAGCTGTCCAGCTCACCAAATGAAGTCCGTGACTACATTCCACAGGGTCCATGACACTTACCCAGGTCCTCCCAACTGACATTTTCCCCATATGGAAAGTCTTTAAAGAGATTTACACTTAAAAGCCTTTACGCAACTGGTGCAATCACGTAACATGTGTTGCTGTAGAGTGATTTCCAGCTCTTTTTTGTCCCGAACTGAACTCCAAGCAGTCTCTAAAAATAGGCTTTCAATTTTGTTTTTTTATTATCACACTGACCATTGTGCTGTTGATGACTTCTGCAGTTATCGAGACTCTAGAATAACCACTATCAAAAACTGGCACAAACCAAACCATCCTACTGCTATCTTTCTTTCTTCTTTGGCTGTTTGCCCAGGCTAAGGAAAACCTAGAGTAAGTAAATGTGACTTTTATCTAAGCTACAAATCTGAGCTACAGAGGAGGTGACAGTTCCCATAGCAAGGACTTTCCATGAGAAATGTTCAGTTATTTCTTCCCCAAAAGAAAAGAGCTGACAGAAGTGGTCAATAAGATATTAGATTTCAAATGCTATGTAGAAACAAAGATGCACAGCGCAGAGACTGCATGTTCATCCCAGCCGTTCCCACATAAAAAGCAAGAACTGCTTTAGATGAGCTGGGTTTTTAAGTGGTCTCTAGAATTCATCTGGAGAACAGACTGTTGCAATTGTCCACCTTTGTGATATGAAGGCAAAGAGCTAAACAACTGCAGCTTCTAACATTCATTTAATAGTCATATTAATTATTAGTGGAGTAAGCGGTCAAACACTGCTTACTCAGCATATCCTGAATCTTGCTCTGTGACCATGAATGAAATATGAACCAGGATTTTATTTTTATCTCTGACTGCTCAGTCACTGTTTCAGTGGAGTCCAACTAACTGCAGTGTCATAGGTCTGAAGAGAGCTGGTTAGTATTTTCAGAATTTTATTCTTCCTGGAAAATTGCTTTTAAACAAAAATGGTTAGATAGGAGCTTGTATATTTGTGTAAACCTCTTCTGAAATACAGGCAACTTTTCCATCTAAAATCTGCCTTGTTTCCTAAAAGTTTGTTTTGGAGGTTGCTGAGGGCTAGAGAAAGCTAGTGAGCCTCTTGCCTAAGGACACCAAGGATTGCAAGGGCTGCATAGACAGCAATGATATTCCTCCATATCCAAGGAGCCTCATTTACTGTCTTTACAACTGAAGCCCAGAGCTTCTCAAGTCCTTAGTGTGCAGCAAGAGCCCCAAAGCCCAGGAAGATGCGGAAGCAGCTCAAATGCTCAGAAATTGTAGGCATTCCTTTTGTCACTGTTTTCTTTCTCTGGTTGTTCCCAGTTTACATATCCTGACAGATCTGTAACAGTTGTGCAGCCAGCTGCCATATTTTCTTCAAGGGGTGGTGGGGGGAGAATCAATGTCACTAAAGACACATGGTTTATTATTTTCTTCTCTTTTTTTGATAGAGTTCTTATAGGTCAGGTTTTGCATGAAAGCTTTCAAAATTTTGAAATTTCCTTCAAAACAGATGTACAAATTGCATCACTAGGAATTCAGAATTCTGTCAGATTTTTTAGCTTCTTTTGAAGATGATGGAAAATGTGCTAAGAAAGGTAATGTGTTCCATTTTTAATGAGTTACAAATGGATCTTATTGGCTTCATAACCCCATTGAAACTGTAACAGCATTGTTCTACAGCTTAAAGTTCCTTGGTTATACAATAGGTATATTATAAATATTAAATGTGTGTTACGATTTGTTGCAAAGGTCCTTTACATAACCATGAAGTCCTAAACATACCTGGGCTAAGGAAGTTCACATTTATTAAGTTTTTTGTTGCTATTCAGCTGCCAGTGAATATTTGCCTGTAATTTCCTCTCGGTCTGAGGAATGGTGATGAGTCCTGAGAGGTTCCCCTGGCAATACTGTCCTCAGATGCTTAGGGTGTGAACTCTCCCTTCAGTTTTGCATGGCAGTTATTGCCTGTCATAGATGGAGGTGCAAATTTATGTTGCTTCTTTGCTCCAAGAATTTCATATTAGTAAGTACAGCAAACTAAAACCACAGGAAATGTAAACAGCAGTAGGGCAAATGCAAAACCATATTCTCCTATCTGGCTTCTCATAAATATGAGGTCATTTTTTACTTGCTTCTTTCTTAGGTTTCTGGAGTGCTTTTTCATGTTGTTGACCTTGAGAGTTTGCAAGGACTTTTCTTGACACATTTTCTCAGTATTAACTTCATTTCCACTCCTCTTTCTCCCTTTCCCCCCCATATGTCTTTTATTCAGTGAATTGGGCATGAATCATGAAAACAGAACTACAATGATGAATATGATTTTTATGTATTTTTGTAGAAATTTCATCTCAAACTGTACGGCAAATAAACATGAATTTTATTATTATTTATATCGGTGTAGCAGAGAGGACCAATTAAGCTATTTCCCTGAGTTCCCAGCAGTTACTGGATAGAGAGCAGGGGCCTAGTTTAACTAATCTCCACGCCCCCTGAAGGAAACTATTTCTCTCCACTGCAAAGGAGTTAAAGATTGACTTTGTGAATGCCTGTCTTACTCTATCTGTTGCAGCTTCAGAGTGCTGGAACTGGTCCAGCCCAGTGGGCACCCCCGGGCTCCTCCAAATATCACCCACTTCCAAGCAGAAGAGCAAAGAACTGAGCAACCCTTCCACCTGTTAAAACATATGGACAGTATAGCAGGGATTCCCAGCTGGCCAGATCTGACCCTTTCTAAGCTCCTTTGTACAGGCAGATCAATCTGGTGGGCTCAGAGCATACCAGAAAGGGAGAGTCATTCTTTTACCCTTTCCTACATTTTCCATGGCTCCTGAATTTCACAACCTAGCATCTAGGATTCCTAATGGGTTTTTTCAAGCTTATTTCAAAGAAAATTAAACCTTCTGAGAGAAAGTAATGTTATGATAAATTTGTTTTGTGATGCTATAAATTGTTCACATTTAAAAATATATTTCCTCATATTAAAACATATTGCTACATCATACAGGAGTGTGCAGTGGCCCTGAAGAGCAGCTGATCCTATGGGTTTCAAAACCTAAGTTGAAAAATAGTACATTTCAAGGTCTGTTTTCAGTTTCTTTAGCAAGCGATTGTATGGTATTAGAAAACTTCAACCCCAGTAGCAGAGCATGCCAGGCAAACAGTTGGATAGCTTCATCTGAAGGAGCAGTAGCAGCTGTATGGCAATAATGATATGTATGGCAATAGCAATATGCTATAATACCACACGGTGGACATTTTACTGCTTACCTGCAGTAGTGCTGTCAGTAAACCTACAGTACCCAGGAGCACCGAGTCTAGTGATGTACAGATGATGCAGTTTTTCTCATGTGGTCAGTAACAAAGTGCCTCAACAGAAAACTCCCACCCGAGTGTCCCGGTTTCAGCTGGGATAGAGTTAATTTTCTTTCTAGTAGCTAGTATAATGCTGTGTTTTGGGTTTAGTATGAGAAGTATGTTGATAACACACTGACGTTTTCAGTTGTTGCTAAACAGTGTTTAGACCAAGTTAAGGACTTTTCAGCTTCTTATGCCCAGCCAGCAAGAAGGCTGGAGGGGCACAAGAAGTTGGGAGGGGACACAGCCAGGGCAGCTGACCCAAACTGGCCAAAGCAGTATTCCATACCGTATGATGTCATGTCCAGTATATAAACCGGGGGCAGTTGGCCAGGGCAGGGGGTGTGGATCGCTTCTCGGGAACTAACTGGGCGTTGGTCAGTGAGTGGTGAGCAGTTGCATTGTGCATCACTTACCTTTCTTGTGTTATATTTCACTCTCTTTTTGTTATCTTCCTTTTCATTACAATTTTTTTTTTTAATTTCAATTATTAAACTTTTCTTATCTCAACCCAGGAGTTTTACTTGTTTTTAACTCTCCTCCCCATCCCCCTGGGGGGGGGGGAGGAGTGAGCGAGCGGCTGCATGGTGTTTAGTTGCTGACTGGGGTTAAACCACAGCACTGAGTAAGAGAAGATATGCCACTGCCAGAACTGTAAATCCAGTTACTCTGAGATGTGGCAATTTGTATTTCTGTCTTCAGCAAGAAGACCATAACTGTCTCTACTCCCAAATCTTTTATTTAAATACCTACAAATTTCAAGTAGACAATTAAACTTGCAATTAACTCCACAATCCTCTCTGTATTTATTAATAACATCCTATCTGTATTTATTTTTTTTATATATTATATATGTACATATAATCAGCTATAATTTATAGTGAATTCTGCTCAGGACTAAGGAGGACCTAGTGAGTCACCATTTTGAGTTACATCTTCTATGAGGTGACATAATCCTGCAGAAGAGTCAGGGCAGCTCTCAGATCTGGGGCAAAATTCTTGATAGACATCAATTTTAGATTTTGAACAGGGCTGTTACCTTAGGCCCTCAGGATCCCCCCTGAGTTTACACATTGGGTATAGGGATAAATCACCCTGTGCCACTGGTGAAGGACAGGTCCTAACCACTAATTTCAGCCTGCATCCTCCAGAAGTCTAATACTTCAGACTTCTTGCTTAGCTTTGTCAAAGAGATCCTGTCACTTCCTTTGTCATATAAATCTAACTGAGGTCTCCAGTGTTTACACACTGCTAAGCAAGCAAAGAAATCTGAACATACATCTTCAAACAATCTGATAATATGAAATCTGATGGATTATGGAAAATAGTACTTGTGAAAGACACAGGAAGATAAGGAAGATTTCTCTGGAAAAAAAAGAAAGACAAGAACAGTGAGTAATATCTTTGTCAATAGCTAGTGGGCACATAACAAATTAAGTGAGTCTGCTTGCAGTTTAAGATCAGCCCTGAGAATTTAAATGAGTTTTGCTCAGGAAATGTGAACCTGCCTGAAAATGTTTCAGTTCTTAAATTCACAGATCAAAAATTTGCACTGCACAGAGTGCTTGCCCGCTCTGGAGTTAAAGGCATCTGGGTCTCTAAGCGTGTTACATGGTACGTCTTCTGAGGTCTAGGGTACAGTTATGACTACCTTAGAAAAATACAAAGGGCAGAGTGTTTATGACCCTCCCTCGTGCATAATTTCAAATGTACATGCTGCATATCCAGTTGTCATCCAATCAACTTTCTCATGAAATGAAAAGCTAGAGAGATCAGCAAGCAAGTTCAAGGGGAACTCAAGGGGATAGGAGAACAAAAGCTGAGCTGAGAGCGATGTCAAATGCTGCAAAAGTTCTGCCTTCAGCTACATCCTAGGGGCTGGTGGTGACAGAGGTACTGGCTCCTTGCTGCCTCGGTGGCTGTCCTTCTGCCCTCCTCTGCACCCCTGCTCTCCCCACACACACACCGTGGGCTGGAGCCCAGCTGTGGGCTCCCACCAGCCCAAGTCAACGCTCTGTGGATGGCATGATGGGCCAATTTAATTAATTAAAACTGCAGAAAACAAATCTAGCAAAACAAACAAACATTTTTTTTTTTTTTGCAAGGTTAGTAGATTGACGCAGCTTACCTTGTGATCAGATGAGTATCAGAGTGACGCAAAGGAGGAAAAGATCAAGCAGCTGGGAGCAGAGGCAAGGGGAGGAAGGAACAGAGTAGGCGAGAGAGGGACTGACACCTCCTGCTTTTACTGGTAGCAAGCCCTTAGTTTAGTTTAGCTGTAATGTGAAACTGTACCCTGGGTATATATACCCTGACTAAGCATTGTTGCTATGTGAGGACAGTGCTCAAGGCACCGCTTGAAGTGAATGAATAACGTACATAAGATTAGTTTTTCAGGCCCTCTGCTGATTCAAACGGGCATCACTGCACCAAATTCTGTTTATAGGTGATTTATAGAGCCATGTTTTCAAAGTCATATCCAGCACACCCAACTGAAAAGGACTATTGGAAAGGAGGGTACAGCAGGAGAAGATCATTGTCATTCTCTGCACACCTAGACAGGAGTCATGGCCCTGTGTCTGAGAAACCCCATTGTAGAAGAAAAAATATATATTTGGGAATAATTTTTTGCTATAGATATACTGTGGGAAACCCTTGCTGTATGTCCTATTGGAGTTCAAAAAAATTGGCAAAATCTGAACACACACTGTGCCGAAGGATAATGATGTCAGATCACAATGGTCCTTTCTGTTATTCCCTTTCAGATCAGTAGAAAAAGTAAAGGCTGGAGCCTGCAAACAGTGAAGTCAACGTGAGGTCTGTCCCTGCCAGATTTACAGGATCAGCCCATATGTCTCACAGGATGGGAAATGGTAACGTCGTGACAATGCCACAGGTGAGAAATCTGAAGTGTAAATCTGGTGGCATAGGCTGACTTTGACACAATCCACAGGATCACTGTAGTTGGTGATGCTAAATGTATTTTCTTTTCATAACACGTTTGAAAACTTCATTTTCTTTCAGAAGAGAAGGAAAGAGTACAGAGGGTTGAGGGAAGGGCGAAGCTATATGACTGTAGTATGCTTGTTAAAAATGAAGGGGTTTGCATGTTTTAATATGGCTCAAACTTCATAGTTTTACTAGTGAGTTCTACTTACACAAAATATTTATTAAAAACTGCAAACATACCAAATATTTCTGAATGTAAAAACAACATGGCATTTGTTTTCAGGTCCACACCTAACCTGAAAAACCTTTGACTGAACACTAACAGCCTACACTGATTGAAAATCTGGATACATGTAGTATAAAATAAACCTCTGATTTGTCCATTTCTTTATACGATATAAAGGTGTTGGGGGTTAGATCCTCAAAAGAACAAAGGGGCCACAGCACCAAGTATTGCAATGCCCAGCCCGTATGGGCCCTGCATTGCAGTGATCAATTAGGCTCCAGGTTCATATGCCACATGGGAGAGGTAAGCCAGTAAAAATGGAATAACCCACTGCCAACAAGCAGGGCAGGAGCTGTGTAAACTGCACAGCAGCAAATGCTGTTTTTAATCAATATTCATTGACCCATAGGAAATGACAGTAACTTGGTAATACAGTACCTGGGAACTCAGCTGAGGTCTGCGTGCTAATTAACAGCTATTTTACATGGACACTTTTAACACTGGTAGATGTTGAAGGTCTCTGCTCCAGGACACGCAACAGCCTGGGAGCCCTGAGAAGCAGAAGTGCAGCCTGCAGTCTGGTCCAGGTAGGATGAAGGAGGGACTTCTGTCACTGACCCTCAAGCAAATGACTTCATATCTTGTATTTTTTACTTTGAAAACATTGGGTCATTTCATTTTTTTATTTATGTTAGTCCCATTTTCTATATTGAAGTTTAATCACAACTTGCCAGTATAACCTGGAGGAACCCAAACACAAGCTTTCCAAACTCACCGTTTGTGACTCCATGTTAACAACCACCGAGGAACATCCCAGCCATTTCCCTGTCTGCTTTACTGCTTTGGTGCTAATGCCCACCTTCTAGATCTTATCTAACAACTAACTTCTACATGACACAGTGCTTAGTTTATGACTTCTTCTTAGAGAAGATCCATCATGTTTCCTTTGTTTATAAAATCTATTATCTGATCAAAGTAAGATACCAGGCTTTTCTATGATGATGATCCTGAAAAATCCATATTCCATCATATTACATTTTCTGTTTACTCACATGTCTTTAATTATTAACATCTGTCCATTTATTCTAGCAGACTTGTGTAACCTTAAGACAAGGCTAAAATTTTTTTCAGTTTAATTCAGTTATTCAGTTTAATTTTTTATTTTTTTTTCTGAAATACTCTATGTGCTGCTCTCCAACTAGGCAGTAACCATGTAGGTTTATTTAGAATACCTGCTGTTTCATTTATCAGCTTTTTAGAACTATAAGATAGAAATTTTTTGATTCCTTCATCAAAAGAGTGTTAACTATTTGAGTAAATACTTTCATCATGTTTTAGGCAATCTGGTCTCCAAATCCACATCCTTATTACCAGTATTGTCTTTACCCCTACTTTTTACACTGTTGTCTTTATTGAAATGTGCTGCCTGGTATAGTAGGACATAACTAAGCGCTGTCTCTAGTAGCAGGATTTTTTCTCCATTCAGTACCTGGGAATTCCAGAGCACCCCATAGTGACGTGGGGCTTCTCATGGGAATTCTGGTAGTATTTTTCTCTATAATATTCTAAATATATCTACCCATATTAAAACTCAGCTGTGGATATCTATAGCAGAGTCTGATTCCCATTGCTATGCAGGAGAAGGGGTTTTTTCATCTTACGCTTTTCCTTACTTTCCTCTGAAAATTTTTAGACTCGATAAAATTCTATATTATACTTTATCTCTCTTTGTTTCTTTACAAACTTTTACATAATGACTTTAACCAAAAGACACAAAATTAGTATTATGTTAACAAATAAATAACAAACTATCACAGGTACAAACTAGCACTGCGCGATGCATTTACTGCAAGTTAAGTGAAATAGCTGTGTAAACAGTGTGCCAGTTTTCCTCTGATGTTGCTGTGAGTTTGTCAGTGAAAGACAGAGAGATCTGTGTGTGCTCTACTTCTCTTAAAATTGGGCTTCAAATCTCCTTGTTTCTCCACTGCTGAATCATTGTTGTGTTAACACCCAGTCTTGAGTCAACTCAGTGCCATCATAAACTCATTTTGATTCATGAATTAACTGGTAAATTGGGGTTTTTTTTCAGGGAATACTTGTGCATGGCCTTCCCTTTGTCTCTGAACTGCAAAAATGACTGTCCCATCAAATTATCCCACAATGTGAATGAAGATGGAGAAGCCTGGTAGGACTATTCAGTTTTTGAATGTATTCACTGTTTCTGGGGGGGAAATCGGTGACAAATCTAGGTTGGTCTTTCTTAACCATTCATTCAGTATTAAAACCATGCTCCTATCCATGCCTAAATGTCAGAGACAGAAACTAACGAACACATGAATAAATTGAAAAACTGCACACTTTTTTTTATGCTCTCCTACAGCACCATTTCGAATTAGAAACAGACTTTAAACCATTAACCTATTTCATTTTGTAAAGATAGTTCTATAACACACAGAAAACGTTAAGGAGCTATTTCTTAAATTTTTAAAACTAATTTCCAAGCTAATATGAAAGTTATTACTTGAAGCTTAATATTATCATATGCACCTGTAAAGGTTGGTCAATTACAAGTTACCCATAAACCCTTTTTTGTTATTTTAACATCATAAATAGTAATCTGGCATTAAATATTTGTGATCTGGGCCAGTAACCTTTTTCAGTCTCACAGGACTTTTTTTAATTAAACTATATCTTTGTCCCATGTCTATAATCCTCTCTTTGACATTTTATATACAAGACACCTTGCTGCAAAAAGGTCAAGCAGTACAGTTATAAATGGAAAAGAGATTAAAAGTATTCTCAAGCCACAGTGATCTAAAAGAGAGTTAAATATGGAGTGTTCTTCACAGGCTTCCTTAGATGAGTTAAGAGGAAACCCTGTTGGCAGATTTTTATTATAAAAGCAGTAAAGCAAATGAAAATTATTTGACAAAAAAATGAATAATGCACAATTTGAATTTGCATATTGGAATAATTATCTCTAAAAGAACCCTATAGGGTTCTGTCTCCATAAAACTTTTATGTAGACCATTGCCAAACGCGACTTATGTGTTTATATAATTTTTCTTTCTAACATAGTTTCATTATAAAAATAAAACCCCCAAACAACTACAGTAGCATCTTGCTACAGTTAATTACATCTTCTTTTTTTTTTTCCCTCTGCAAAAGAAACATGATGGAAATAAAGCACTCCTTCCTGAAAAGTCTGTGAGAAATTCAAGAATGGGAAATGGCAAGAGATACCACAGGAGCCAGTGTAAGTCAGAGAAGGGTAGTTATAAAGTAGTGTAAGTAAACATATCCGCAGTACAAGTGAGTGGCTTCTTTATTTTCATCAGAACATTAAGCAGAAATTGAAGGAACATTTTTCCCTAATATTCTCCAGCTGGCATATTATGACCTCAACTTGCTCCCTCTATGCCACACTGGAATAGCTTTAATGGTGTATATGGGTACAACTAAACAATACATTATTTGTAATGTCTTAAGTAACCTAGCAAAGCATGGTACCCAATTGCTGAAATGCTGTTGTGTATCTTTCAGAGTCTACTTTGTTACCCCCAAGAGGCCAAACCCTGATTTGGAAACTCTTTACTGCTAATTTCTTTCTATCAATTTTGTCTAGTCCAGTGAAAGAAGGATATTTCTTCTAACTCTATGTCATCAGAGTGCCTGTTGTTTAGATGCAAATGCTGGAGACAGCATGGTTTGCAATGACCCCTACTTCTCCATTTCACTTTCGTATGGTCTGTTAGTATGTGTGTTTTAAAATGGTCCACTGACTGACTTAGATACAAAAGAGGGTTTTTACACCATCTGCTTAAGACTATCTGAGCCATCTAACCAAGGTGTGATGCAGAGGACTTAAGTTTAGGAGCCGAGTTCCCTGTAGTGTCTCTTCACAGGCAGCTATTCAATGTGCCTAAATTAGCAGAGTTAGTGGAGATACCCCAAAAAATCCCAGCGCAGACATAGTGTTTGTGGGGATAGCAAAACCAGAGTCAGTATACGTGTATTACAGACCTAAATTTACATCAGAATGCTACTATTCAAAATTTTAAATATAAGAGCTTCAATCCTGTTGTTTCTTTCTTCCTTTCTGCCGCTTCAATCTTTGTCCTAAATAGAAGGTTTCCAATTTCTTTCAGCTGTTAGGAGATTGCATAAAGCAACCAAACTGTTGGTATCCAACAAATCCAGCCCCTGTCCAAAGAAACTAGACACCCTGTTTGTAGAACGTCATATCTGACAGGGCTAGATTAACAGCTCTGAGCCTGTTGACTCAGTCTTACTAGATCTGTGTGCTAATGAAATAAACATTCGAAAGAGAATCCATAGCAATTTAGAAGGTAAAAACTTGCCCGTAGTGCAAAGGCAAAATATAACAAATGTGAAGCTCAACTACACATTAGTGTGAAGAAGCAATGTGATAAATTGGTCACCCTCTCCACATGCACACAGCTTCATTATGCATGTGAAGACCTAACTGCTTCCTTCTGTACAGAGTTTTCTGTTGTCTTTTCAGCTGTTCAGAATAAAAGCAAGCTTGTGACGATCACGCCCCACATACCTCTAAGGCAGCTCTTGCTAAATGAGGGAGCTCCATTACAAAGGGTGCACTGCAGAGCTTGGGCTTAGGGCTCGGCACGCTCTGAGAGTCCCCATCTCATCTCTCAATCACTTACGTGCTCTGGTACTCCTATGACTCAGGATTTTTGACAGCTTTCATAAAGTGCCATACATTAGAAATCTGTAAGGGGAAAGCAAATGCCATTAATCATTTTTGTATTACTCAAAGTATGTTTCCACTGGAAAAGACAACTCTAACTGTATTGTAAGCATATTGTTGACATTGCAATGGTCCAAAATTGGTTTAAAACCAGCTGATCCATCCACCTGAGAATAGAGTTTTAAATTACACTTTAGTCAACCTAAAAGCAAACTGCTGCAAAAAGTGTCTCATTTTTACCATTCTTCCAGTCTTCTCCCTTTGTGCTGGCTTTGGCACTTGCCCACTTCCAGAGTGAACTTGTTCAGCTCACTAAACTGACAGAAAAATGTTGGGTTACTTAGCTGTCATTAGTCATCTCTTTGCAAATGTTTTCTGCCGATTTAGCTCCCTAAATCTGGTTTCCACGGAATGCCAGAGACAGTCCCAGGAAGTGTCAGAAGGATATGGCTGGGATCAGGGAGGAAGGGGACATAGCCTGCTACTGTATAGGCTCAATAGTGACACAAAACTTTTTCCTCTGGCTCTCTTCTGCCCATGGTGATTCTCAAGTGACATGTGGTTTGCCTTGGCACTTCTAGGTTACGCTCTTTCTTGTTGCCCTTGCAGATGGAATAGTTAAAGAACAAGGAATATAATCATGTTTTGATCACTTTCTGGTTGTCTGGGGGTTCATGGAATCAGTGAGCCCGAAATTTGGCCCAAGAACCTATGGCATTGCACTTCTGCCTCAATTTCTGTAACCATGCCAAATGCATCTGGGTTTCTTTCTGAACATATCTTTGGCAATACTGTGAGTAGCAACACTATATTTGTAAGAAGTGAGAGAACATCAAACATCAAAACAATATAAAGTGTCATTTGCTGACCGTGAAAATTTGACTTTGAAAATTCACATTTGACTCCATGAAAATGCTGAAATGATGTTTTAGGAAAACTGCATTATTTCATTATTCACTGAATACCGAATAGCAGTCACTATTCAATTGACTAAACAAAGGTGGGTGTTGGCATTTCCAGTGCATAAGGAGTCTTATCTGGCCTCCAGCTTCCACTCCTAAAAGTCTCAGGACTGTGTGACATCTGCCAGCCCCATGTGGATGTCTCAGATAACCCCAAGGGTATCTCAAATTGCACTGTGTTTTGGCAACTGATTTGAATCCCATGGTCTATTAGTGGGATTTAGGTACTCAGGTCATGTGTCAATAGCTACATGTAGCATGTAGCTGTCTACATCCAGGTGTTTTAATCTCAAGCTGAACCCCTTCCTGAAAGCTCAGTTTATTTCTTAAACATAGGTGTCTAGTGCCATTTTAGAGGTTCCAGAGCATCTCAGATATCTACCTGAGGGTGCCAGATATAACATAGGACATATGAAAGAGATCTGTGCCCTCTTGCAATGACAGCTGGAGTCAAAGGATCTCTGAGATGGCACTAGATCTTATGTTTAGATAAGTGAATTGAGTCCTGAGCTGTTCAGAGTCACAAGTAGATGCTCTGAAAGGAATTGTCCCAAAATATAGCAGCCTAAACACTTTTCACAAGTGGGGTGGTTTGGGTTTTTTTTGGTTTGGTTTGGTTTTGTTTGTTTGTTTGTTTGTTTTTGGGTGTTTTGGGGTTTTTTTTGTCTGGACCCCTTTTCTTCCATTAAATAATTTGGGCAACTCTTCCTCCTAGCTCCATGCCTACAAATGGGTGAATGCCACACTTTTCCTGTCTGTTTCAAATTCCTGCAGCCCCAGCCTGCAGTCCCTCATCTCCCTTTGCAGGTGTATGCTGCTCAAGGCATGTCTGTCTCTTGGTGGGCTATTGCTAGGGAGTTGGCAGAAAAACACCCTTGCACCTCAAGCTCCAGCAAATCTGTCCCCAACCTTGCTTTCTTGTGGTCCCTCAGAGGAAGCGTTCTGTTTTCACATGGCTTCAAAAGAAGACATGGAGAAAATGCAAGGGAAAAGGAAAGACATAGGCCAGCTGACATATTCATAGAGGCTTCAAGGATATACTGCACACTCCCCTGAGGTTGTTCACCTTGACAGTTGAGAATCAGCAATTTAGAACTAGAAGTATAGAAACACTGCAGGAAGCACAATAGGGAAACAAAGAGTATATTAGTTTCTTAATCACTGCTGTCTCTTATTTGAAATTAAGAAATGTATGAAACTGCATATATATTTTTCCCTCCATGGAATTCAAACTATATTGCGTATGTGATAAAAATGACTTTCCCATAATAATTTACTTTCCCACTCACATCAATATTCATACCCTAGTGTAGGGTTTAAAACAGATTTTTCCATTGCATCTGTCCACAGAGCAAACAAATCTTTATGCATGTTCTTCAATTAACTTTACTTGGAGCAGACTCCATTAACATGTAAATGAAAAAGTCACTCTGGCCTGGTCTACAATGCCCTAGAAGCTTTCACCGGTCTATTTGGTTACAATTATGAAAAAATCATACCTTTAACAAATACAGCTAAACTGCCAAAAGCCCTAATGTGGTGTGGTTACATTAAGAAATACTTTAATTTACTATTGTCTCCCCTCTCAGAAAGTAGCAACATCTCATTAGTTATATAACTACAGCAAAACTTTAAAGCAGAGTTATCTATACTTTGCTAGCTCAGCAACAAAAAGAATAGTACATAAATGTAACAAAGCTACAATTCTTCTTTTTAAAGGTTAGCAAAATCTATAAAGGTTAACTTTAAGCCAGCATTGAGGTTGTTACGATATCAAAAGCTGTATTGCTCTACCCGCACTGTTGTTGATAATCAGTGGGATCTATAGTTACTGTTTTGCTAAACACTGTTCAAGACCTTAACTGTGATCACAGTAAGCAAGTTAGCACCTGCCGAAACTTGTAGTTCTGCTAATGAAAAATTTCACACAAAGTGCTGGATTGAGCTGCAGACCACTTTTCGCCATCAATTGACTTCTTTCACAGGTGATCATAGCGTATGAGAGAGCTTGGGATGCAAAATTATTTGTGAAATATTTTCCATCTAGTAATTCATTGTGTATAGCTTTGCATATCATCCCTAATGATTTAATGTGCCACAGAATAAGCCTATCTCCATTATTCATTGTGATTTTCACAGTCTTTCTTTCTGCTACATTCTCCAACAATTTAATGTTGCTAGCAAAGTAAATATCCTCAAAAAATAGTTCTTTCTTTCATGGAAGAAAGGCCTTTAGCTAACTGCAGCAGCGAGGTAAAACATAAGAACAACCTGGATATGTGGCTTGAAGAGCTTCCTTGGTATTTTTGCCTTCTTTTGGGGTGCAAACCTATTTCTACACACCAAAAGGTAGCCTATGCCCTCCTTCAGTAGTTTTCTTCCTGCAGGTTACAGTTTATTTTTAAAAGCTGAGCCCGCAGCTCTGCGGCAGCTGTGCCCTTCTGTGCAGCACGTCCCACTGGACATACTGAGGAGCGAGTATTCATCTTGTGTTCTCCAGACATTCACATGCCCCACAGCTCAAGGGTCCCCCTGGGAAGTGGTGGGCTCTCCCAAAGATTGAGGCATGTATTGCTGGTGGGTTTTTTTTTTAAGTGATAGAGCTCTCCTGGCCTCTGTAAAGTAAGAATTTGCCTGGAAAAATTGACCATCCTTCCTGCAGACCATTTGTGAATTTACAGTATGTTAAATCTTGAGTGACTCGGGCTGTCTGCTGAGTACTCACAAACCATATTCCATCCACCAACCAGTTTTTGATACATGACAGAATTTTTTGTTCTCAGTCTGCTGTTGTTAGTATTTGGCAACAGTCTTTAGCAAGGGACGTCAGAACCTTTCTGTAAATTATACTTACTTGTATTCCTAGCTAAACCTCTGTGGCTTCCTTCCTGGATTCTGTGAGGTTGGAAAAATAAAAATTACACCCAGAGAAGCCGTGAAGATCGATTTAAAAAATGTATCATATATTTATAGCAATAATACCTAGGTAGTTTTAAAAAGGTCTTTTAATGGCTGGTTATGGAAATAGTTTTGGACAATTTCAGTGGTACTAAAGCACTGTTCCCTTTTCTATAATTCCCAAGGTCATCCTTTGTTCCTTCTTTCTTTCTTTAGATAAAAATCAATCCTTGAGAATGGCTTCTGCTATTAGAGGTATATTACATATTTTAGTAGTTCAGCTACTTTTTGTTTTTCCCTTTTAAAACTCTCAAATGAATACTATCCAGCCCCAGGGATTTTCTACCATTAACTTTATCTAGTTGCTCTAATGCCTCATCTTCAGAGGCCACTCTCTCTGACAATGCCTCATCTGTAAAAATTAACCTTGAGTTAGGAATGTCTGCCTCATCCTCATTAGTGAAGACTGATTACAAAGAATTCATGTAATTTCTCCACAATCTCTTCATCCTTTTTAATTACAACTTTAGTGGTCCAGTTGACCTAGACACTTATTTAGTGTGTTCTTCCTGATACAGATAAAGAATTTCTTACTGTTGGTTTTAATGCGTTTTGACTATTAGCCTTTTTAAAAAACTTTTCATTGAAAATTATAATTCAGTCTATACAAAAAATTATTTTTTCCTCATGAGAAGTCTAACTGCTTATAACAAGATTGATATCTGGTTTTACTTTTGTATAACTTTCTTAAGAGAAGTGTTAAGCAGGCAAGCCAGCAGATACTAAGGGATGTTGCCCAACATGACGTCTATTATTCAGGTCACTACTGTTTCATGAATTTTGGGAACTGCAAACACAAACACCACTTGGAGGAAAGGGATTCTTTCTGTCCACACCATCCAGCAAGATGCATCAACATTAGGAAACACATGCTGGATCGCAGCTGGGTCCAGGTACCATGTGTAGGGTATTCTGTAAAAGTTGACTTTGTCCAAGCACACAAGGCATGCCTCTATTTGGTTAACCTTCCTGTCTTCCCCTTCTTGATTAATTTTTTTTGTACAATTTAGGAATCAATCCTTTTCTCTTGAGTTTGTGTATTACGATTGAAGATAAAAACTTTTACTGCATTTGGTCATTGTATATTCCCTGGTAACTTTTAAATCCTTTACCAGAAGAGATGGTCTGAGAGGTACCTGTACAGACCCAGTCATGTCTTCACGTCTAATAGGTTCTTGGAGAGAAATTCTGCATTTTTAATAGAGGTTGCATATGGGGAACAAAAAAACCTTTCATCTACACCGAAGTATCACAGGGTACCCTGAATAAAGTTGTCTTTTTTAATTTTATGTATGAAACTGTATCTTACCCAGCATTTCTGAGAAATCCACTTTCCCAAGCCATTCCTACTTTGTGACAATCGCACACCATTGAATAAGGTTTCATAATAGTTTATAATACTTCTTAACTGAGTGATATAATTATATAGTTTCAGGTATTCCAGTACTTTCCGCTTTAGAAATTAGAACGCTGAGACATTCACCTTTACTCGTATTTCCAGAAGTCACTGTTTGTCATGTCTCTAAACACAGAAACATAACACACACAAAATAGAAGAAATGTTGGTACTAATACCTGCTCTATCCATTGAAGAAAATCTCATCCCTATGTATTCTTCAAGCGCTTTTGTTATTTTAAAATAGTTGCATATAACAATATTCTAATTTTTTTCTTTAAATTTTTCATACATTCTTCCTCCGTGTATTTTTAATATTCAAATTTACTTTTCCCAGGAATCCAAATTTGTACATTTCTGATTTATCCTAAAGAATTAAATATCCAGAAACTAAACAGAATTTTCATATTTAGAAATTTGCTTTTAAGCAGAAAACTCAGTCTTGAAGAAAATGCCTCACATCTACTGCAGAGAAAACTGTATTATATTCTGACTTTGATCTGTCCTAGCTGCTAGTCTTTTATATTACTGAGTTATTCTCTGTATATCTGTCTTTGACCTCATATTAATCACACTGTAGCTCTATTCCTTAACATTTAGTAAACTGTTGTTTGTAATACCTTTTGTTCTCTTTGTCTGGCTTTTAGGTGTTCTACTGCTTTATACTAACCATATAAATATTTATTGGCATATAAGAAGTATGACTCTATATACTGACTGGGGTTTTGCCTGGGAGTGGGTGCTTCTATATCAAGTCTGTGTCCCAGCTCAGCTGGGTATGGAAACCAAGAGGCAGTCCTCCTGCTCTTTCCCTTCTTCAGCCTGGAAATTTCATCCTCAACATAAGAGCAGATTTCTGTAAGTAGTCCCTACATTTTCTTTGACTCTGTCTCTTTCATTGCTCATTTTTGGATTTGCAGGCTAGTAACAAAATGCCGTGCAAGCATAAACAAACCAACTTGGCTGAGGCAGTGCAGTTACTGATGCTGTCTAGCTGCATTTAGCGGGGCTGTATTGATGATAGCCAAACCATCTGATTGAGAGCTGGCAGAAACACTATTGGTTATGATACCACGTTTTGCCCTGCAGCTCTTGATGTGTTTTGGTTTTTTTTATTTATACAATACATGTAACTTTCTTATGCTGACGTTTTAACTGTGTTTCAAGGTTGTTGGCAGTTTCAAGAATAAATTTTTGAGATACTCAAGATCAACTCTTTTCATTTTAATCTTATTCAGGTTATTTGGTCTCTATTGTGTCACAACAGGAGACATCTCTGTGTTTGGGATTTGAGTATTCATGCACTCCTATGTGTGAAGGCAGTTGACCTGTTGAAAGAAAACATCTTAATGAACTCATTTAAGTTTTCTTTAAAAACTGCAGTCTTACTGATAGCTACTGAGACGCCAAGAAACCAGAGCCTAGACTGAAGCCACGGAGACCTGCAAAGGGACTTGACCTGAGCTCATACCTGTGTGACTGCAGACAGTTTCCACTGCTGATATATAGCACAGTAGGCCACTTCAAGGACTATTCTCATAATTCAGAAGTGCTCTGTAACATGGAAAAATGCTTTATGCTCCCCCTAAGGGTGAGGAGAGTACTGAATTTGGGTCTTCCACAGCCTCAACCAGTGCTCCATCAACCAGGCTGTTGCTTAAAGCAAAGACCAATAATTTTAAACAGAAGAGTGAGTCTGGCTCAGCTGCTAGGAGGAAAGTGTATGGGACCCACACTTCACCAGGGAGTGAAAGACTGTGGTAGCTGAGCTGTCTTTCCATGTCCCCAGGTGAAAGGATGGAGACCAAGCATTTGAACTAGCCCCAGAGTCACCCAAATCCTTCATGGGGCTAGCTCTTTTCTTGACTGGCTTCTCACCAAGAGGATGAAAATGCGAATTTGTATCTTAGCCATCCTTTTAGACCATCACTCCCAAATCTGTTGTTAGTTGGGGTCCAATTCTGCCACTCCTTTGAGCAGCACCTTAATGCACACGCAGAACCACTGAATTCAATGTGACTAATTGTGCAGTAAAGTACTAATCAGGTTGAATAATGGCAGCAGAATAGGGCCCTCGGTAATAAGAATTAATCATACCAGATCTTTGAAACTGATTTTTTCATTGTACAGCTGAGCTGACAGAACAGATGAAAGCAAAAGAGACAATACTCAGGAGCATAGTTACTGATAAATAATTACAACAAGGACATTATAATTATTTAATTAAAATTTGTGCATGGGGAGAGATTATGAGTCTTTCAGCTTGCTGCCTCATTTAGATGATACTAGTCATTAACCAATTTTGCTGTAGTCAGCTACTAAATGTCCACACAGCCTGCCTTATTTTTTAAACCTCTTCAATCAGCAAAACTGGCTGCATGCACTGTGTAATGCTACTGAAGAACAAAGTGCCACACTTAGTAATATAATTAAAGGCAGTCTTGAGTTTTTAAAGAAAACTTGTACTTTAATTAATCAAGACCATCAAATAAACAGGAACAGTAGAGTGTTTATCTCTGCTTCTGAAGTTATTAATTACCAAACCACACAGAGATCACTGTGGAGTTGACAATGCCCCTGTAATTTTTCCTACTGAAGTTATTTTGCTCCTTCCCTTAATATCATTTTCCACTGGCTTTTGTCTGGGAATATAAACATCACAGACATATAATGTGTCAGAACAGTGGTATCTACATCACAATAAAAAACACATTTTCAAGATCACCTTCCCCAGCAATTTCTTCACATCTACTAATTTTCTAGTCCAAGTCTGTCTTTAGGAACTTTTTCCCAGCATGTCTTTCTGCAGCTTGCCGTCTTGAATTTGCACCCTTAAAGCAGGCATTTTGCAACCAGCTGTATCTTTCTGTTTTTCCAACTGGCAGATATTTTATTTCTTCTTATGTTTTCCCTCAGTTTCCAGCTGGTAGGTATTCTAACACCTCTAATGTTTTCCCTCAGTTTTCAGCTTCCCATTGCCAAACAGATGGCATGTTCTCACATTTACACAACAAATCCTAATGTTCTTTCGGTTATACCAATACACAATAGGAGTGACACTTCTGCATCTGAGAGAGTTCAGGCTATGTAAAATAGGTATTTGCAATGGAAAAAACGAGGCCCACAAACGTAAGGAGATATGAGTATACAAAATACACAGAATTTAATTTCACTAAAAGAGGACAAGCACTTCAGAAATTAATGTACAACTATTGTAGAATAGTATCATCTTTTTGTGGGCTTTTTGAAACACCCTGTTGCATTTTATAACATTACTTCAATGCATTCTGTTTTCCTTCTGTTCTAGCAGACTTTGCAATAAGGACTTATATACTCTGAAAATCCAGTAACATTGGAATGGAACTATTTAATTCTCTGGTGCAAAAGAGTGCTGAAGGTCAATGTGTGCAATTATTTTGGGTTTTCAGGGGGAACAGCACACCCAGACCAAAACCAACACATGTCCTTAGCCACCCGACTGAGAAATTTTAGATGGGATCATCCCACGCGGGCAACTTCAGCTTCCTGGGCTGAAAGCCTAAGATGCTAATGTAAAAAGCAAGAAAAAATGAGAATGTGAACAACAAAAAAAATCCATTTAAATTTCATAGGTCAGGGTCCTCTTAAAAATGCTTAACCAATAGGCATGAAATATATCATTTTGACTCTAAAATGAGCGGGATGAGAAATAAAGCAAAAATATCACTGTAACTATGAGCTCCCACAAACTTCAATGTCTGGGTATTCAGCATGAAAATAGAAAAAAAACCCCAGATTTTCAAATTCATTCCCTCATCTGCATTTCAATAATAATTGCTCCATGATAATCAACTATCAGAAACACTTGACTGATAGCAATCAAGAATAATTGTATTTATTCCATTGATATTAAAGTGATAAAACCTCTTCAGGTTTTTGCTGTGTTCTCAAACTATTTGCTGGTTAGGTTGTTTGCAATCCTTATTCAGCACCTGAAGCCTCATTTCCCCCTTCCTCTCATGAAGAAATTAGGTTACCTATAAAAAATATTGATTAGAACAGATAGCAATGCCCAAATTTTTTCTTGTCCTCCCTGTAGGGACAAAATTAGTTTTTATTGTACTCACAGTTCTCTAGAATAATGCATGAATCATATCCTTTAGCAGTTTCAGTATTAAATGCAAGTATTGAAGACAGCCCTCATTTACTCTAGGATCACTGTTTCTGCTCAAGAACTAACTACACATTATACCTTCTGAACCAACAAAAAAAGTCATGCCTAGTTTCCCCTGAAACAATTTTTTAATTAATTATTTAAAATCACTACTTATCATTTCCATTTTAACATTTCCAACAAATATGATCAAACTTGAGAATTTACTCTATAAATAACCCCAGTTCTATACTGAGGACCAGGCTGCTAAGGGAGGAGGGAGTTCTGCGATTCTACAATCTGGCACATCTAAACTCAAGTTTGTTCCATGACAACTTGACTCAATTTCTTGAACATCTTGCTTCATAACAGTAGAGGACTGAGTGCCAATAAATTACACTGTGATTATTTTTTCTTTTCGTGTCAAATTTTACCAGTTCCTTTGTATGTAAAGCTTCCCCACATAGTGGTCATTTTAAGGTACATCCTAAATTAAGATCTTTGGTTTATCCTGTCTGAACCATATAATTTATTTTCTGCTGAAATTTGTCATTTTTTTCTAAGAACGAAGAGTTGTCAGCTATTTATAAAGGGAATTCATATATACTTCAGAGCATAGCTTTGAAACCTGAATTAAATGCACTCTGTTTCAATGATGTTATCACCCTCCATCCAGTCTTCTCATGAGTGATTTTTAATGAAGCTAGAACTATTATGAGAGTAGTGGATGCACTGGTGTATGAACTTGCCTGGACAATTTTTGTCTGTGTGATCTAGCACTCTCCTTGGACATGGGCTTCTTTTGAAGGATATCATGGGCCAGTTGCAAAAGCTCTGTTTAAGATCCCCCTAGAGAAATGCTGAAGGATGGGGACAGTCTTTCAGACTGTGCATCCATCAGGTACCGAACACTATTGATGGAAGATGCCATTTGCCTTCAAAATGCACTTTTCTGAATGATTTTCTAGATATATAAGCCCTTAGAAATTGAGATAAGTCTCTCTTCCAAAACACCATAGGAAACAATAGTGACACAAGCCGTCTATTTTTTTTTTTTAACTCAGGCATTCGTAATTTAAATTCACGTCATGTCCTAAGGAAACACATATTAATCAAGCTATGACAGAGGGCAGCGGAACATTTTGATTCTGTCTGCGTAGACTAGTTATATATTCTTGGAGTCAGAGAAAGTGTGACTTCATGTATGTGTGACTTAGTGGTTAAGACACTAAGTGCCCAAGGACATTAGAAGCTGACGTTAAAGGTGGAGAAGACTGTTCTGATGAGTATTTCACCTAAAGATACCTGACAATCCAGTGGTTATGAAAGCGTCTTGGGAAATGAAGGTTCACATCCCCTTACACAAAACTGAATGCATGTTTTCCACATGGCAAATGACTACAGAAACCACTGAGCTTTTGGGAGGATCACTTCAAGCAGGATTTTTTTTAGCATCAGATTCATTAGATTTGATCTAACAGTGTCTAATAAATCATACTCTGAAGATAAGGTGAATGGAGAATCATTCATGGGCCAGGCATGAAAGAGATGTCAGGCTGCACCGCACCAAGTTGCAGCTGGCCATGGTCAGAAGCAGAACCGCAAACACACAGGAAAACTCCTGGAGAAACTGCTGATGCTTACGATTTTGATACCTCCCAGGTTATTGAGCAGGCTAGGGGATGAAGAGAAAGGGGGCCTAGAGCTTCATTTTGGCTTTAGATTTTTAGCCCTACCCACAATTCTTTTTCTGATCTGGCCATTAAAGGCTTTGCCTTAAGAAGATGAACATACGTCGTAACATTGGTGAGTAACTTGACCAGTAAACACACTGAAACCTTTTGTAGGAAAATTGTCACTCTTGCATGAGAAGCTGAGACAGTCACAGAAGTAATCAGCCAGTGCTGCTGCCAGTAGGTTAATTGGCAGAGAAGTGTTTCAAGGAGTTTATTCTGATTCAGAAATATATCATATTTAATTCAAGCTTACAAAGGCCATGAGTTATTTCTTTTTATGAGAGACTAGCAGTGGCAATGGCAGGGTAGCATATTGCTGCTGATGACACGCTAATGACACACTGATGACATGCTACCTCATCCGCCAGTTTCCCAGCTATTCCAAACCTTTAAGACTTACATGCCCAGAAGTCCTCTCCATTTTACTGTAGTGAAATCACTCTTGTACGTTCCGGTTTTCTTAATGTGTGTGTTTTAGTTCTCATGATTTTGAGTGCTTCTTGTATGTAGATGTGGTTCAAATTTCTTTCCCAGTGTTCTCTGAGGACATTGCGCTTCAGAGCCATTTCCTGCTCTTTATGTGAAGTATCTATTGGAATGCCTGAGAAATATGCTAAGATAAATAAAAATTATATTTTTAGGTTCAGATGCTACTCAGAGGTCTTTTTCCTTTGAGGTGAACTCCTAATTTATTTCCCATTTCCCCAGCTGGCAGTCTAGACAGCATGCCCATCCAAGTCAATCACATGCCAGCAAGCCATCACTGCTGCGTGAACTCGTTCATCTTCTTCACCACAGCAGTCGTACAGCTGGTTGGAGACGCAGATGGTAGCCAGAGAAGCCCTGTCCTGTAACAATCCAGCATCCTATGGTACAGGGCAGTAACTGAAAATTGGAGTGTGTAACACCATGGACATGTGAAGGTGTGGCTGTGCAGAGCCAGGTCGTGGACCACACTGAATTTGGCCCACTTCATCTGAGCTACCTTCATCACATAAAGCATAGACACAGCTTTCGCATCCTGCTCACACCCTGCGTGAGAAAAGCGTGGGACACTCTTCCCCTCTGGTTTATTGCATTCCTCAGATGGGTTTGCTTCACAATATTGCTGATGTTCTGTTGTCTTATTTGAAAATACACAAGTGGCCAATGAGAGCACAACCCTTTTGGGCACCAGTCCAAAGCAATATCAAGCCTCCTGTTAGCTTCCCAGCTGGGAATGCCACAGTAATTAAAATTAGTCACACATACAAGATGAGTGGATAAAAGTGAGAGAAAAGCTAAAGAAAATGAATTAATGGGAGGTGTAAAAGTGCAGCTAGATAGTGAAAATTAAATACAGAGAAAAATGATCATGGTTATGAAGCTTGGCAGCAAGACAGTGACCAGAAAACAGACAAATTATGCAAGTGGCATTCAAGCACTACAGCCAGAGGCTGGCAGTGCTAGTGATGAACTGGATGTACTTGACCAGCTGGCTTCAAGGACCTCTGGACTCCAGGCAGAGAACTTTTCCAGGGCTACGCAAATTGAGAGGAATATGATGGAACATTTTTGAAAATAGGTTCTCCAATACCATTCCCTCTGCCTTAATATCTGCACGGTCAAACATCAAGTAAAAAGGTGGGTGCTTGAGACAGGAATCTTCTACGACTGATTACCCATATTAGACTTAATAGTATGCCTTTCTTCAGTGTGCTGGAGTCTATTACAGTTTACACTTAACTTTATCAGTCCCACTTTTCTTAACGACTTGCGAAGGGGATGAATATATGGGAGGCAGTAGACATCGGGGCTTGTCAGAAGACATTTCTTCTTGGCAGCCTAGGAGGAGACTGACTGAAGTTTTGCAAGTAGGGTTTTTGCAGATACAGGAAGAAGTCCGTGACATAGGAATGCTCAATATGTTGATGATGGGACCTGGATAATATAATTTTCAAAAAATTTAACGACCTCTTCCCAGTGGAGGGCTGGATTTATGCTGAAACAGACCACTTCCATTGCTATCTTTTCTTCTGTAATAGTTCTTTTTTTGGTCACTATTTAATTTGTATTTTGCTTTTGACCTCTTTGTATTCTCTAACTCTTTATCTTCCTCTTATTGAATAATGCATGTTGATGACCAAATTGGAAATTTTCCTAGGTATTTCCAATGTACCCTCTCTATGTTTCTCTGCAGACACTCTCTTGCTCCTGCGCATCTGTAGAAAATGAAAGACCCAACTGCTTTATTGTTAGAGAAAAGCCTTTGAACTTACCCAAAACCTCAGGTGGAGAGAAGTTCCCCAGAAGAAACAGCTCTCTGCCACTGTCCAATGGTGTGTAGAGGAATATACATTTACAGAGAGAATATTTTTATTATGTCAGTAAACTCTCTAAGTCAGAAATCCCCCATTACTTTTTTACGAATGACCCAAACTGTGCACAAGGTTTGAATTAGTCAGTTGATGGGACTGAACTTCACTCACGGCAGCTTCTTCCCAGTAGCCATCTGTACATGGGCACTTCAGGCATCAGCAAATGGGGATACATCAACCTGCCAGGTTACGTGGCAGTTATATGAGTTAACTCCTAGTAACTTCATACTCAATAATTGTGCGCCTTCTAATAAAATTTTGCTGGTGTCTCACAGTGACAGGCCTGAAAAGAAGAAGCTACAGCCTGCTAAGGACAAAGAGCATCAGAAATGCTTCTTCTTTTCTCTTCTTTTTATTTTCTACCTAATTGCATGTAGTAATGTTAGCAAGGATCCATATTTATTTGAACCTTCATTTCCTGGAGGTAAACCGTGACAAAAACTGCACAGACAGTGTAGAGCACCCCAGGAAACAGGGCAGGAACCATGAAAGCAAAGCAAAGCAGCAAAGCAATTGCTGTGAGCGGCTGGGTAGCCCGGGGAGAAAGCGTGCGCCTCTGAGAGGGGAAAGTGTCAGGGACCTTCACCTGAGTCATTTCCAGCATGAGGTTCTCATCATTCGGCAGCGGAAACTTTGCTTTGTTCACAGACTGGCAAGGCAGTTGTTTGGGATTCTTATTTCAAGTTAGCTTTCTAGGTGATTACTGTATTACACATTATACTTGGAGCCTAGATTTATACAGTTTTTGAGCATGCACAGAAGCTTATTAAAATTAATTTTTTCCCTAAGGACTTCTTCATTCTGCTTTTTCACACACACTCTTCACAAAAGAAATGGCTCTTCAAAACTCATGTTTTTTGTCATAATAATTGCTTTACACCTCTTGGCAACTTTTCACACCATGTGTAAAGTACTGTTTCATTAAGGTTCATTAAGAGACAATATTTTAATTACAGTAAAAATCACAAAAATGCCTGCATATTGTTTTTAATGTTAATCATGTTATTTCATTTATAGAGAAGCATAAATGTATATGCAAACATACACACAGACACAGAAACAAATTTTGCAAAGCACTCTTGGAACTTAAGTGATAGGATAACAATTACTATTAAATATTTCATTCTGAGTGACAATAGGGCATGAAAAATAACTTATATTGCATGGTTGGAAAAGAAAATCGGTTTTTAAGGAAACCTTAAATTGCTATGAAAACTTCACGGTAAAATTGTCCATTACTATTTGTTAGAACTGCATGTTCCTTCATTGTTTTTATGATACAATACTCATTTCTGTTCAAATGAATATTTCTCTTCTTCTTTTATGGGAAAAGAGAACTCAAGGGTTAAATTACTAATGTAAAGCTCTAGTACTGATTACACAGGATGTATTTATAGACTACTAAATAGAACAATCACAGAAAGAACTGCTGGCCAGTTCCTGCTTTTTATCAGAGAGGGAGCTTGTGCTGCGATCAAGCCTCATCTAACCGTAGTGAGAAGCATCTAGAGCTTTGCCTCCAGAACAGCCTAATCACCAACTTATCTCCAAATTTTTCCATTTCATTGTGACTGAGAAAATTTTTTTCACAATTATCACCCTCAGTACATAAGTTACAAGAGTGCTCAGCAAAGGAGGTGTTTGTTATATATGGTTACTTATACTGTAGTTAAGAGATGATATGCCAAATAATGATGCTCCGAAATAGGCAGTATTGTTCACCAGTGAAAGTTGTGCACTGCAAATGGCTTCCCATGTGCAGCTCTTTATGTGTGACCGTTATCACCAAGAGCTGTTACCTAGGAAACAAAATGTGCTTACATACTACGTATGAGTTCCTTTAGAGTTACCTTTTCCACTAATACTCTAAGACATTTTAACTCTTTAATCCAATACTCATAATATACCCTTGTCTGAATACCACCAGAACCACAGTCATGAAATGGCCAGATTGACTAGTGTGGTCTTAGTCAGAAAAAAGAGTTTCTGTTAAGACAAACCATCTTTCAGCTATTATTTTTCTCCTGAGAGGATCAGTGTGCTGCTGGTATACTTGTGGGCAGTAGTTAGCAGCAAAAAGATGACACAGAAAGGATTGAAATATGTAGCCATTGTGTAACCGAATTGATATCTTAAACTCAGCATTCTTTTGCCAAACATTGATACCAAAATCTGAGGTGAATTTTGTAAATAAAAGAAGAATATTGAATCACACAACTGATTTTCTTATTCCAGCCCTGAGATTATGGACTGTTGGGACAAATATCCCAAGATCTTAGCTAACATGCGAACCTGCTTGCCTTGGCATACGTACATAATTCAGTTGCAGTTTGCTCTGGAGATAACGGTCCCTAGGTGCTTGTTTACCCCTGCACATTACATGTTGGTGGCAAAGACGACACTGAGTTTTCAGAACTTTTGACTCTGGAAAGGCAAATATTGAGCGTTATCTTTACATCTAAAGTTAGCAAGAAAGATTTCTTGAATTGGAGAAGGATAGTCAATCTGTAATTTGGGATATACAGATACAAAACTGTAGGTAAATACGTAAAGCTACATATGAAGTGAAGCTGCTAGAATGTGGTATCTCATGTATCTCATGGTCATTAACTCTGAAGCCTGTTGTATTGGCCTCTGAAAAGTAAATTTTGAGGGTTCCTGAGTATGTTTTACCTGGTGGATATGATGTTGTTAACAGATGAGTGTTGAGAGGCTATAACCAAATGATTCTGAATAAATTCAGACCTCATCACTTTCTATGCTGAGCCTTTCATATATCTATTGCAGTAAAGTGACTGGGTTTTAACACGAGATAATTTCTGAGAGGGAAGGAAGATATTAGAGGTCTATCGCTACAACAAAAGAACAAAGGATGATCTGAAACAAAAATACAAGATGAGGCTGAGAGCATATGCCAGTGATGAATGTGTACGCCAATAACCTAAGGTTTAGAAATCCTCACAAGAACTCTTTGTATTAAAAAAATAGGAAAAATGTCAGAAAATTTAGCTCTAAATATAAAAACCATCACAGTGATGCCCAGAATGAGACATTCAGGCCACGTTAGCCATCCTTGACGAAGTTTTATATTATTAGCTATAGCAAGCAGCTCTTCAGAGTATGTTTGTTGTGCAAATTGGCTTATTTTAGTCTGTGGTCATTCCATACAAGAAAAAAACCCACATTTTTTCAACTCTTTTTAGTCAATTAAGGACTCTTTTTCTCCTTTCATCATTAATGAACCAATTCTGCAACGAAGCATTACAATTCCACAAAAAATCAACCACCTAGTTGTCATTAGGCAAGTCTCATATACACATGCCTTCCGACTAGAGTAATTTTGTTTACATGAAAAGGGGCTGGGCAACTTGGCAGGAAGACACAACATTTCTTATAAGGCTCTGTACAGGGAGGCACTGTAAAAGCAATGTTCTGCAGCATACCTTTTGCGGGAGAAGAGAGGAGGCAAAGATCTGAAGGCAACAGGGCTAGGAAAGTCTAGATAACTTAAGCTGCCAAATCAATGGTCAGAGGCTTACAATTAACCTATTGATTGAAATGTTTGGGGTTTTAATCCTTAGAAATTTTGCTAACTAGTGATTTTGTAAGAAATGTCCAGCTATTAACTTACTGGCTTGAACTTTCCATTTTCTGTACTGAAGCAAAGATTTTTTTGTTGGGAAACAACGCACAGAAATCGATCTGGTGACTTCCAGAGCATCGAAATACTCCAGACTCTGGAGCTTATGATCTCGGCAGCAGAAGGAACCTTTTGCTTTGCTTTGCCTTGTTTTGTTTTAACTGCTTACCTCTGGCAGAACCAGAAGTATTTATTTTCTCTCTCCACCCTGTGAGTTCAGCAGGAGCTTAATTACCAGCCAGCATATTGTGATTGTCCGAGGAGTATCAGAAATGAGCAAATGTATCAAGGTTTGCACCACGGCTCAGGAGTAACAGCTACAGTCACTCACCAGCCTCAACTGTCAGCTCCATCTTCCTTCTGCATAAAAATAAACATTTCCCCCACAATAAAGTCTTTTTATAAAAGCAATAAAACAACTCAAGGGAGCATTGTTATCATGAGCTAATCACCCCCTTAGGGAATTAGAGGCACTTAGCTGCATCTAGAGCTTCAACACCTGAGGGGCTGTGATTATTTCATGATAACCAACAAGGCATGACAGACTGGGAGGTTAATTAGATAATATTCAAACTTGGTAATATTGAGTTTGAAGATTTCTTTTGAAGTTGTACAAGCAAAGCTCTGCTTATAAAACAGCAGTGGGATATCAGCACAGAAAGGATAATTAACATTTCCTACAAACGAACCAAGGTTTTGAATAGCTAAAGGAAAAAATAATAAAGTCAAAGTACTAAACCCTGAGGCACTCCTTTAACAATGAGTAATCCTGATGAATTCACTCCCTGGAATCTTGGGCAGAAATTGACTCAAATTATATAATGCCGTTTAGTTGCTAACCCCTAAATGGTGGAGGCACTTCAGTCAGTCTCATACTACTCGACGGTCCATTGTCTCAAAGAATTTAGGGGCACAGTAAACACAGTATTAATAATAAATAATCATCCCAGCTGCAATCATAGCCATTGGTTTGAGAAACTGTAAGAAACTGTGCTGCTGTACTGCGAGAGATTAAAGACAAAGGATGCTGCAAGCACTTAAAAATTATACAAGCAGTCATTTTTCTGGAAGAGCATTTTATTTTTGTGGACAATGGCAGTGAAGTTGCAGAAGTATCCGCACGCGTATGCGGGGACGGAACCACGCTGCAGACATGTATTAGTGGCTAGTTGCTCTGCGAGAACCTGGCCTACTGGTCCATGGGCTGCTGCCGTTTTGCCCACTCGCAGGCTTTGCATCGCCAGCTCTCGCCGACCTGAGTCACTCTGTAGCCACGTGAGCTGTGGATCCCACACAAGACCTGTGGAGGAGCTGCAGCTATCGGGAAGAGCAGGATGTTCCCTCCTGGTGGACAGGTGACTATAACGTCAGTTTAGAGCTCTCGGCTCTAATGCAGCTTCTAGGAACGACCTGTAACTTTTAAAGGTAATTATTTGTATTGACCATCAGTTAAAAAAACAAACCCAAACTTGACTATCTCTGACTTGTTTGCTTATAAAATGGAAAATGGAGATGACTGTTGGTGGCCCAAATATTCTCTGATTTTGGTAGCTTTCTCTTTAAAATAACTTTTGTTGGGTTACCAGAACTGGTGTTTAGTCAAGCACTTCTGGTCCTAAACCGTATATATGCTGCAGGACACATCACTACAATGAAGCTGAGATTGCCAGTCAGTCAGAAATTTACCAGCAAAATGGTTCTCCGTCATTAAATTCTGATTTAATAGAATCAAAACATTTCACTGGAACCTGTCAATTCCATCAAAACCTTCAACAGGGAAGCCAGTAATTTTGTGTTTTTTCTCGCCAGCCTTCCAACCCGCCGGTCAGGGGCTGGCAGCTTGCCTGGCTCTGCAGGCTGGCTCCTTCCCTGGCTCCCCGCTGCCCGTGACACAGGCTACCAGGCTGCCTGCCTCCCTGGGCTCCTGGGCACTCACGGCACACACTCTGCTGCTCCTTCAACACGGGCCATGTCAGCGCCCTGGCATGCCTGGTGCATGTCCAAGATTTTCCTCCTTACAAAAAAAGATGAAAAAAACCCCCCTCTACATATAATTGGACAAGAAGTACAGATTTTTTACATGCTCTTTCTGCAAAACTGTTCATAAATCTTCACTTTTCATTTCCATGCAAAAAAAAAAAAAAAAAAAAAAAAAGAAAGAAGAAGAAAAAAGAAGTGGAACTTTATAAGCCTGCACAGAAGTTAAAATTAAATAGAAAAGAGAAAAATTAATGGATTTGAGATAGGAAGGAAAAATTACATATTTAGATGCCAATGAAACAAGGATAGATGGGTACTAGAAAAAAATAGGAATAGGAACATACAGGAAGGAGTCACATAAGTTTTCTCAGAAGCTTAAGTGTTTGTCAGTCATTTCTTCTTTTAAAATATGAAACAATGGGCAATTACAAGGACGCCCTAAAACATCTCATGTACCTCCAAGAAGTGTATCAGAGTGGGATGAGCCAAATTCTGAAGGTGCCTGTTGCAGTGGCTAAAGAGGGCAGTCTGATGGCCACCGTGTATTAGATTTCTAAGAATAAATTGCTCAAGTTGGCAGAGAAGTATTCCATG
Source organism: Astur gentilis (assembly GCF_929443795.1). Classification (NCBI taxonomy): domain Eukaryota; kingdom Metazoa; phylum Chordata; class Aves; order Accipitriformes; family Accipitridae; genus Astur; species Astur gentilis. The sequence continues at coordinate 29,788,566 of NC_064890.1, read as the reverse complement.
TGAAAAGCTGAAAAATGGGAATGGAGAGCAAAGGATAAAAGCTCCATGAAAATACTTAAACTACAGCTTCCTCAGTGACACATGCACTAATCATTATCTAGAGAGCAGACTGCTCTTTTCAAAGTGCTCTTCCTTCTATCATTTGCCTCCTTCACCAACATCCTAAGTGCTTTCTTTTATATTTACTTAATTATTTATTCCTTTATGTGTTTGTATGTTTTTATCACTAAGACATCAGATATTTATGTCACTAGGAACATATCCTACTCTTAGACTATTTCAGATCATTTGTCCTTTATCTTATACTTACAAAATGCCTAGTGACACTTGTGGAATAAAGCACATGAATGTTTAATTAAATGAATACACTTAAGGTGACAGTGCAATTGCATTTTGGAAAAAAACGTGAAAACTTCTCCCACTGGATGTAATCCAGCACCCTCTAAAATCACAGGAAAGACAGCCACTGGAGCCATTGGAGTGCTTCAGACTTTTTTGAGAAAATATATCTTCAAGACTAAAGCTCTGGGAAAAGATACATGAGGGCGTCACATGGGTTCATTGGTGGTCCCTGTGGCTGCAGATCAATATAGACTTTGCTGTCTCTGCTGCTGTTATCAGATATGTCTTTGAGTTCAATAAATAAGTGCCAAGGTCTCAAGAACCTCAGTGCCAGCAGGGATACAGGGAAGAGGTCTTAGCACCAGGCTTGTTTGAAAGAGTGATCACAGACTCAGTTCTATGGCAAAGGTTTGGTCAAGTCTACTGCATACAAACATGGCCCTAACACAGTTTGACCAGCAATGATCAGAGCAAGAATTGAAGTCCAACCTGCCCATGGCAAGGTGAATGGCCTCAACCCCAGAAGCCTTCCCTTGGAGCACATGCTCATCTCCATGTTGCCACTCTCATTTATACCACGCTACTTCGTATTTGCATTTCATCAAGTCTTTGCTGCATGGCCAACAGTGCTAGATGTTTTCGTTTCAACATCTTCTCTTTCATCCTGCATCTAGCACAACTTTTATTTCGTTCCTCCTGATAACGTAGCACACTTAGCACCTGGGCATCCTCATCATAGGTGCGTTTTTGCAACTTCTTGTTAGGTAATGCTTTCACGTATCAGGTTTACCAGCTACACCTTCAAAGCCTTTTCCTGAGCAATTTACGTGGACCACGATTCCAGTGAGGCTGACATGGAGTACCCCTGTGCTCATAGGTAGGCTAGTAAAAATCCCTTCTGTCAGCAGGTGCACCAGCAAAAAATAGAACTTAACAGTGGCTTGCTTTCACTGGTATGAAGCTCATTTGGTATTCATGAAAGCCATGAGGATGTTGAGCTTGTAATGGTATAAACACTTAGCTACATTTTTTCTTAACATTGACTCCCATGGGGTTGCCAGAAGGGAAAAGAAAATATGTGAATCTATACAATAACTTATTTATATCCTTGCCTATAGCTTTCAGTGTCATCTCTACTGTATACACAATCTTTCTTATTAGAACAGTGAATCAGAATCTATGCATGAACACAGGTAACTATGTACATTGCATGTTACCAGCTTATTGATATGTAGTAAAATTCTGCTACTTTTACTCACAATGCAATCTCCAGAAAGAAAATCTCCAGCAATTTCCTCCAGAAAGGAACTTGCTGTTCCTACCTGTGTTTGCACTATATGTACCTGGAAATGTCACTTTCTATTTTCAGTTAAGAATTTCAGAAAAGGAAATAATTTGTTTCACATACTTCATTTGGCATCTTCTTTTCACCTAGCTGAAAATTTTGGGAAAAAACCCCAATCAGTCACAAAGTATGATGTTTAAAAAAAAAAAGAAATTGATCCAGCCATCAACCCCTCAGCCACAGATGGAAGTTTGAGGTCTGGTTCTGGTCTTTTCTGTCAAACAACTGCTGCCGAAGGTAAACCCGTCAGAAATACTGTCTAAACACTGAGAGTAGATGGGAGGGACAAGAGGAAAACAAGTAGCTGAGAGTCGTCTCACAGAAGTCAAGGACTTTTCATGTGAGTAAAGTTACTCACAAATAGCAAGTGTTTGCAGTCAGCCTTTTACACTGTAGTTCAATCTAACTTCAGAGAAAAAGATTAACATTCATTCTGCTTTTCTTTGTTCATGGATGCTTTAGGTAAAACTTTCTTCTCCTTCGCTCTTTCTTTCTCTCATAATTATGGCACATATCAAACTCCATCGGTGACAAGTTTTCAAACGCTTTCGCAGGGGAGACCACAACTTAACAGTTGCAGCTTTGCAAGCTGCTTTTCTTCCCACTTGACATTTTGTGGGCAAGCTCCTTTCCCATTACTGAGCAAGTAACATCCCTGTGGCAATCGCAGCAGTGGCTCACATCGAAAAGTAATACGAGGAAAGTATTTAACGTATGTGCAGCTGTCTGTGGTGTCACTCTAGCTGGTGGAAATAAACTGAAGAGATCAACCAGTTATTTGGGAAATACCACTGGTTGATAGGCCACAGTTAGTTGTTATTGATGTGTTTATGCAGCTTACCAAGAATTTAAATGTCAGAAAGGAATCTCTTGAGAGGGTCCTCCCAGCTCCCAAATGTACATCCTCACCCAGAAATATCCAATATAATTGGTTCATGTTTTGATTTAAGGGTGTTTCAACTAGCTTTTGGCCAAAATTCCTATCAATTATGAGTTTTAGAACAATTTGTTGATTCTTTTGGTATTTTTACATATTCTTATAAGACTCTGTATTTCCTCTTTCCTACTCGCAAAAGAAATGGCAGTGGCACTCTGTATGGATCATAAAAAGGCTGAAAAAATCTGTTATGAAACTTCCAATCTAATTGATAAAACAGGTTATAGTACAAATCAGAAGTTAAGAATTTAACTGAAGAGGGAATCTAAAGGTACTAGTGAAAAATAAGAAGGAAAATCTATTAAGACCAATAAAGAGGAATAATATGGAATATGGAATACTAAAGAATCATTAATACATATTTCTCCTCTGTTTTGAAAGGAAGAGGTTCATGAATTAATAGTTTATTTCATTTTATATACCATGCATTTTATTCCTTCAGTCACTGGGGAGGATGTTAAACAACACAATGTCTCCATATCTTCAGGGCCAGAAAGCTACACTCAGAAATGTTGAAAGAAATGGCTTTAGAAAGAAGTGTAAACCTAAGTCTTCGCTGCACAATGCAGAGAGGTACTGGGATGCTCAGGTTAGCTGAGGTATATCAAAATCCCTGCAACAGCCTTCTGGTAGACTTGTTAACCTAACCGAGAAACAGCCGAATACTGTGCCACAGATAATCAACATCAACATTGCACAGATGAAATCCCAGAAGACTCAAGGCGTTAATGACAAACTGATACTTTAAGAACAGGATGATCCAAGTAGCTATACAGTTAGCGCAGGTAAGATCGTACATAGAGTCTAGATGCAACTGGGGATTACTTAAGTACAGTATCAAAATCCCCATTTGTTTATAACAGAAAAATCTGTTCATTTATTACTCTTCTGTGATATTACCCATCTGATTGATACAGATGGCTATAAAATTCTTCAAGCACATCTACACTAGCAGGCACAGATTGTTGCTAAGTTTCTTCTACCCACCCAGGCACAACATGCTTTGACCTGGAAGCCCCATTAGATATGTCGGCACAGACGGTGCCTGAGCTCTTGGGGCAGCCTGGACAGAGAGGCTGTGCACACACGTATTCCCCAAGACTTCTGTAAAGCATTTGAGTCCAGGTGAGAGCCGAAAGAGAAGCCGGGCACCCACAAATTAGTAGGCACTGCAACAGCTCCTAAATGTTGTCCTTAACCCCCCGAATAGATTTAAAACTTCATACATCTATTTCTGTTTCCTTTAGAGTGTGTGGAAAGCAGTGGTGCAAAAGGACAGGCTGAAATAATCTGTGCAGGAAGGACCCTAGAGCTAACCCGGAGGAGACATGAAGTAGGGGACAGACTGAATGCCATCTCTGAGTCATCAGCATTTGAATCAGAGATGCAAGACAGCCTGTTGCTTCTGTTGGACCAGCAAAGAAGCCACAAGTCACAGAGCCAGGAGAACTGAGGAAAGGGAGACTACTTCACGGTGATCAGGACACATACATTGGAAAGTGTGTCCTGGAATCTGGGACCTGAGATTCTTTTTTTTTCTTTTTTTTTTTAACTCAAAATCTCTGCTCCCAACCTGACTGCTAGATAACAGTCATGTGGATATTCACTTGTTTTCTTTTTAGCAGTAAAGTTTACCATTCTTCAGGGTATAAGAATCCATGTGGCGTAAGTCTATGTCTGGATCACTGGGTCAAGAGTAAGCCTGTGGTAGATCATATGAGGGAGTGGAACACAGGTGCTGGCTTGGAGCTAGACATCATCTCTTTACCTGGGCTCCTCTGAGGCGCTAGTTCACCTGAAGATGTATATTCCTTGGCTTTTATATAACATCATGGCCACTGTCCAGCATCATGATCTCAGCATTACATGTGGGCATGTCTCTCTTAAGGAAGAGCATCTGCAGTAGAAGGTGGTTCTGAGCTTCAGACATAGGAGGGGACTGGTTAAAAAGTGCTGGTCGCAGCAACAATCAAGAAAAAAAGCCATGAACTCACCAAAGTAGCTATTTCCCTGCATTTTATTAAATGTTACTGAAAAGCTGCATTTTACCAAACTAAACTCTTAAGCTGGTTTTAATTATTAGCGTACTTGTGGACCAAATAGGTGGTCTTAGTCAAGTTAGCCTCTTACAAGATTAGCAGACATTTTAATGAGAAACAGAATCTGTTGGTTTTTTTTTTTACCAAAAACCTCAGGTTTGTTCGTGAACTTCTGACTAACTAAAAGTCTGTAAGAGCAGATTTTTAACCTTGAGAACGCATGCATGTATTCACACCATGCCCCCAAAATGCGCTGTATATTTTCACCAAGAATTCTTGGTAAGACCTTACAAACCCTCCCTTGCAAAGGGGAAAATACCACTCCTTGGCGCAAGATCTGTGTCTCCCAAACTTCTTTTGTAGGCTACTACTTCTGTCGTGACACAGAGCCAGTTTTTCTACCCTTCTGTCCGTAGGAAGGCACTCACCATTTGGAGCCAAGGTCAGTGCGGGCATGTTTCCCATCTCGCAAAGGAGGGTCTGACTCTCAACGCTTCACTTGCTCGGGGAGCTGCCCCCCACGCGAGACCCGTGGGCTCTGTCCCACAGCCAGCTGGTCGCCTTTGCATTTCAGCGCAGCAAAGGCAACCCCAGGCGGCACGGACAGCTGGGGCCAATGAGGATTTGAGTGAATTTTTGGACCTACGGAAAGGCACTTTCCCAGCATGTGCCCGGCAGCGACGATCAGTCTACTGGCTTCTCCTTCACAGGAGAAGTTCCACCATCGCATTTTTCATCGGAAGGACTCGTCAGAAGCCCCTTTAAGCTCGCAGCATCCCAAGAGAACGGACCGCCAAGCAACTCCCAACCACTGCTAAATGCCAGGGACAAACTTGGGCGGTTTGGGTGGGTTATCGCCAGACCCCCAGCACAACCCCAGCCTGTGCGGAGGGCAGGGACAGCCCCGCTGAAGGGCTCCGGGGTCTGACACCACGGAGAAGGGCCGCTCCGCTCTCTCCACCGCTTCTTTGCAAAGACACTTTTCCTCCGTGTCCCCGAGCACGCAGCGACAGTTTATCCCGTAGCCACTAGATGGCACCTGGTATTTGGCAACCGCGTCCCTTTTTTAGGCTCTTCTGTTATTTTTTTATTTTTTTTATTTTTTTTTATTCCCCCCCCCCCCCCCCCCCCCCCCCCATCGAGTTGAAGCTCTTCCAGGGATGGGAAGCTCTGGCAGAGCAGAAACAACACCGGCCCCTTCATCCGTGAGATTTTCACCGCCACGGCTCCATAGTCAAAATCAGCGACCGTCCCTTTTGCAAACTATTCTCCCAAACTGCCAGAACCTCGCTGGTGCTTGTGGCTGCCTGCCCTCGCTTTGCTTTGCTGCACCTTTCCTGGAGCGCTGCTGCTGTGGGGATTTGGGGTTACAGGTTTCGTGGAGGGAGAATTTTGTTAGGCACCGACATCCAGCCCAGCAATGCTCACTTTGGAGGCTGGGATTTGACATCGAGCTCACTTCCAGGGAAATTCCCAGCAGCGTTAATAGGAAGGATACTGGAGGCGTGTGTATATGTTTGTAGGTATACGTGTATTTAAATATATTAAGGGATGTGAATTGTCAAATTTGGGGCTACTTGGAGTGTTATTTTTTCTAATCTTAAAAATCTTGTTCCAAACATTTTTTCCACCAATTTCTCTTCAGTGCAGTGGCTGGCTGTCTTTTTACAGTGGTATCTAAGTTACCTGTAACACTGAATCTATGCTCACATTTGTGGACGAATTTTGGGGTTCATTGGGAGCCTTTCCCATACGTTCCATGGAGAGGCAGTAGAATAAAACACAGGTTTCTTGATTGCAAAGGGTCACAGTGTTGGAATTTACCTCTCCTCTGCTTTTGGCAACAACAACCTCTGTGTAAATCTGATAATATGGCTGGCAAATACATGTTAGGTTAGAAAATGGTACAGCAGCTGCTGCGCTACTAGTAGTAACTTAGTCAAATAGATTCAGTAATGTCCAATATTTAGACACGTACTCTTGCAAATACAGTGGGCCTTTGGGGTTCAGGAAACCTGAGAAAGCAGCTCCCTGATTTTGGACGCTAAATGTGATAAGGCTAATCATAATAATCCTTTTCAAAAAGAAATTCCCAGCCCTTTCTGTTATATTAGGCCCTAGAAACAGAAAAAAACAATATTTAAGGCTAAAAGCTTATCAAAGACCACCCCCCCCCCATCCCCATCCCCATCAGTGGGGATGGGAAGAGGGTGGGGTTTTTCCTTGAAAATTAAACTTCTGTAGTATTGTCCTTCCCTGCTCCGCAGGGTGGTTTTCTCCTTTGAAACATCTGGGAGGTGTCCAGCTGTTTCAGTGATGGAGAACACTGAAGTACTTTCATAACAGCATTAGGAGAGCAATGCTCTGGATTAGGTACTGTGTTAGAATAAAAATCAAACGTAAGTGCAGGGACACCTCTGTTGCAATCTGATTCCGGTTTCTGCTCTGATTAAATCACTTAGCATTGCTGTGGTTAATTTTTGTTACCATAATGTCCATAAAGCAAATATTGCAAAAGACCCCATTGTGTTAGGCACCATGAAAGCAGAGAGCAGACAGCGTCCTCTCAGCTGTTGTTTCCCCATCTGTCAAGTGAGGACAATGTGCTTGCTTTCTACAAGTACATGAGCGCTAATTAATTAATATTTGTAAAAGGATATGTAAATGCTAAGTATTATTTATAAATTATATTATAAATGAAGATTAGTGGAGAGGCCATGGAGAGAACACACAGATGGCATTATGAAGGCAGAGAGAACAGCGCAGGGTGCAAAGATCAGCCTGGAAGCAGAAGAAAGGAAGCAAAGCAAAGTAAATGGTTAACAAAAGAAGAGGAGGTGGTTTTGCTTAACAAAAATAAAGTGAGAGTGCAAGGGATATGAGCAATAAGCAGGTGAGTTAAAAAAAACGCAACACAACAGTGGTCTGGAACTGGATGAAACGTGTTGGAAATGGAAATGGTAATAAAAAAACAAAAGTTGAAAGAAATAGGCAAGAAGAGCCCTCGTATTGTACACAGCACAGTGATTTATAGGTGCTCTTTATTTTAAAGTAGCTTCTGTACCCTTAGAGCATTAAAGCCTTATTCAGCATAACAGAGCATAGATACTTCAGTGAAGCGATTAGAAATGCTGCACTACCAAAGTGAGTGAGCATGTAAGTGTTTATAAGGTTGGGGCCTCAGCACGGACCACAAGGCAAGTGATGAAAATGTTATAGACACATAATGCTGTACGATACTGTGCTACATGAGCTGTTCTGAACTTTGTGAATAGCTCCATCAAGGGACATTCAGAAAATTAGGTAAAGTGGTTCTGGACAGAGCAACCACCTCTTCTTTCAATCACATCCAATGTCCATGGAAGCATCTGTGGGTATTTCAGTTTTCTTCTGTATTGTACAGGTCAAGCACTGGCTTAACCTTCCTAGTTAGAAAAGTGTATTTTGTCAACACAGCAGAACACAGTGGCAGCACATTTTTTCCCAAACACTGGGGGAAAGAAAAAAAAAAAATTCATATTCAAGCTCTAAACTAAATTTTAGTTTGACTTCGCTCTCACCAATCTGTTATTTCCTTTCCAGGAATGCTCAAGTACACAGCTTTTACTACCATGAATATTCATGAAGTGCAGGCTTGGGAGGTGAAGTGCTCCACTAATTCAACAAAGTCAGCTTCGACATTGCGCTGTGAGTTGTAACTCTTGCAATTTTCTGTTTGAGTTGTAGCTGAAAAAAATTAAACAGTACAATGTCACCTATGCAGAAGACTAAAACAACGTACGGTGCTTATTTCAAGAATGTGCAGTAAACTGTTTGTGAATGGTCCTACACCAAGATTTACTTAATGAGGAAATAACCAAATATTCAAAAGGAATGGGCGAATCCAAGAATTCCATGATCTGCTCAGACAATTCACTAACAGACCCAACAGACAACATTCTCCCGAGAGATTGCTCATGGAAATTATTTGCTTCATTTCAGTTGTTAACAAGCATGAGCAGCTGAGCTCCACCTCCTCTGCAGCAGAGGAGTGATCTCCAAGGTTTTTCCTACCAGCATTACCAGAAAATGAATGAATTAGGTTTGGACAGTTCTCCCTTAGTTATTTCACTGACCCTCAAATCCAGAAGGTTGCTTTGAGTAAATGTGGAGAAAAACATGAAAAATTATATATCCTGTGTTGACTTTGATCTCTAAAAATGAGGGTGATTTTATTTTAGGTATGTGATAATATTGCTAACCTCTGTTCACTAGGCAATCCTTCCTTTTCCCTCAGCTCTCAGTTTGACACAACTCCCGTATGAAATGGACTAAGATTGCCATGAAGCTGAAAGCTCTGGGTGTGAAAATTGGGGAATGCATAGACTAATTCTCTTCCCTTTTTAAACATACGCCAGTGAAGAGGTCCTCCTTTTTTTCTCATCGGTTTTCTGTATTTCTTGGTAAATATTACTATAAACCTAGACAAGAAAGCTGAAAGGAAATTCCTTAAGAGGAATTCCATTAGAGTCACAGAATATCAGAGACCAAAAACCAGGGATGGACTCAGCCCTGAAAAGGTATGCTGGCTGAAAACTGCAGGAAAAATCGGGTCACTTTTCTACCTGAGCTTTGCCAATGGGAAAAACAAGAGAAAATGGGAGATCACTGCAGAGCATCATAAAGAGCCAGGAAGCAGCTGCAAATGTACTGATTCTGACATAACTGTTTGGCCACCATAGAGTGTATAAAGAAGCAAACAGAAGTGTAGGGGTAAATCTCACAAAGGATAGGCATGCTAAACTATAGTTGTTAGGTGCACTGTCTGGTCAAAGTAGTATGAAAGCTTCCCCGCCTACTAAATGTGGTTCAGGAAATGCAAAAATCTAAACATTGAGCATAAAATATGAACATGAAACCCTTTGATTCACAATATTTGTAGTTCCTTTAGTGCACAGTAAACTTTCAGGGTATAAAGATGCCTTCTAGAAAGAACCAATTGTTAAAACGTTGCCAGAATATTCTTTGCAATCTGTATGGCACATTGGTTGTACCAATCAGCTGCATGTGATGTCTGGACAGAGCAACATTTAAGATGGGTAAGAATTATTCCTGGATAATTGTACAGAGCTAAACCTTTCCTTACTTGAGCAAGCAATCCCAGACAAGATGGGCTGGCTTTAAGAGGAAGGCAAGGAGCATTTAGTAATCGGCCTCCACAGGCATGGTGAAGGGCAGGACGCTTGTAAAACTTCCATGAGGCCATAGCTGCGGACCTGCTTCTTTAATGGTCAGCCAGCCATTAAATATATCATACTAACCACATTTCCAGGAAACAGAGACACTGAACGGTGCAGAACCTACTGCTTTGTTATCACACACTTGGGTACCTACGTATTGACATACACAATTTCAGGACTCATGAAAGATCTGTGATATATTTACTTCAGTTTGTAAGTGGAAAGAAGAAACTGTTCCCGCTATGTCTATATATATATTGAGGAGGGAGTCAAAAGCAAAATGAGTATTGAGGGTTATCATATATGTGTTTGCAGCCAAGGACAGCCTTAGCGATTGCCAAACCGAAGACTGCGCAGCCAGCTGTTGCCTTCCTCAACTAAATGACATTCAAAGTCTAAGGCTGCTCAACCATCTTAAAGGTGTCTGAAAAAATTATCCATAAACTGGAGTTACTTGCATGCATGTGTTTAAATGTTATCAATGTTATGGGGGAAAAAAAAGTCTTTCAAATTGCCAATTACATTAGGTTTAATTGAAGGGGTTTGGATATAAATTACTGTCACAGATTTTACAGAGATATTGTTACCAACAGCAAAGAAATCTCTTTCTTAATGTAGTGAAGTTAATTACATGAATAGGAATTGAAAAACTCAGACACTTCTAAAAATAGTGATGTTATACAGAAAACAGGAAAGGAATGCTTCAGTTCTTCTCCTTCCACCATGCTTAACTTAAATGAAAGACAGCCTACCTGACTATGCTTTAGTGAGATTTTCTACCAAAGTAATTACACATTATCTAGTAATTAAATATCCAAAATACTTATGGAACATATATTTTCATGAAAGATATGTTTTCATTAGCTAGCACTTATGTGTCATAGTTGTTTTGCTACATGTGGCTGCATTTTTAGATTTGCCTCACCTTTTTAAAGATCTCAAATATTTCATTTTAACTTATTAATGTTGTAATTTGGAAACAAGAATGTGACAAGCACATCTGTAGCTCAGGTAAAACATTTTAATAAAGGACTAATATTTAGCAGATAAAGAAGAAGTGTACTAATATATCACTGACATGCTGGTGACTAGTAGCTGATCTGAAACTTAATTTTCTATTTTTTTCTCCATAACTGATCTACTTATCATCTTGTAATATCTCCTTTTTAAAAGTCTTTCTTCACTTTGGCAGTTTGTGAAGACAAATCTAAGGTAAGAAAGATATTTATGTATGAAATTTGTAGAAAACTTATTATTCTGTTTAGCAACTGAGAATGTCAAACCAAAGGACTTCACTATACTTTTCACTTTGCAATCTCTTTTTATGATTTCAGTACAAGAGATATGACCATGATTTGGCACATCGTTCGTTCATTTAATTTGCATCCAGGAGCCACAGAGCCATCTACCTACCTGCTTTTATATATGCTGGTAGGGATATTAGAGAAGAATGACATGTTCCTTGCTGTGACATATGCTTTCCAGGCAGGTTTAGTTGAATCATTTAATGCTAGATCCACAGAGACATCCAGACCCGAGCCAACCTACTTAATTTTAAATTTGAATATAAAATGAAGTGAGTGTCCCTAGAAAGGGCTTTGATAATCTGATAGTCGGTATTTGCCTAAAAGGTAGGAAAAAGTGTATCTGATTTCCTTGAGGTAGAAGAAGAAAAAGGACCTAAGCCTCGCACTTCCTCATTAGATTACTACATTAAAGGACAGGCCTTTTTTTTTTTTTTTTTTTTTTTTTTTTTTTTAACAAGGTGGACATACATCACAAGTTAAGGGTGCTTTTTTGAAGAGCGTAGTCCTGTCTGTGTGCTTTAGGGATGCCCTGAGCAGGTTGGATTGAACTGCTCACTATAGGCGAGGAAATACCTTATTTGAGGATCTCAACAGCACTTAGGCAGAGGTAGAAACCAATCTATTCAGGACTTTCAAGACATTCAAGGCTCTCCTTCATATAGTGCTTTTATCTAAGGACTTCAAAGCACTTCATAAAATAAAATGTCATTTCCTCATTTCACTGAGTGAGAACCCACAGAGACATAGTATTTACACAGGGCACTTTACCTGTCTTCACACAGCCAGGAGGCAATCTCACTCCCAGTCCTGCCTCCCCGGCATACTCCAGGTTGTACTAATCTTACCATGTTCAGAATTGCTAGCTCAAACACCCCTACTCATAGGAACTGTTAAAATCAACTAAGATAACGTTTAAATTAGGCATAGCCAAACACTTTGAGATCCTAAGATTCCTCTTCTACATACATTTTATAAAGAGAAAACAGAGCTATTTTTCTTTGTAGGTTTGTCTGAAGACTTTTGAGACTGCTTGTTTTAAAACTTCTCTTTGAGAAAATAGCAGGAAATCATTGCCTCCCTTTATAGCAGCAGTTGACCTAAACAACCATCGTTTCCAAATCTGAAACACAAGCTATAAATCTGTATCTGACTCTACGCAGAGATTAAGAGATGCTGTTGAGTAGTGCTGTAACGAGAAATGGCTGACGAATGACAGAACTAAAACCAGTATTAGAAGAAGGATGCCTTAGCAGTCAGACCTTTGAGAGCATTACAGATAGAGCAGACTGATGAGTCAGGGTGTTTGGTTAGGTTTGAAAGCAGAGAAAGGTTCTCTGATTGCCTGGGTTCTCGTGTATTTAAAACAAACAAACAAAAAAATCAAACAAAAAAATCTGCAAAAATAACCGGATTGGGTACATTATTGTAAATAAGCAACACTGCAGCAAATAAACCTGGTTGTTGCTGATCTCTTATCATTGCTAAAATAACCCAGGTCTGAATTAATAAGAGACCACTTTAGCAGGTGAACAGAAAATTGATCAGGAGCGTTCTAACGAAAGTGTGATAGAAATGATTTGGTTTTGCCAACCTGAGCACAGTCATGACCTTTGCCAGAAGCAACCCCGCCAGGGAAGTTTTAGGCTCCCACGTTCATGGCAAACCCTAGTGCAAGCAGTCAAGACCCCAAGAACCCGGCATCTTCCATTTCCCTAGAATTACTCATTGGAACAATCCACATTTTTATTCTAATATTGAGAAGCTCAAGTCCACAGAAACCCTGGGAATAGTTCTTCCTAAAGGGCTCTCTAAATGTGGCTGAACTCTCAAGCCTTCTCAAGGAAACTTGAATTTTTGCAAACCATACTCTACAGCCAGTGTTTGCTGACTCCCCACTTCACCTGCCGCAGAACTGCCGAGCAGCCCTGGCTCCAGCCCGTGCTCAGCTTCTGCATTTAGTGCTGAGTCCAAAAGCCAAGGCTGAGCCAGGAGCTAAGGAGCAAACCACTTCTACTTTTCTTTGGAAAGGTCTAATTTTGGTACCCAGGAGAATAATGTTGATAGACCTTTATTCATAATTCTAGAATTCTTTGAAAAATGCTTTTTTCTGACTTCTGGGCACTGATTCTTGGTGAAATCTGTCTGCAAGATCGATAAGGGTTTGAAAAATGAGATAAAGTAGAGACCACAGAGCAGGACCATGAAGGGTTTTAAGGAGTTTTGTACCGATCATTATAGCCAAGCTGCGATAAACAAGTGCGAGGCTGGAGAAATACCTGCTTTCAGCAATGTTATTCTGAGTTAAAACGTGGAATCAAAATCAGTTTCTACCAAGCCCAGCACTCATGGAGAGGCAGCTGCAGGTTTTTAGGCCCATTTCTGTACCTTCTCCTGCACACGCACGTGCAGGTGCTCAGGGGTGGTTTGGGATTGTCCGTAGCACAAAAGCAGCACCTGGAAGAGATGGTCAAACGCGGCGTGGTCAGACAGCCATACGGAAGCTAAGAAGTAACGCAGGGGTGTGGGAGAAGCTGGAGGCAACGTCTCCAACAGTTGCGTGCAGATGACTATTTGGTTGGACGAGAGGGCTTTCACAGTGCCCCGGTGGGTGGTCAGCAGTGGGAGACGGGAGCGGTTTAGCTGTGCTCACACGCTCATTCTCTTCCCACCATCTGTGGTGGGTTGACCCTGGTTGGATGCCAGGTGCCCACCAAAGCTGCTCTATCACTCCCCCTCCTCAGCTGGATGGGGGAAAGAAAATATAACAAAAGGCTCGTGGGTCAAGATAAGGACAGTTTAATAAAGTGATAGCAAAGGTCGCGCGCGAAAGCAAAGGAAAAACAAATTATGTTACTCTCTACTTCCCATCAGCAGGCGATGTCTGGCCACTTCTCGGGAAGCAGGGCTTCAGTACGCGTAGTGGTTGCTCCGGAAGACAAAATGCCCCCCCGCTTCCGTCTCCCTTCACTTAGCTTTTATATCTGAGCTGACATCACATGGCATGGAATATCTGTTTGGTTAGTTTAGGTCAGCTGTCCTGGTTATGTCCCCTCCCAAGATCTTGCCCAGCCCCAGCCTGCCATCGAGGGGAGGGCAAAAATGTTGGAGAGCCAGCCCTGATGCTGTGCCAGCACTGCTCAGCAGTACCAAAACACTGGTGTGCTATCAACACCTTTCTAGCTACTGATGCAGAGCACAGCGCTACGAGGGCTGCTCTGGGGAGAATTAACTCCATCTCAGCCAGACCCAATAGACCATCCCATCTGGAGTCTGCTCAGGTTTGGTCTGGGGCGGTCTTGAATTTTCCACTTTCTTTGCAGGTTTATAGCTAGACCTCTGTGGAAAACAAGGATAAGAAAACTGTGTAAGGAGGATTCACAGGCACTGGCACATACGGAGAAAGGGCGGTGAGACCACGGCAGCTCGCAGCTGGAGTGTGGTTTGAGCTGAGGGTGAAGGCACCGGCCGCCGGGCATAAAGGAGGCTTGAGACTTCATGGGGGTGGCTGGAAGAGAGAGTGTCTTTACAGACCGAAGGCCTACCTTATACATCTCCATCTGCATTACGTATGATAAAGTGGGGAGATTTGCAAGAAATTAAATAGAGAAAAAGCATAACGTGGTTTGTTAGTTATCTCATTGGACCTGATTAAATGTCTAGGACATGAATGAATGAATAAGATAAAGTTAATAAAAGAGTGGCTTGCTCCTGGTGACTGTCATCCATTCTGGATTGTCCTGATCAAAATGAGTAAAGGTGTAAACGCAAGAGACAGACTTGTGATAACAAATAAGATAAAGAAGGCCAACTTCATTTTGTCTTCTGCTGCCATACAAATTAAATTAAAGGAAACCATTTGGGAAAAAAAAGGAAGTAAAATACCCTTACGCTGCCTTTATACCAATGAATGTCTACACCGAATGACGGAGGCAGAGAAAACACCATTTTGGAAAGATTCTTAGGGGACGACAGATTTCACAATCGGAAGAGAAGGGACGTTCCGAAAACCACCAGTGCTTGCTGCTTGAGGAAGGCGAGGCGCACCATGGGATTTTCTCTCTCCTTCGGAAAGAAGCAGACCATTGTCAGGAACCGAATACCACACTAACTATAACAGTGGATTTGGTTTCCAGCCCCTTTGTTGTTTTTAAATAACAAAATAATTATATTCCTATATTGAAGCGTCACAGCAAAAAGAAACTTGAAGCACAAATTTAAATATGATTAGCTTGTTAGTGGTGGTTTTTAGGAGTCTTATTTTTTTCCCTCAGCTCCCATCCTATTTTTTTTTAAATTTCTCCAGGGCATGTCATATATAGTGAAAAATCTCAATGGAGGCCCACAGGTATCACTGCTGTTTAGTCAGACTTCAAATTGGGCTCTAATGGTTTTAGATAGAAGAGCAGATGGAAAGGGTTTGTTCACTAGTCGGTGCCCTTGCCTCAGAGTTCACCTCAAGTTGTTTTCAGAAATTCTCACTCCATGCACATTACTTATTTATATCATCACTTTTTTCCCCCACTTCACAGATAATTGCTACTTAATTGATACTGCCTTTATACAAGCCTCCACAATAGCAAGCAACAAGACACACTGCTAAATAGAGGAATCATTAATCTGTGTATATATTCTGGATTTCCTTTAAAGATGGGCTGGAAATAAGCAAAGTCATTAGTAGTTTGTTTGCAACAGTGTATTTATGAAAGCTCTATGGAGAATGTGTCAACAGTCAGTATGTAACAGAGCAATTAACACAGTACTTCTGTACTTTTGACTGTTAGCATGGGAGTAAACAGAAGCAGATGTGAAGTGTTTGTGCCGTTAGTATTCACAGACTGTTCTGACATATGCAAATACAACTAATGCTTACAGAGCCTGCAACCCTTATTGTACCATGACCTTACTTACCAAACCCTGGGACAGGACTGCTACATTTGCACACTTTCCTAATAATTATTCACAATACGCGGATACAACCTTTTTGTTCTTAAAGCATTGCCGACCGCAATGGCAAAGCTTCACAGATAAATGTGTTGATAATGTTAGGCAGACATGTCTTTTTTCAGACACTGGTTTTTTCAATGTAAATAGAGAATAAATAATAAAGAAGTGATGACAAATACGTACAACAAGACAGAACAGGAATCACCTCTGAAATACTCGTTCAGATCTAATTATACAAGCCCACTGAAGTTCAATAGTTAATACATGCATCAGATTCTGTGTATTTAGGACAGAGTTCAAAATGAGACCTTTCATTGCCACAGTCTTAAAATATATATATCTTGCTAAAGCAACTCCAGTCAGCCTGTTAAAATAGGATGCCGACACTGAAATTATTTTCTGCCCTGTAAAGAAAAGAAAATCACGTACTTGACCTAATAAAATCACCTGCATTCTGGAAAGGAAAAAAAAAAAAAAAAAAAAAAAAAAAAAAAAAAGAGAAAAAAGAAGGCCTCTTGTGTTCGGTTATTTTTCATGTGAACTATATATATCTGATATACCTGGAGTTACTACAGTGATTTTCATCTTCAAATACTATCTTAAACCTAGCTATGTTACACAGGTGAAGGTCAGATGAGATTTGATTTTCAAATTTTCTCTTACAGATACGTGTTTCCAGAATAGGAATTAAACAAAGCTGAACAAAAGTACAGAATTTACAGTGATGTTTGGCATTATTTACTGCATGGAAAACGTTTTGCCTAGAAAGAAAACAATTTGTAGGAAATATCACCAAAAAGAATGTTGACAGGCCTTCTTCAGCTGTGTTTCCCTGTCTGAAACGAGAAACAGTGTACCCTAACCATACTGCCCTTTTGTTTTCTTTAAGATCATAGTGGCTCGTCAAATTAAAATCCTCTTATGCAAGTGAATAGATGCTTGTTTCCATTTTGGTTTTCCCCACTGCACATTAGTTTTAGCAGGTCTCACCACACAATACTGTGTTTTAGCAGGTCTCACCACACAACACTGTCTTTCTCAACTGGACCCGCAACGGGGCATCATCTTCTTTTGGCTCTCCTGGGGAAAAAAGGCCTGCTGTAGCATGAGCAGGGAGCAGCGGCCGGGGCAGAGCACCAGTGCTTCCCGGGATGTGGATGCAGTTGGGAGCTGGGCTGGAGCCTGGGGACCAGCCCGTCCACTTCAGGAGGCTGCGCGGGACCTGGGGAAGGTGGTACTGCAGCTCGCCCTCCGGGATGCTCTCAGTCCCCTCTTATTAGTTTCAAATAATCTATGTTTCTGTATTCACTGATGTGAAGGAGGTGTTTTACTGTATTGCTGTCACTAATGGAAAATTTTTCCTTGAAATACTGCATTTGTGTACTGGGGATTTCTTGATTTGTCAAGATCGTAGGGACAGGCTGAGTTTTTGAAGGCTTTGTGGCATTTAGATGGCTGGGAAAGTAGTGAGGGTTTTAAAGATGTTTCAGGGGTTTCCTTACCGGGAGTTTTAGATCTGTGTTATGGAAGTATGTTTTTGCTTCCATTTTTTTTTCTTATTTTTCAAGTTGCTGATAGTATTTGAGGTACCTGGTGTTGTGGTTTAACCCGCAGGCAGCTAAACACCACGCAGGCGTTTGCTCGCTCCCCACCCCCAGTGCGATGGGGGAGAGAACTGGAAAAAAGGTAAAACTTGTGGGCTGAGATAAAGACAGAAAAGGTAGGGAAAATAATAATAACGATAAAAGAATATAAAAACCAAGTGATGCACAATGCAATCGCTCACCACCCGCTGACCGATGCCCAGCTAGTCCCTAAGCAGCGGGCCACTGTCCCCCCACCAACGCCCCCCAGTTTTATTGTTCAGCATGCTGTCCTATGGTCTGGAATATCCCTTTGGCCAGTTGGGGTCAGCTGTCCCGTCTGTGTCCCCTCCCAGCCCCTTGTGCCCCCCCAGCCTCCCCGCTGGCTGGGCATGAGAAGCTGAAAAGTCCTGGACTTAGTGTAAGCACTGCTCAGCAACAACTAAAACACCAGTGTGTTATCAACAGCATTCGCATCCTAAATCCAAAACACAGTACCGCACCAGCTACTAGGGAAGAAAATTAACTCTATCCCAGCCAAAACCAGGACACCTGGAAAGGTCAGTTTTTCAGGAGGCTGAAGCTGTTTTTTCAGATTTCTTTTGATTTTTTTTTTTTTATTTTTTTTTTGGTTTTGACACCTGGAAAGCACAGGTGTTACAATTCATTGCAGACATTTATTTTCTCATTCAGAAAGCTCTGTGAAATAATCATTATCGTAAGCTTTCCAGTATTCTTGGCTGCCTTTTTTTTTCAATTTGAAAGATACCACTTGCTAAATAAACAGCGAGCTGTGAAGAAATGAAGACCAGGGGTGTGATGTTTAGTAAAGTTGGTTAAAATAAATGCCATTCAGCATTTACTTTGCTGTTCACTGCCTTATCCCCAAAACTGGACCACTGTCTAAATCGCAGAAGCATTTTCAAGTAAATATTCATACTGTAAGCAGTCAAGGATATTGTATACTGTTGTGGGCTAACGCCAGAACAAATGCAGCAGACGAATTTATCTGGGCCCTTTAGTCCCAATGTGCCCCAGGGGTTCGAGCTGTTCTACCAAGCACCAAGACTGAGAGTGACTTTCAGCCAAGTTTCTGGTTCATCTCATCAACTGGCTTGCGTATCTAAATAATCATTTGTCTGCAGCTGCAGGCAATCAGCATTTTGTGCATACAGTGTAGATTCCCAAGCCAAATTATGAGATAATGAAAATACATGTAATTACATGTTGGTATGCTAGTCTAAATATAATTTACACTTGGGAGAAGGGAAGGAAGAAAAGATAGTAACAGGTGAATAAGAAAACAAAGAAGTGCATTTTAGAACTCTTTCCTGATCATGTTTTTCAGCAAAAGAGGTATACTCATTTATGCTGTGTTTACTTAAATGGTCATCTGTGAATTAGGAAGTTCAGCTCTGTCTGAGGAAGTACTCAACAGCCTATGGTTTCTACAGTGTTTAAGTGAAAATTTGGGGAGAAAAATCAAGTTTGTGCATTGTGATTGCTGATACGTTCTCATGTCAATATAAAATCCTGAAGACTTTGAATTTTCATATAAAAAGCCACACAGAAATACTTTCTTAAAAAGTTTTTTGTCCTGTTATTTATTCCTTGAAAAGATTTGAATCACTTTTGCTTTGCGTGTGAGAGGCATCTGCCAATTTTTTAAAAAAAAGCATGATTTGCCACCTTGAGACAGTCATGGGCAAGTCACCATGAAAACTGCAGAGTGCTCTGACACCTTTTTAATGGGTCTTACTTTTAAAACCCCCACTTTTCATTGACGTGTAGTCTATAATCTCATTCTTCCATGTCACTCTCTTTGTTTAGGAGTGCCTGTGCAGGGCTGTCTAGAGCAGACAAGACCAAATTCTTGCCTGGGAAAATTACTCAGCCTGGATGCTCAAGGAACTTGTGCTGTGAAGTGCCTGTATTACACAGCAAATCATACATCAGCCATTTGGCCACCTGGCAATCATGGCTTATCATGTGGATGATGCGTACCTGTCTCCCATCCAGCGACCCTGCATGTAGGCTTTGGATAAGAAGCGGCTTGGTAGGTTTAGAGAGGGTCTCATGGCTCTGAATGTTATTTGGTATAACTTCTTTTTTAGTTTCTCTTAAGCAGTATTTATATTCAATCAAATTATTTTATTGCTGACAAACAGACTGCATTTCCTGAAAGAGGTGGTTTAGATTTAAATGCCTACTCATTCCCCAATACCTTGTATCTGTCAACTCTTCTCTGACTAACCTCAAATTACTCCATTTTATAATTTCTGTTGTTAAAAATTGAAATTCAGCATTTTGGAATGCTTGACTCCGAAAAGAGATCTGTTACCGTAAAGAATCATTAGCCAAACATTTTCCCAAAGAAGCCTTTTTTATGTCATAAGACAGATGAGTTTTAGGACCCAATACATGCGCACTGTTTTTAGGAGTTAATTTACACAGACCTATATATGTAGTGGACATAATGAAATGTTCTTATTTTGCTTTTAGTTTGGGGTATGGGAAATTTACCTTCATTTAATGTCTTCATTTCTTGCACTTTTTCTTACACAATATTTTTTGAAAAAGAAATTTGAGAAATTCAATTTGCAGTCATGTTACCTACAGGAAATACATATATTAACTTTTTTTCAGTTTATATATTTTTTCCTTACTATTACTTTTTGAGTTTTGTTAAATTTGCACCATGAAATCAATTATAATTTGGGGAGGCCTATTCAACGTGTAACTTGAAGAATTCAGATGAACTGAACTCTAATTGCTCTTAAGTTTGCAATTAGTTTTATATTTGAAATGGTAATTCTATAAATTTTAGAGAAATGCATGGCATTTCTTGCTGACTTCTGTATTTTCATCATTAATACTTCTCTCTGAGTTAAAGAAACAGCAAACTTAGCATAATTCATCACCTCCAATTGTGTGAATACAGACTAAGATTCTGTTCCTGCCTTTATTTACTACATAAAATACCTGGAGCTGCATTAAAAGCCTTCATTATACTGCATGTTTCCCTGCAGCATACAGCCAGCCACAAAACAGATGTCTGGAGGCATCTTTGCAAGGATGAAGGTGCGGAGACAAATGAGACCACAGAGTAGGATACCATGGGGAGAATGCAACAGAGCTTAGGACTTCCATAAGAGGTTGCTATCATATAGACACTCTCTATTTATTACCAGGAGCCCTGAACACATCAGGAACAGTGTTCTTAATAGCACCCACCTTACCCTTAGTTCCCGTTGTGCTGAGTAAGAGCTTACGAAGCTCTAGTAAAATCTCCATCACTGAATATTTTTAGCAGGACTGGCTATTCCTGAGTGATTAGCTGAAGCTCCACCGCAGCTGCTGGACTCGCAAGAGGAATTAGTTCCTCATTAAGCAGTGGTGGTAGATGATCCTGTAGCCTCTTCTGAGCACAGAGAAGAGAAGAGAGGAAAACTGTTTCTTTGTGGAAATTCCTTCAACTGCTCAGAGCCCGTTCAGTGCTGTCCTCAAGCTGACTCTGAAAAGCCATTAAAATGCACAAAGGATGTGCAGATAATGAACAACCGTGGGCTTCATGGAGAAACTTTGGGGTGAGATATGTGAAGCCTAGACTTCAGCTGTCAGCCTGACTAATCAGCATGGTCCCTTTGGTCCCTTTGGGCCTTGGAGGCTTTTTTTTTTTTTTTAATTGGGGCATGAATATGCACACAGCTGTGTTGAGCAGCGGAGATGTCCCTGTTGCTCACACCCACTGGGGACAAACTAGCCAGGGGACCAGGCTCCGTGCTAGGGCCCTAAGAGAACAGCATCACCCTTGCTCAACTTGTGTGGATGTGCTCCTGGGCCTGCTGCGGCCAAAGACCCTTCTCTCATGTGTCTGATGAGTATTTAATTGTTCCATACAAAGCATAACTGTTTCTACTGTTGTGAGGATGAAAGGACCCCAGCCATCTTTTTTACTCTGTTCCCACACTTGCTAGCTACAAAGTTCAATGGCACCAAATGTTCAAGGTGGAGTGCTCTTTCAGGAATGAAATTTTTTACTTTTGTTTTTCAAATCTCCCCAGATTTTATTTCAGAAGAGGTTTGATTTTTTTGGCTAGTTCACCATTTATGCTTAACTAAACTTTTTCAGACTAGCATACATACACGCTATGCTCAACAAACTGACAGCGTTGCAGGTGTAAAGCATGGAGATTTACATTTTGTAAAAATAGGGTTATGATATACATTTATTTAAATGTATTGCTTATCGAGAAAAGCAAGGCTTAGGACTCCTGAGTGTTAAATTAGGATAATAACATAATACAATCAAAGAGATCAGCTGAGTCTCAAGCAATGACACAAGAAACAGATCCAACAGAACAGCAAAATAAGCTTCTAGCCAAATAGTCTGCACAGACTTGTCTTATATGATAATCTGTGCCTCGACACCTTAGAGACATAAAAGGAGGCAAAGTATCAGTACCTCTACTTTACAGTTGGGGAACTGAGGTTCAAAAGGGTAATGCGACTCGCCCTTGTTCCCAACAGAGAGACTCCATCTCCTGAATTTGGATTTCCTAGTTCAAGCATCATTTTTCAGCCTGCAGGTCTGGGGCAGAGCCTGGGGCAAGGCCACACCAACAACTTCAACCTCTAAAATTCTGCTGGCTAACCGAAACGAGTATGCCTGCAAAGACTCCAAGTACCACGATACAGGAAAAATACCAAGAAAAAAAAGTTCTCTCCCTTGCCACGTCCTGTGTAGAGTTTTCAACAGAAAAACTCCTTCTGCTGGTGTAAGTGCCTCTTCCCTAGGGCGCTGGTGTTGGTATGTGGGGAAGGCTGGCCTGCAGATCACCTGGCTGCTCGGATCCTGCAATTCAGCTTTTCTGGGATCCTGCCCCATGCACTGAAGCAAGCAGCTGCATCAGCTACGCTTGTGTCTTCCCCAAACCGCCCGCCTGGTCTTTTGCCAAAAGTTACCAGCCCATACTAGCAAAGGAAGAGACAGATGTGCACTCTTAACCCCGGCCGCTGCAGTCCACAGCCCAGAATAATAGCACAGGCTTAGCCTTCTTTATGGTTTTAACTAATACACTGGACCACATGCAGAACTGTCCAAAGTCCAAGCAAACATTCCCTTTTGACATCCCTGTTATGAGGACAGTAAATGCCATAAGCTGGACAGAGCTGCAGGTTAGGGCAGTATTGCATTTACTCCCACAATAAGTGAAGTTAGTGAATATGTGGATAAAGTCAGTATTTTTGAACCAGCTGAGCCAAACAAAATTCAGGCATCTGAGAGAACCAGATGAAGCAATAGTAGAGGCGTTATTTCCAGAAACTTTGAGAGCCCAAGGGAAGTCCCAGAAGACTACAAGAATACAGCTGTAGTGACCGTCTCTAAAAAGGGGGGGGAAGAAGTTGTAAAATCAGAAAATTATTTACAAACAAGCAATTTTCCTTCAGGGACCAAAAAGATTGTAGGCACAAATAATCAAACAAGTGATGAGTAAATAGCTAAAAATAATTAAGATCAGTAACAACGAGTATGGATTTGACAAAAGCAAATCAAGTCAAACCATCCTAATCACCCTGTATCACAGTGTAAAATAGCAGAGAAGAGTGGATGTCATATATCTTGACTATAGTACAGCTTTTTGAAACTTACTTCCCATAGTAATCTTAAAAGCAAGATAGGAAACCATAGCTTTCATTAAACAACTGTGTGACGAGTGAAAAACTATAGTGTCAGGACTGGAAGGATGCATGGAGTGGGCTTGCACAGGGGTCTGTCTTGTTCCGTTGCTTTTCAGTATTTTTATTAATGACCTGGGTGACGGAAAATAGAACTTGCTTATTAAACTTGCAGACCGCACTACGCTGGAAGTGCTGTAAGGATTCTGGAGAACAGGAGCTGGAATTCAAGAGTATTTTGACAAATGGGAAAAATGATGGTAACACCATGGTTTTTATGGAGTTCAGTGCCCACTTTCCCACCCATTAAAGCTCATTATTATTATTAAAATAATGATTTTATTCTCATCCAGATCATTTCTTCGAATTATGCATGCTTCCAGCACAAAACAGAAACATGCACCATTCCCCTACCCTGAAATGACTGTGAGCTGTAGACAAAAAAGTCATGAGTATTTTATGAATTGAGACTTCAGATAATTTCCTTAATCTTTGATAATTTCACATTCCAAGTCAAAATAAGACTCTCTAGACTGTATCTGTAGGAGTATGCGAAGCTAAACGGCATAAATTCAGCCTCACGCCTCAGTGCCTCAGTGCATACCTTAGGTATAAATACTCTTCTACAAAGGCCTACTGTACAGCACCACTAAATTATATAAACTCGATTAATGTGGAATCAATGTGGGTTCAATTTAGCAACTTGACAAAGCCTGGCACCATGCTACATACATTATTTGCACCACGCCAGTCTAAGAAACATGCTTTCTGAAAAATAATTTACTTAAGTAGTGTGAATCACTAGCCTGAAAATAAATACAGAGACCCTCAGTGGGTCCTTGACGCCTCCATTTTCATTAGGAACTTTAACATTTATCTCTTTGTTTTATGCCTGTTACACAGAATTATAGTCCCCCCTGGAGACATTAGATTAGGGATTATAAAATCAATGTGGTGTAACACCATTGTTCCAGCACTTTCAAGCCATCCCCACAGAATGAGAAAAGGGCAGCTGGACCCTGACCCACCGTGTGGGACAACATCGCCCAGCAGAATGATCTCTTCAGGAACTGCTAACTTGACAGCCTGTGTAAAGTTAGATAAGGGGTGATATTAGTGTTCACCGAGATATAAATAATTATTCAGCTCACCAAGCAAGGTAGCACTGCACCCTGCAGGACCTAGATCAGACAG
This sequence comes from Astur gentilis, assembly GCF_929443795.1. NCBI lineage: Eukaryota > Metazoa > Chordata > Aves > Accipitriformes > Accipitridae > Astur > Astur gentilis. The sequence goes on along the minus strand of NC_064890.1, from coordinate 29,763,977 downwards.
CTCACTACGAGCCAGAAGGCACTGGATTCACTGCTGGTTCATTCAGCTTAATTAAGACTCCAGACTTGGGCAAGTATAGTTGATTTTCCTTAAAACAAATAATTAGAACTGGCAGCATCTGAAAGGATTACATTCTTACAAAGTCTCATATTCCTATATACACAAATACATTATTTTTCTGTGATATAAACATTCATTTTAAATCCTGTGACTACTTCACTATGTATTGTGTGACTGAAAAGACTGGCTCGAAATAACTGCTCACCCACGAAACAAGTGTAGGCTGAAATCTTTATTAGGGTAAATAACAGTGTTGCTTTTTAACCCACCAGATCACACAGCGTGTGTATCTTTTCTGTTCAGCTCTGAAAAGGGGTAAAAGTGGTAAATTACCCCATGGAAAACCATACTTTTATAGTCTCTGTCTTAATATGCATAACAAAGAGGTTTGGATAATTCAGATGGTTTATATAAACATATGCTTATCCAAACCAGTTGCTCTGACAGCCATTCAATACTTCTGTGAATCTTTATTGACCTGTACTTAAATATAACAAGCGGCTTCAAAACCCGTGATTTATTTCTGTTACCACTGGCTAAAATCATCATGACCCGAGAGCAAAGTTAAAAGTATTTTTCAACAATCTCAACACTTTCCAGATATCATCAACCTCTGCCATACACACGGCATGGGAAGAAAAATAGTGTAACGCGTGCCCTAATGTTGCCACCGCTGCACGTTGTTGTGAGTGAGAGATAAAAAAATACGGCGCATGCTGTTTCGATATCAGAATAATTGTCTTGTAAAGATGGTTTGATATTGTTTACATAGAGAATTTGGTTTAATTACTGCAGCTCAAAATGTTTTAAAACTTAATTTAAAACATCTATCTGCATATTTAATTACATAGATGTCATTGTACTAACCAATACGCACAGTTCTTAGGAAAACAGACGTCAATGCTATTGTTTAGGGTAGCATTACATTTGAGAGGTATTGCAGTGAAAGTCTAAACATCGCATGCATTTCTTGAAAATCTTTTCTTCAGTAAGAGCAACGAGAGAGGTGCTGGCATGATACCTCTTCTACAACTAACTGCTCATTTTTCACGCTCTCTAGTTTAAATCGAAAGGAAACTACTGCAAAGGTAACATACTTTTTCTATTATTTTATGTTGGCAATTTTTCTTCAAAAAGCTGGAGGTTCAGGACAGCTGTAAAAAAGCACATTCTTTCTTTAAGCTTTGGCTGCAACAGGGGAAGCCGAGCAGGACAGAAGAAGAGTGTCAACGCTCCTGTTGTTGGTGACCGGCCAAAGCCTGGCCACTGTTTGCGATGGCTTTCTCACACGGATGTTTTCACTTGAAAAATGTTTGTAATAAAAATGAAGAGGTTAGACAGCTGGGATGAGAAGTGACTCACCTTGTGCTGTCTCTCCCGTCCTCTGCCTAAACCCCAGGCACGTGCTCCCACCATGCTCGTTAGAGCGGCGGGCGACCCGCTCCCTTGGCTCTCCTGCAGGCAACTGCTCATCACGAGGGAAGGACTTTAAAGCCACAAGTGACAGCCAAGTATCGAGTTCTGACTGTACCTTTGAAAATCCTCTGAACATTTTTATTTCGCAAAGTGGTAGCGCATGTGTTTTCTTTCTTCCCACAGCCTGTTTTTCTTCACAGTGACTTTCAAGTCAAGTGAAGTATATTCCTTTTGCTCAATATATTTTAAAATCAATGAATCAGAAGTATGTTTTGTTTATGAAGGAAAGAATAGAATTTTTCTTTGTTAACAAAAAAATACAACTAAGCTTCCTTAAGGCCTTTGTGCCTGAGTGTAATAAATTAGAGTTATTTCAGCTTGTTATTACCAGAAAAGAATATAGGTGTCCATTGAGGTGAATTGGAATTTTATACCCTAAGTTCAAACTTACATCCTCAAAATTCCAAATCTGTTAACACTTAATTTTGTAGGCATGTAAGGACCCTGGAGTAGATCTGTACTGTACGTTAGGGACCAGTCTGGGCACCTTGAAAGTCATAGATGAGGTATCGTGTCTGCAGAATGCAGGAATATAGGATAGTTCCTTATAAAATTCATCATAAGATTCAGACACCAAACTACCCAATTCTTTTAAAACAAAACTCATTCCCAAGCAAGACAGCTAGTGGGGATACAGGGACTTGGATTTATGTTTCAGCGGTATCAGGGATATCCTTTACTTTCACCACTGAGGTTCTTCAGGCCCCAAACATGCAGAGCTTCCCCAGATGATGAAGAAACTTGAACTCACATCTCCCACTTTCCAGGAGGATACCTTAAGCATTACGGTCTAGTTTATTTTACAGCAAAACTTCACTTTTTCTCCCAGAATAAGCCAACTCCGGGAGAAAAAAAAAAGTGCGGACACCAATATAACCTCTCTTTCAGCACATTAGCATGGAGACAGTGTCAGCTCTGCGTGGCTGTACAGCTTCCAGCCTGAATCCGGACCCATTCCAGCAGCCTGGAGCCGGGACAGGAGCTCAGTCCGGTCTCACCTTCCACGTGGATGTGCCCCATGTTCCACAAAGACCACTTTTTTTTGTGAATGTAACTCTTAGATTTTTAGTTTGAAAAATAAAACTTCTATCTACCTCATAGCTTTTTGACAATGAGGGCTGAAGGCAAGGTGGATAAGGGCCAGTAAGTTAAGGAAGGACACAGGAGTGAAGCTGTCAGTCCTGCTAAGCAGTTATCTATGGTTCAAGTTTCTCCTGTGAACCTGCTGGATGCTGAAATCCTTTGCATAAGTCCCTAATATTTTAGAGAAAGCAAAAAATTGTTAAAGGTGATTTAGTTAAAGAACATCAATGGGTTTTGAATGGAGATTTTTGTCTAACACATTGACTTGCCATATGGACAGAGTCTTCCAGAGCACCCAGTTTCCACATGCACATATGTGGTGATTAATTTGAATTTCTCTCCTATTTTCATTTCCTTCTCATTTTTTATTGTCTTGTTTCTGTTTTAACAGGGAACTAATAATTTTAAAGGGAAGGGGTAAAGAAACGTTAGAGATGTGACATTAAGGACAAGGAAAAAATAACATAAAAATGTCCTAGAAGTTGTTTGCTCTGAGCTAGGCTATTTTCTCTCCTACAATTCCCATTTCACTATAGTCTATATTACTAAAGTTATTAATGTACAACGAAAAAAGCACATGCATCCTCTAAAAATGGACTCACTTAAAGTCCTTATAATGTGCCAACATGTCCCATGGCTGACATTGTAAATCAATCTCTTTGTGCAATGGAGAATTTGAATTTCCTATTTGTTACTATATTTTTAAATACGGGAACAAATAATATTGGGGATTCCTACTCACACATTATTTTATATCTTTATTAATATTATCTACACAATGTATTTTAAAAGAATCTGAACAATGGTTCACAGTGAAAAATTTTCTTATCCAAAACACTCAGTTCTGAGGTTCCAAGAAAAACAAATATTTGGTAACACATTGAGTCTGTGATACAGTCTACCCTCTAAAAGGGAAGACAAACAGCTGCTGAGCAAGATAAAACAAAATGGTAATTAACAAACAGAGGGACATCAACATAAAATGCAGCTAACAAAAATTGTTCTTGGTTTCTGAAAGTCACACACAGACTGCATAATTGTCAAGATGAACGTAATTTTGCTAAGACCTTCACCAGACAGACGGTCATCGTATTTGATGCATTGCTAAGTTTTGTAGAATATGCTACGTGAATGTCAGAAATTCAGTCTCCAAAATAGAAAATTTGCTGATAAAGGATGTATGGGGCTTCCATCCCCGAAACTTCTTATCTCATCTCATCACTGCCACGTAGAAATGAATGGCAAGAATTTACCTCATCTGCATAGAGCTAACAAGTCAAATTTTAAAGAGGAAAAAGAGGAGCATGAACAAATTCATGAAGTCTAGCAAAGCTGCGCCAAAAGAACTATTTTAAACTGAATAGCCAGACGCACCCAAAAACCCCACGGTATCTTCTAGGCAAACAAAAACCTCTGACTCCCACCAGTGTCAGCTTTGTATTAATGGCACTGATCCTGCTATTCACCAAAGGGCTGCGTTGGTGTGTGTGGGCACCAAAATAACCTTGGAAACCATCGGCCAGAAAGTTCCAGCGACCTGGAGATGGGCGAGAGCAGGGATGGACATGGAGTTGTGGTCAGGCCAGAAGACCTGTTACGTCTGCCAGACCCCAGGCCATGGCAGCCAGGCTGCCCTCATGCCCCGGACCTTTGCTTTCCACTGATCACCTCCTGCTCTGTGTTGTAGTGGGGAGGGAAGGGTTTGACCTGTGGGAAGAAGGAAAGGGGAATGTAAATGTTCACCTCCCATTTCTGCAATAAAACAGGGAACTGTTGCAGAGAGTACTCCTTTCCATTTGACATCTGGAAAAATAAAATTATTCTGAAGCTCAGTGTGGGTTGTGTGGGGCAGGCAGCAGGCAATCACTAACACCATGAGAAGATTTTCCATAGGGCAAGCTATGTGGACATCAGACGTGCCGATGGGCACATGGCAGCCCATTGCATGGAAAGGTCAAACTTCTCCATTCCCCTCCTCTGAGAGCCTCAACTGCATCCTGAGTACAGCAACCCCATCTGATGGGGTGAAATCCTCGGCAAATGGAGACGCTTACATTCTTAGCATCGCGGTGATCTAGAGGTGGGTCGGGGAGACCGTATCTTTGTCTGAGAGGGAAAGGCAAAGGAGACCTTACCAGCCTACTTTTTTGAATGGTAGGTAGAAGGATGAACACAGACCTGCACTTAAAGATTACTTTTACCAGTAATATGATTATTCCCAGCAGGGGACAGTATGTGCTAAAATACAGCAGTATGTGCTTAATTATACAATTACACCCACACATCCCCGTCACCCCCTCTTTGCAATTTTCATCTAAGGAGACAAGCGGAGCTTGAATGCAGCATGTTTTGGTGCTGGGTGCAAAAAGTCTCTCACAGTCCATCTCCTCAAACTCTGAGTTTTCACATGTACAAACACAGCTTAAAACCTCAGCTGAACTCTAATATACACTGCAATTTTAAATGCAAGCATTAAAAAAAAAGTGCACCTTTTACTGCATCCATAGGACATGCAGTGATTGTGTGAATCTTTGAGGCTGGACATGGCTACAAAAGCTGAAATATCAAAGACAAAACCGCATCAAGTTTTGTTAGTGAAGGATACATCCTTCATAAGTGGATCAAGGAAAGAGGTGAGCTTTAGAAGTGGCCCAAAAGAAGTAAGTGCTAGAATGTAATTGTAATACATCAGAAAAAGGAAATGCAAAGGAAAAAAAAGAATGTATGACTAATACAAGATGTAAATATATATAAGTGGTGAGATCTAATTATAATTTTTTTATATCCACTGTTCCACTATGGAAATATTTATTATTAATTTGAGCAGAAATAAATATTTTATTAAAATGGGAAGATTATTTATATATACTTACATTGCTTCAGTCATATCAATATACTAGCTTCTTAGCTTGTATCTGTGTTCTAGGATATATTTTGGAATTTAATATAATCTGCATGTTCTGGAGAGTCAGATGTCATGCTCTCCAGGGCCTATTTGGAACATGCAAGTTCCTGAATTAACGTGAACCACAGCTCCACTGAACTTGCTGAAGATATTTAGTTATGCAAAGCTACACAGTAAAGTTACACATCAGTAAACTTACCAGATTTGGACCCAAGACTGGATCCAAGACCATCCCAACTGTGAAAATATGACAATATAATATACAGACTATGTAAAACTAGCATTACAAGTGTCATGGAAGATGCAGTTAGTGAAGTAGTCATGGGATAGATTGTACTTTTCCTTATGGGACAGACACAGGGGTTTCTGGTGCTGCCTCTGGACAAGTAAAGCTTCTGCACCTCTTTCTTTTTGGGCCCAAGATTTCCGGATTGTAAAAGGGCAGTCAGGCTATTCCATTTTTTTGCCACTAGTAACTTAATAGCTAATACTTGTAACTCTCACTTCATGGGTGAGAAAGTGTGCTAGTGAATGTTAACAACATTTGGTTTATCTGTGCTTCTGAACCCAGATTGCTCTGCATGAAGAAGGTCAGAGTCTACCAAAATTACTATTTCAAGGACATTCAATATAGATTGTCTACTTCACAGGTAAAGCAGCAAAAGCATTTTGACATTAGGCTCAAATGCCAACAACAGTAAGCTTCAGATTTCAAATTTGTGATATGATTTATAAGGAGCGACAGATAGGATGAAACAGAATCCTCTCCAACGAAAACTAAAAATGAAGAGACTTCCATATCCCAGCCCGCAAGTTGAATCTCTCTCTCTTTCTAATCCAATGTATGCTCTTATTTCTTCATAGTGGAACAGAGCAAAGGTAGTTGGGTCCTCGTGTCCGCCAGAATGTAAGATCCAAGGTCAGGATCCTGCTAATACACGTACGTGCATGAAAAGCAAGATAAAAATGGTCCCGTACGCTTCCATAGTTGCTAAGCGCGATACTCTCTCTTGAAATGGGGTGGCTTGTTTGAGATGTGGTAGCTGACTCCATATCTGCAAAGCAAAATGAATTTCCTTAAAACATACTTGCTTAATCCTCCATGAAAGGGTTCTTCTGAGGAAGGAATGCTTTTGTCACCAGGGAAACTTAGCAGGCCTGTCCCTGGGGCCACGGCCGGTTGTATATTTGGGTTTCACTTTGAAGATGACCGTGCCTGGTAGACACTCTAGGCCCAGGTATCAGCCACAGGCCAATGAAAAGGACAATCCTGTCAGGCTGCTCTAAGCAAATGGAACTAAAATGTCTTCAAGTGAGTACATGGATTCAAACTCAGAAGTCCGATAAACTCTTAGTGGGGGAACTTTGCAAACCCATGCCAGCCTGTTAATCACTAGAGGTTCATCACCATAGACAATTTTGTGATTGTTCCGTGGACAGTATTTCAGCATTTTTATTCACTCAAAACAGTATTTTTCAAAGAAATGCAGCAGATTCTTGCGACCTAATTATATGTTCAAAAGATCCAAGCTGAATGCGGACAAATCATTGATTTTCAGCTGAGCATAGTATTTCTATAGGCAAATATGTCTTGGCATTCTAGAAAAGTCATAGGTTGTAGACACCATAATCTAACCACACTTTTCCCAAACGCCATAAACTTGTCCTAAGTATCCTGATTCTGTACAGTTAAAATCAGTGGGAACTTTTGCACGAACTCGGACGAGTGGTGAAGCATCCTACTGCCAACAAGACTTAGAGCCACCTTTGCATTTTATAGCTGAAAGGTGATAACCAAAATGAGGATTTCAGGAATATCAATTTGAGATTCTACATCAAAGTTTTGTTAGCCGCAAATCTTTTTGAGGCTGAAGTAATGCAAAAGAGCACAGTAAATACAGGCTTCCTTTCTTGCTACGCTCCTGCCACACACACACAGATGCTTGGGTATGAAGCTCCAGCAAATAATCTGACAACACAAACACGAACCCTTTAAATGTTTAAAATATCCTGATTACAACAGTATTAAATCTGTGCCCCTTTACTTGGGAACTCTGGTCTTGACAGGGACTAAAATGACTCTAAACCTCATCTCTTTTTCAGACAGAATTTCCTAGCTCCTGCTGTGTGGCATCTACCACTAATCTGACATGCCAGAACAGTGGCACAACAAAGAAGAAACCATCGTAAATGTATTTATTTTCTAAATCTGCATAAAATGAGTATTTCAGGGATGCACTATTCAACCTCTGACTGCAAAGTTTTGTCACCCCTAATCAGTCTTCAGTGTAGAATTTTATCAGTAAATGCAGAAAGAAATAGTAGCATTTCATAACTCCATCTGGAGGTAATAAAGTGCGGGTCTGTCTGTATGGGGAAGTTACAACAAAATATGTCAGGGCATGAATTTCAAGCACAATAACTGCTGTGCTCTAAGTCTCTATGTAGATGCTCTTCAACACTAAGACTTCGGGGGTTTTTTCCAGTTTAACTTAATCCATTTTCACAGTGGACTCCTACAGCGGAATTAGTGTCCACACAGAGAACTATTTCTTAAAGGTATTCTGAGATATTTTCCAGCTAGACAAGCACTAACTGTTAATATATTTTAAAATATATATTTCCCCATAGTAATAAAATAACAAACCTGAGTACTTTTTCAGAGGAAATTAGAGTTCCTCAGAGACTAAATCACCCCCATCTGCTGTTTTGCAACCCATGTTGTATGGCAGCCTCTCCTACTTAGACATGCTAAAACAGTGCATGAACAAAGAGCAACTCTGGCACATGCATACATTTCCCAAATTTACATAAAATTAGAATTTCCAGAATGCATAATGTGCCAGCCATCTCAAAGTATTGTTAGTCTGACTTGTCTTTGAACAGGGTTGGTACAGTATCGATTATATATGAAAAAGGCTGTTACTTTCCCTGTAGTACATGCTGTATTGCGGAGAATGTTACTAAAATTTAAAAAATGTGCCAGACTGTTCATACAAAGTGGCATGCAGAAAGCAGGCACGTTCTTTTTTTTTTCACTTAGGAATGAATTTCTTCATCAAGTTTTTGACTTTCCATGCCTGGAAAATGTGAAGTGTGAGCAGCCAGCCATGCTCCCTGAAGCAGGTAGCTGAGTTACAGGTTTCATTGACCAGAAAGGCTTACATGTTATCTATCCATCAGGATGGGGATCAGCTGGTGAATCATATCGGTTCTTCTAGCTGGGACATTTCAGACACAAATATTACGATGCTATTGTGAGTGTTACTTAGTGTCAGAATTTTAGATTCATTTTCAATATCTAGAAATTTAATCCACAGTATGAATTGCTCCAGGTCTGGTCTAATGAGTATTACTGGCACATCACATCTTTATTGCTGTTATTTTTAAAACAGATATGTGAGAAGAGGCACTACACAGGAAAGCATTTCCCTCCATTAGGAGTAGAGCAAGGTAGCCCAAACTGTATCCTGTTTGCTGAGGGTGTAATGTGAGATTTATCAGGAAAGGTTTCTCTGTGTTTAAACAACATTATCAAAACACCGTAGATTTTGGTTAGAACTCACACTGAGGGGAAAACAAAATACTAATGCAGTGAAAATTGCCTGAAAATATTCATTTTACTGATATTATTAGTAAAAGGAAAACTGTATTTGGAGAAAAATTGCCCCAGCATATATTAAAAAGGTTCCCCAAAATTTTTTAGAAATTCTTAGAACAATGAAACATGGAACATCAGCAATGTTCAAAACTGTATGTTTCAAAAAAGAATCTCATTTTTTCTTGAACAGTCTCTTGCTATTAATTGTACCAAAAATGCTAAATCAGCTCCTGATATTCCATATTTATGCTATGAAAAAAGTATGAGTTTCCACATTTCACTAGTTTCATTTAGCACTTTTCATGGCACAAAAATGCCATGGAATGGAAACGTAAAGAAAAAAAAACCAAACAAACCTAGATTCCCCTTTTTTGTTTGTAAGTATTCCCAGTGGAATAACCTGGTAGGAGGAAATCCATGTCAGATGCTAGGTGTTAATCAGATGAGAGTGGGCTAATGGAGTATCTCACGGCATCTTGTTATTTGTGAACTCAACATTTGTGTTACTGATACCCAGCAGCCCTTAGCCAGCAGAGTTTGAGGACAGCTGGGAGATGTTTTCACAGCCTCCAACTCTTCCCAGGAATTTCTGTACCTTTGTCTTGTTCTTCAGTTCCAAAGTAATAACAGATCTAATTATTTAGTTAGTTTCACTGATTGGAAAATATTTCTTAGTACATATAAAATGGGGGTGGGGGGGTGGGGGGGGGGGGGGTGTCCTTTTTGCCCATGTACTGATACTGTAGAATTATACCCTGGTCTTATTGCAATAACTGTCTGTCTCTGAAGTTGAAACCTTGATGCTGAAAAAGCTTACAGAGACATTATGCAGACATGTTGCTTTTGTCCTTTCGAAATAACTTCTAAAATCAGCATACTTACACTCTATGTATCTCTTAAACATAACAAGAGTTTGGGGTTTAGGGATTTTTGTTGTTTTGTTTTCTTACTTTTACATTGACAAGCTTTCATTTTAGCTAAAAGAACTCATACAATCAAAGAAACTGAAGTTCTGGGGAATTTTCTGTTTGTCATTTTTTAAATTATTTTTCACTAGTCCCAACCTAACTGTGGACAAAACTTTTTCTAAAGATGCCCTATGAATAAATAGGGTATGTAATGAGCAACCATTATACATGATTTCCTCACTCATGTGGAAACCCCCATAACTCACTAATGAAATCACCACTTGTGAGTCTTCCCTTGGAACTGGGTTAATCATATTTTATGGTGAATTTTATGTCCCCTCTATTCATGTATATTACTGTTTCATCTGTACATACTGTACTTATATTTTATGGTCCAGTTTCTTATTTTGTTGCATTATGACTTTAAATATTCCGAAGACCTTTTGGATACAGAAAATATGTAATGATAAAGCTTCTGCTAGCCTAATAAAGATCCGTAATCATTACTGACAAATAAAAATAATATTTTGGGGGTTTTTTCACCTTTCCTTCCAAATGCTTCAATCAGCTAATGGAACGAAGCTTATCAAATAGAAAAAAAAAACCAATCTACTTTTATTTTCCTTTTCTAAACTCCTCTAGAGATATAATGCAAACTTCAGCTTGGTTGATGTTTCTGAAATGAGTCACTCTGTTACACAGCAGCTACACAAACTCTGCTGGAATAAACCACTTTAGAGTAGTAAACTGGTTTCAGATAAGCAATTTTATGTAGCATACAATTCTATTTTATTTTTTGGTACTCCAGCAGGTAGTAGTTACAGTGAGCAAGAAATTTAATAAGGGATATTTTTAGTATTTTTTATTCAGTCTAATGCAACAGAATTTTCATGCAACAACACCATAATAATGTGACATTGTACCATAAAGTTTAGGTGATGTTTCCGCACAGAAGATAACAATCACGAGGGAACCGTGATTTATCCACTTCAAGTGATTTTATCTGTCTTTTGACCCACTGCTAATTTATGGGCAGAAAATAAGTCTGAGTATAAATATTGCACGTGAAACAGTACTTCTCCTTATCTTGGGAACAGGGATATATTTTTCCACCATATCTGAATTTGTTTTACACAGTGCCATATTAGGTTTCCCTTGCAGAGAGCAATACAGTGGGAAACTAAACATCTGACTTGATAAAAACTGGAATTACCTTCAAAGCCACACCCCGTGAGTTGTATTTCCAGTTTAAAGCAGACATCTGAAGTATGGGGCTGCCTGAGTGAAACGTTCCTGAATACGTGTGAAACCCGTGTTACGGAATCCAAGACTGCTTCAACGCCCCGTGAGCACAGTGAGCACAGCATTACAAACCTTTACCTTTAGAGGCTCCCAAATTCTAACACTGCTGTCGGAGTGGCCACAACAAGGAGCGCTTACTGCAGTTTCTAAAGGCAGCAGGAGGTAAATAAAGCCAAATCCCCAGCAGCCACAGATGGATGATAGCCAGCGTTTTGAAAGGTGACAGAAATTCACCTTCCTGAAGAAGAAGCACCTACATTTACTTAGGTGAAGGCCTAAAGAGACATGGAATTGTATTCTACCTCACGGGTACGCCGCCTCAAACTAGCAAACATGAGGCTGAGACGAACAAGCCATGCAGTCATACTTGAAGCCCTTTGGACCTACCAGGACACAAAAGATAAGAGGTAACTTAATAAATGATGGCTTTTATAAACCTTTTTGAGAGACTTGTATCCACGGTGATGTGATTTTGGCTGTGGATTGCCCGTGCCCCAGATGCAGGCGACAGTTTAGGTCTAGCAGGTGTGGGAGAACATCCCTTCCCAGCCCTGGCTTGCGGGTTCGGGAAGGTTTTGACCGCTTTCCATGTGGCTCAGAGATGAAATGAACAAACCCAGCTGGCTCCATGGAGAATGAGCTCATGCAAACCTGCAAGGCACTTTCAGAGCTGGAAACACTTCGAAAACGTCACAGCAGCACCCAGCTGATCCCCCTGGAAACAAGCCGGCTCCTACGATATTTGCTCTGGCCACGTACAACCTGAACCGATTCCATGTTGCTCTACTAACTTTTCTCTTGCTCCGCCGTACTTTCTATGTAGTCTGCAAGGACACTTTTAATGTGGACCCAGTACCATTAGGACACAGGAACCATCTCAGGAACCAGCAGTTTGCCCAGCCCGGCGAGTTTTGTTGAACGCACAATGACCGCACAGAGCTCCTTCCTAGCTCTGTGGGAACCACAGAAGGTCCAGAAACGAGAAGGAAACCAGTAAGCCCAGCTGGACCCAGCTGCCTTCTTGGACAGACAGCAGAGTGCCTGTAGTCTCTTCAGCTGTTATTTTATCTGAGTTTTAATACAACCTCAAGCACTGGCTGTCCATTACGTCAGATACAGAAAGCTGTTACTTCTCTGGTATGCTTTTGTGTTGAATTAATGCTACTGTGCTTTTAAAAGGCTGGCAGGTGACTGAACTTTCCTGTAATGGCTTCAAGGAGAGAAGGAGTCGAGTGCAGAAATAGATTCTGGCTTGTTGAGGTGACTGCAGTGAATTGGTGCCAGGAGTATTGGCCTGGAGGAAGAGAATATATGAGGTTCCACAAAATCATAAGGCCAGCTGAAGCCTGAGGCGCAAAGAAACGAGGTACCGCAGTTGTGGCTGAACCTGCATGTATGCGTGGTGTCCGAAGAAAACGCTGGGTTTTCTGAGGAGGGGGAGAACTGCGGAATCAGACATCAGACACCTCCTCAGCCAGCAGCCCCCACCTGCCTGGAGCAGCAGCGCTGATCGTCATTCCCCTGTGATACCTGGTGACTGCAAAACTAGTGGGTTCTCAAGGAGCTGCAAGTACGAGTAGAATCCATGTCAAAGAAGTCCCAGAATAACTCTCGGGCTGTCAGAACCATCGAAGTACTCGAGATCTGCTCCTCTCAACCACGAGTGACCCTTCCTTGCTATTTCAGTCCCCATAGGACTTCAGCTTTAAAAGACCAGTGTTTTCTGGCTAAACCCAAAATCCTGGACTGTGTAGGGCTGCCTAGCTTTCCAGTCTGGGACGCGAGCTGGGTGCGGGGTACCTGTCTTGGTCTCCTGTGTGGGCAGGGAAGCTGGGCACCTCCTCGGGTACGGGTGGGTCACGTCCCATAGGGAGGCACTCAGGGTGCGGAGGCCCCAGGCATGCCATTTAGAGTTGATTTTTAGGCATAGATGGAGCCATTCTTTCAAAACACGCTGGATTAAACCGGCTCGTTGCTATTACCGTGTGTAAACATTTTTTACTCTAGCTCTACAATAAGTGTTGGAAGGGTGGTTGTAATATCGATTTGAAATAAGGAATCATCATCCTGAAAAGGCTGAGGAAGACTGGCCTAGAACACAAAGAGGTTATTAATGCTTTTGAAAAATATACCACCTGAGCTTGAGTCAATAGCCAGTGAGGCAATTAATAAAGAGCAAGACTAACAATATATTTGTATTCTCTTTGTGTACAAAATGTAACTGAAAAGACATAAAATCCATCCTGCCATTGTCTTTCTCTTCCTGTGGTTGTGATGGAAAGGAGATGAATGGATTTAAGAGTGGTTTCCTATACAGGGGTAGTCTTGTACAGTATCCCATTAACATTACAGAATAGGATTGGTACTGCAATGAATTATCTAGACAAGAAGCTCTATACGTACTTCTCTATCACTCATGCAGAGTATGTGACTAGACTTTTATACAAATTCACCAACTTTCCACAGAAATAAAATGTAAAATATGGCTACTCCCTTAAATTCTTTCCCTAGGAAAGCTGGAATCCTGAAGGTTTTAAAAATACCCATTCCAAGGAAAGACAAGTAATTTTTCATTAAGGCCTTTTATGCATTTATTGTGAAACATTTAGTTTGTACTGTTACATTGCACTAAATCTCTCACTTCATACTAGATTGTTGGGATGCATGCTGACAGCTGATTTTAGAGCAAATTGCTGCTGGGAAAGCAGGTTGCCTTCTCCCCGCAGCCCCAGCTGTGGGCTTCCTTCCTCTCTTCATACTGGCGCATCCTTTTGTGCGGTCAGCTGGGTTCAGTTAGCAACTTATTTATTTTTCTGGCATTCCGGTTGACCCTGGTGTGAGTGACAATTTGTGTCGCATCTCAGTCGATGTTTGCAAACCAAGCCAAGTTTGCTTTATTCATATCCCGAGATAGGTTATTAGTTCAGGCATATGTAGTTACCCTGTTTCCAAGCCTGAGTTGTATTCCAGCGCAGATATATATCTGTTTGTACATTACCTTGAATGGTTCGCTCCCAAGCAAGTTTTAAAGTTGTTTTAGAGTAACAAACATTAACTCTAGGGGGTTTGCCAAAATAAACACAAAATCAAACAGGAGCAGACCTTCCTGATTAGCCGGTCTGTACAGTACTGTTCAAACAGCTGGAGCACCTGCTGCTGCGAGTCCCAGCGCTGAAAGTCCGGGTGGGAAAGCATAAATGGACTGCAATATGCATCACAAGGTAAAGCATTTCGGTTACAGGTGAAAAAAGAGTTGCAACAGTCGCTCTATGCCTCGGGGTTTCAAGGACTTTAGTGTCTAATTCCCTCTTTACTGAATAGACAGCTAAAAGAAGATAAAAACTATAGAGTGAAAAAATATTGGAATGCATAAACAAAGCCATTCTGAGCTGCTCTGAGCAGCTTTATTGAATTTGGTCTGAAGCATTGAACATTCCTTTGTCTATATTCCAAGTTTATTATTTCAAAAATGGTGTCAAATGCCGTTTACGTTCAAGGATGCACTTTTTGGTCTGTAAAGAAACACAAAACTTTGGAAGAAAAAAAAACCAACTAAGCCCAGGGAGAAATCAGGTCCTTGAGCAAAAAAAATTGCCAAGAAAAAAGTGTTACAAGTGGCCCAGCCACTTATAAGAGGACCTGTTCAATGAAGACCGAGTTTTCCCCATACAAATACTTGCTCAATCTTCCATCAAGTTCTTTTCTGTGTTATTCCCACTTCCCATAAAATACATTTCACATGCTTTAAAGGTGATGACAAAGAAAAGAAAATCATATTTTAGAATCTCTGGGAGGCAGGATTAATGAGTGTCTTAACCTCAGTCCCTTTGAATGGGCATTTATTGATCCTCACAATAACATAAAGAAGTGAATGATGGAGAATTCACTTACTTTGTCTAGCTCACTTCTCTGGTGTGGTGGACTAAAAAGGATTGAAGCTAATGGTAGTGAGACTGTGAAAGTAATATATGGACCTAAGAAACTTGTGTCATTTAACATACCAGGCATTCTTAGTTTCCTCTTACATTCTTACTTTTACAGTTTGCAACTTTAGGTGTACATATGCTATTTTAAAATGTAGAATTTGAATAAATTCGCTCAGGAAAATTATGTGCTCACTTTACAAGGTCAAAAGCTATTTTTTTTTCACTGACAATTCAGCTTGACTGTGTTGGACATTAAAAATTCAATTTGTGTTCTTTCTGCCAAATCTAGTACATAAGCATCAGCAATAATGATTTGGAAGCCGCATATCTGTACAGTTTTAGCTGTTATTCCTAATGTGGCCATAACTATAGCATCTAGGTGGAGTACTGATAGCCTTGTTAAAGATTCATGCAGTGCCTGGGACACGGCTCTGTTCTATAGCTACATCAGTGCTGTCGGGCTGACAAATATAGCATTGTTTTTCTCACTGCGGTGTGACTCACAAGCACATCTCACAGTAACAAGATAATACTTTTACAAAACCAGTTTCTGCGCACTGCAGGATGCAACAATAATTTGTGAAATAAAAATCACAATAAATGGAAATTTAACATTTAAACTAACCCTCTGTAAATCTCATTCTCTTCTAGCTTGGCTTACTGTGGAGTTAGTAGCAATTACAATATCTAAGATCAAACTGCTTTGAAAACAGTGACGCAAACTTCAATTTATGCTGTTATGTCTTAGTGCAAACTGTAATAATTCAAGAAATTTACAATCACTATTCACTACATGACCTTATTTGTCCTGATTTTATACAAGTTAGCATCCTAGCTGTTGGAAAGGATCTCGATTTACACAGGTGTGGGAACAGCAGTGGACCTTTCTGTGCAAACGCTGCAGGTGCAAATTCTGTGCTATGTCACGACTCACAGTGCTCTGTTGTCTACAACGTGACTACATCACGTGCGAGACATCCAAAAGCAACTCCTGTGACCATCAAAGACGCCTGGCCCATATTCTATTTCAGCCGAGCACCCAAAATCACAAGGCGCCTTCGCAAATGTGCCAAATGTTATGCCTCTTTCCTGACATTTCACTTGCAAGCTCCCCTACCGTTTTTTCCCACTGGTCAGCTTCAGGTCACATCTCGACCTCACAGCTTGCTGGAAAGGCTTGTGCTGCAGCGCATCTAAGCTGCCACAGGAGCCTAAGAAACTAAAGAAATACATCCGACCGAGTAGATTTTTGTTTCCCAGTCTGCTGGTTGTTACTCTGCTGCCTCTTGAAGCAACTGCAAGGAAAGAGGTGAGCGGTACAAACAGTATTTAGTCCAAACTGCATGTCCTATGTGTCCAGAACTGGTTTTAATCCAGAAAGGAAGATTCTGCTACATTCACAGAGTTCTGCTCCGCTCCGAGATGCTGCAAGCTCTCATCGCTAATAATGCATGTGAAGAGCAAAGGAAATACACGCAGACCTTTTATGTGAGATACGCTTGAGGACATAAGGCTGGGCTTTGGTGAGAGAAGCCATGACAATCAGGGCATCGAAGAGCACCCCGAACCTCAGCATCTCCCCAGCTGCAACCTGCGGAAGGCCGCGGCTGATGCCGTAGCGCTGCCCTCCCGTGCCGCGCCACTGCCGGCAGATGTATCTCCCGTCACAGGGCCCACATTATTCCAGCTGTGTCCAGGCGCTAGTCTGAACCACCACCAGCAGCACGCGGCTGATCTTCACGCCTGCTTCTGGCCCTCCAGTAGACAGCGTCCCCATCGGCTGCCGCCTGTCCTAGAGCTGGATGCAGCCGCATCGCTGCCAAGGGCTCACAGAGCACACTCTCAGATGGCCCAAAATGTGCTGTCAGATCATGGATGTGGGTATGGAAGGGTATCGTGGGCCGTAGAGAGGTGGGTCAGGCACGCACCATGACCCTGTGCTCAGTGCAGCAACAGCACATGGGTCTTAACTTGTTATAACTTCATTGTTTTCCCCATTTTATTCTTTGAGAAGCGAGACTCTGAGACTAGCTTTATTTCGGGGCTGGCTCAGAATGGTTTATCTCACGCTTAGTGCGGTCCCATTTTGATGGGCAAAAACCGTGGCCTTATAACTGTTAAGCTGGTAAAAGAGACAACTAACTTAAAGTGGTTTTCCCAATTAAAATAAAATCTACATTTGTTTTACAGAAGTAAAAATGTCTTACAACTTTGCTTCCTAATTATAGCTTTAAAGTGCCAAATTCTTTCAAAAATCGTCACAAGCCAGGGAAAGGGAGAGGTGAAAACCAGTTTTTTCATAATTATATAATTGCAAAGTTTTATAATAAAGAACTATTTTAGAATTTCCATTTGTCTAAAGTGCCTTGTAGCTTTCTCCACAGTGTTTTAATTGCACAATCAAAACCAAACACCTGTTTGAAATTAGCATACATCCAAACAAAAAAAAAAAAAAAAGACATGCATTTTTAACAGTGAGAATAATTAACAGCTGGAACAGACTATCAAAGGATACAATACGTTCTCATTCACCCTCTTTAAATCAAGAGTAGGTCTGTTTTTAAAAGACACCGTGTCTTATCCTGGGTTCGTTATTTGAAGTTCCACGATCTGTGCTATGCAGGAGATCACAATAATGATGGTCATTTTTTGCCAGAGCTGTCAAAGAATATTTTGGCTCCTGGGACACTCACATACCACATCCCTAAGCTCTGGCTCCTGTCAGCTGCCATCAGCCTGCAATCCCTCTTTCCTGCAGAAAGTTTTAGAGATATTTGTCACCACTTGGTCTGCGTCTCTCACATTGGTCTATATTGCACCTCTCCACCTAGCCTTGAAATCTCTTTACTTGTTAGAATAAAAATTATATAGTAATTGCTCTGAAAATGTTTTACAAAAGAAATAGTTATCCCGTGTCTTTTATTAAGATGTAGGAGCCCAATTAAGAGGTGTTTTAGCCATCTTCCATTGATTTCATTAACCTAATACCTTTAAAAACACAGCTGTTACTTCTTAGAGTTAAATATTTGGACCTTGTTGTGCCAAGGGGTGTTCAAACACTGAACTAACTGCTGTTCCAGGCATGAATAGCTTATATACTTGCTGCAAAGCGGTGAGCCAAATTCCACTCCAGTGCAAACTTTCTCATTTCTACCCTCAGTATTTCCCAGCCCGCTGCACTAACACTGCTTTCCACTAACACTTTGAGTGCATTAATTCTAAGTATCAATATGGAATTTTCATCAGTTTCTTGAAACTGCAACTGTGTCACTGCAAAATGACACAATGAAACTTACAATTTATACTTTCTCTATATGAAGTCGGTAAGATTTTATGAGCAAAACTAGGTGAAGAATTTGTCTAAAATTCATATATTTCAGACTGGGATCTGTGGAATAATTTGCTTGCGTTGACTTTAAGGTTCTCCAGCCATATTCAGTTCCTCAGCAACTTCAACATTACTCAATATATGAGCTATTTCTTCCTTTCCTCCAAGCAGATGTGGGCTCATTGTGCCATACTTTGCACCAACCAAAGCCCACTTTCCCATCTCAGGAGTTCAGAGTAGTTCATCCCAGGGAGGGCTCAGTGGTCACACTTAGCAGTGTGTTTAACCCTTTTTTGCCCAGGAGGTGAGCAGCCCTATGCTGACCCAGGGTATGACCTGACCGAGGCTCCACCTGCCTGCAATGCACCATTGGGACACACCTACAGTCACAGCACAGCTTCTGCAGGAGCCTTCATGCCAAGAGAGGGAATTATAGCGTGATTGATAAACGGGAAAAATATTGGAAAGGCATCAAGGTGGGTATTTGAAGGGGGATCGCAATTTTTAATGGTGCAGTTAGAGATGTTCTCCCTGAAGTCTTCAGCATCCGTAGTACTGGAAGAGCTCCTGTCCTTTTAGAAAAGAAGCTGTTCAATAGTCATTGCAGGGTCAGGAGTTTGACTTCTCTGCTTTTGCAGTCACTGCTCTCTATACTCGCCATAGCAGCGCTCTATCTGCTTGACTGCCAGCCTACCTGGCATCAGTCTGGTTTGGGCCATGATTTGCTTGCCACTAATGTAATGGTAATAAGTTAAATAATCCTGCAATTTTTAATTGCATACGAGTAAAATATCTGCTACATCTTTGCATAAATATGCCTTTGTGCTAAGAGGAAATATGAAAAGCCAAACGCAGTCTGCGTAATGTTGAGTTGAATGGGAATGCTTGTGGAATATGAACATCTAAAAGGACATAAGTATTAAAGAACTGGGCACCTGAAAAGGAAGTTCTCTTAATTATAGCTATGATGCCAGACAGGAGGCAAAATACTGTCAAGAAAGAAACAAGGTAGGTATTGAAGGAGAACGGCAAATTTTTATTACTAATTTAATTAAGAGTAACATTAAATTCTATTCCAAAACATTGTCTCTTCTCATGCACTGAAGAGGCTGGATAATGTTAGCCTATATTCAATAAAGGTCTCAGGTGCTTAAAACAAGAATTAGGAGGAGCTGAGTTATGTGAAGTTAAAATTTAAATCCAGTGACTCATGATGGCTTTTCATGGTAAGGCAGGGTCCGCAGCATGCCCCGAGTTATGGTCTCCTGGTCATCCCCATCAGGAGACCTGGCATATACCTGATGTGCCTTCCTCTCAGTGACACCAGAGAAAGAAATGCAGATGTGCAGAGGAGTGGTGGGGCAGCCCAGTCTTCCCAAACCTGGAGTTCGGAGCGGGAAGCTCTCTGGGGATAAGAGTCTCAAGGGTATTGACACCTCTTCCCCACTGTGTATACTTGGCTGTGGCTTCTACCCAATTATGCATTTATTTAGACTCACCAGGTGCCTTTCTGTTCAAAAGAGAGATGAGACCGTATTCAGTGGGTTTCTGAGAGGTCACTCTGAAATAACTCATTTTCCATTGCATTGGACAGCGAGCGCAGAGGCCTTACGCAGGGCTCTGGGTTGCATTCCCAGCTGAGGGGAACCTGAGCCCTACACTGGGTCAGGCCCTGCGGGCTGTAAAGAAAACTTGCCCAAAACAGTATGACTAGCTTAAATACCCCACAGAACAAATAAACATGAAAATCGCGATGCCTTGTGTATAGCAAAAAAAACGTAGCTTTGTATCCACACATTGTTTAGTACTGGTTTATTAAAAATACAGTTTAGCACTGGTTTATTAAAAATACAGTTAACGAGATTACAGTTGTCATGAATCTAATTTATTATCAATGTTTACTGAACGTGCAAGGTCTTGGCTTTTGTAGAATTAAAAGGAAAGTGCATGGCAAGTCATGCTATTGGCTTATGCAGTATCAGACAGCGCACTTAAGAAAAATCACAATGTTTGCTTCTTGCTTGATATGTCTACACTAAAAGATGATGTACAGCTACAGGTGTCAGTCTGCCCAGATCAGCTAGTCTAAAAGGTCGCAGCCGCAGTTACTAGTGTTGAGTTTCTTGCACCGTACGTCTTGCGATGTTTGATAATTTCAAGATAATAACAGCTTTTTTAAACATTTCTTTATACCAAATTATATACCATGTAATGAATAAAACAGTGCATTACTGTACGTGCAGTCTGCCATGCACGTTACCATAAGACTGAAGGCAAGTGTCCGTGCTCCAGGACATAAGTGGCTGAAGTGATTGATAATGGTCACATGAGTGGGTGTACGTGAAACGTGGAAGCAGAGTCCCAGCAAGCCAGACTGTTAGCATGTCCCGGCCACACCATCCAAACACTCTGCATTTACAGCAGCCTGCCCACCTCACCTGCAAGGCTAACAGAGGCATTGCCTTTGGCCCCAGGAACAAAACCTTCATTAACTGGCTTTCTGTTACAGATGATTTTGTCGTTACTAATATACAAGGCGGGGAAATGAAAAGGCTTGTCTGAGTTTGTGCCCTTTCCTGGAGTGAAGCATGTCTTAGACAACAGTGATGTGTCGATCACAAGCTCAAACTGAACTTGGAAGAAGATAATTCTCCTGTTGCTAAATGTCTTGCATACTATGGAACAATGCAGATACATGCTTGCTTGCTTTCTTTTTCTCTCTCTTTTCCAACTCTCTCTCTCTGCCTTTCTTCCCTCCGTTTTGTAGGTTTTCTTAGTAATTCTGCCATAACTCTACAAAAATACTGTATTATATAAAGGGATTAGACACTGAAATTACATCACAAAATTGTTCTAGTTCTAGAAAGTCCTTTTATTAGGCAAATACTTTGCTATGGGTAAACCAGTGGTTTATCAACCAGTATTTCTCTTTCACACATAATCTCTTACAAAAGAGATTTAACTTATAAAAGAGATTGACTCTTATAAAAGAGATTAGGATTTCTGTCCCCCGTAACATGAAATTATGAGGGTACAAACCAAGTGGCCCTGTGATTGCTGACTCATTTTCCACAGGTTTGCCTAATTCTGAGGCTAATCAAGGCATTGCTTAGCATGTCTAACTGCCCCAAGCCATTCAACAGCCTAGATCATTCAAGGAGGTAAGAAACCTGCCCAAGAGGCCTCCCAGCCTTGTCATCTATCAGTCATGGATCTTGGCTCATCCATAACACAGAGGGGCAGACAGGCATGTAGCGTGTATGAAGAAATAAGGAGTTTCTTAAGAGCTTAATCAGGACTTTCCCCCAAACAGGTCACTGTTGTTGTATTTAAAGAGTTCATTCAGGCTGCTCCTAATTGTCCCTGATTGCCCAGGGAGTAGAAAGTATTCCTCCCTAATAAAGGGGCCTTAATCAGTAAGCTGGCTTTTTCACTGTCTATCCCTTGGCAGTTCTCATTCCCCCCTCAGAGTCACCAGGGAAGTATGGAGCTGTCCTCTGTCCTCCCTGGGAGAAGGCAGTGCCAGGAGCACGCTCAGCCCCAGAAGGATCCGCTGGTGGAGAGGAGAAGAAATTTCCCCATAAATACAACCAGTATAGAGCTCATATGAGTCTGTATGTCCTATGATCTCCCTGTCATCACACATATGTGAGGCACGCTCATACCCTGTGGTCCCTGGGAATCTGAATGTCCTCCTGCAGCCATGTACACAAAAAAAAAGAAATTGAAGAAGCTCCCAGGTGGCTCTGAACTAAACTAGGCAACACAGGGATTGCAGGAGTTTTATACTACAGTTTTCTACTTCTGCACTAATAACCACGGGCAGACATGTACTCTTGTTTTCTCCTGATGCACATAGCTTCACGTCATTGGGGACTGACCTGCGTAAATATCCACAAGGCAGGTTTGTGGCTCCAGCTGGAGGCTGTCCCTCCCTGGAGGGCTACAGCACCCCGAGGAGCCTGTGTTTCTAGTCCTCACAGCTATGCTCTAATATTGAATCACTGAATATTAAGGTCGAGGGCAAGATATTCTCCACTATAATTTCATTAAGTGGTAATTGATTAGTTACAAAAAGAAGTTAGCATATACTTTAATTTTTACTACTTTATATAGCTAATATTGTGTTTGTGTTATCTGTCCAACCTACTCAGATCTTATTAAACTTTCACATCTCTAGAGAAGGCTATTCAGAAACTTTCCAATTAGCCATTCTGTTTATTATTTCTTCTCCATTCACCCATGAAATCTAGTTCTTACCTTTCCACCCACTTGTCCTAGTGCCACCCACACACATATGCACACACACATCTCGTATGTACCACCAAGTCATACATACCTCACTCATTAAATGACTCAGTTCACCTAGTTCATGCCTGCTCAGAATGCAAAAATTATCAGTTCCCTTCAGCCAACCCACCCTGTTCCACAAATATTGTCCTCACTCAGGCATATGTAGATTTGGTCAAAAAATCTCCCCCGATACCCAAAGAAGACCAGAGGTCTGGATTACCACCTCTAACTCTGAATCCTCAGCAGCAACAAGACCTCCTAGATCAGCAAAGCATCCTGAGTCCTGTCATTATCCACATACCTCTATGGTCTCCTTTGCAGACAGTGCTCTCAGAAGAGCTGCAAGTCTCAGAAAGCTCAGCTGAGATTCACAAAAGGACATGGTTGCCTGAAGTGGGACTGTGCTGGGATTTAAGCCCCTTCACATGTCTAAGAGAAATCCACAAATTCCTCCTGCCGTTAGACATTTACACATTTTACCAGTCCAGTTCCTTGGTCCAGTCTATGTAACTGAGCAGAGCAATCCTGACTGTCCTCAATCAGGAGGGCCCTGACCTTAAAGTACAGTTACAAGATCAACCTCTCCAAAAAAGCACAGTGGGCTCAGCCATTGGAGATGTTACCCCTTTTCCTATAATACCTTCATGGCTACAACAATTCTTCAGTCCCGGCTCGTGAGGCACTGGTGTAGGCTTGGAAGAGTGACTTTATAGACTAAGGAAGAAGTTGACCTCACTGAGGAGACGTGGAGGTCTTGGTGTCAGTTTTGTATTTTACCTAACTAGGATTTCACATAAAATGCACAAGTTGTTCTTGGAACAGGGATTATATCCCCTCTTAGATAAATGTCCCAATCTATGCTTTAAGGGGTTAAAATTTTCCTTTCTCCAGTCCCAAAACTCTGGGATTGTTTTCTGCAAAGTGTTCTGTTTCTGAAAGCAGCAGCTTAGGTTCCTCAGTGCACAAGAGGGCTGCAGGATGTGAAACCTGGTCTGATAAAAACATACGCCTGCGACCCAGCATTAGGTACCTAATCCCTCTGACAGAATAAGGGTATAAGACCCAACTCTGCCATCAGGGTTTCCTATTAGATAACTTTGGCAACTTCCTATTTAACACATTGTCTAATTTGATTGATAGATTCAATGACTAGAGAGCTTAGATGTTTTATTCAGGGGTGTAGATACCACCAGGCACCTAAAATTTGGTAGAGTGACTCCAAACATTACCATATTAACCTTCCTTGAGGGATCTAGTTCATACTCTGTCCTCCTTATTTTTCATTTCCACTATTAAACAGGCCTTCAAAGGCTGTAGCCTGTTTTTCTAGCCTATCTACTGTTGAGCCAAATGTCACTGATGGATAAGAAGCAGCAAGCAATTAGCAACAACAAATGTTTGGGGCATTAATGATGTAGCTTGTTCTCTCTATCTCTTAGCAAGGTATCTGGGTACAGAACTTCCTCCCACTCCTCCCCGTGCTGCCCTGAATATAGATTTAAGTAAATTCAACAGATTATAGATGCCACAATATGAAAATTAATTTATTTGTTACATGTACAGTTCAAATAATAGCCACGGGACATACCTCCCATGGCATGGGATGTATATACCTCATATACCTGTAGTAATGCAAGCAAGCTTTTTTCTATTATATTATTTTTAATCTCTGTGTTACATCAGAGTTGAGCCTTTCATGACCACAGGCCTGCCACAAAGGATCATACCTTCTTTCTGTTGTGTAGCCTGAAGAAATAACTAGAAACTACTAGAAATGAAATTATTAACTAGAAATATGTTACTGAGGCCTAGCAGGCAAGCTAAATATGAATCATTGCAAAAACGCAACACATCGCTTATTCCCTGAAATAAGTTAAAGCTGAATATTTTGCCAGTGTTATAAAGGTGTTGCTTTCATACTACAAACAAAAGTAAGAGGATTTTTAAAAGATAGCTTATCAAATGATAAATAAAAAAGATAAAATTACTTGCTTTGTTGTTTTAAGTACATAAGTACCTGAAAGTTCGGGCACCTGTGTTCACAGATCAGGCTAGAGTCCTGTTTTGCAATCATAAGGTACGATATGCTGACTAAATATCTTAAATATAGAACATAAAATCCCATTCCAAATCTGAGAAATGCTAACAGTATTCCACTTGTATGTAGATGAAATATGCTTATTCTAACATTCAAATATTTACCCTAAATTCCAACTTGGAATGACTGTACGTGTTAAAATGGCAAACCCAGATGTTTAACCTGTTGGACACAGGAATACAGCTGTTTGAAGCCAGATTTTTTTAGAGATTGAAGTAAATTAGCTAAATTTTAGCTGATACTTAGCAACTGGTTTAAATATGACACACACTAAAAGTGCACTAATTTTTAATGGATGTCTATATTAATAAAGCCTCTCTATTTATCCCCTGCATTCTTTTTTGCAGGTCATATTGACTCTCCTGGGCGCTCTGTAACATTTTTCTGCCATTCTCCAGAGACTGATTCAATCCAATGACTTTCTTCCACCCGTAGTCCTGGGCCCATCAACTATCCCTGATCCCTTTTCTTGCTGTCCAAACAGCTGAGCTGAATCTTTGAAAACTGATCAAATATTTTTGGTTGAAATAAATGAGAGAAACCACTTTCAACTTGCACATTACATACAGAGGACCACCACACAAAGGTTTGCATGGCTCCGGGATGTCATGGCTCCTAGTTAAAAGACCAAAAGGATCCTCAAAGTGCACACCCCTTAGAGTCCCTAAGATTCAATAAAAAAATGCAACCAGGCTTTCCCACTTCCATGGTGGCTGACCTGCTCGGCTCTGTTTGCAATAAGGCCTGTGTCCAAGATATTTAAAGTTACTTAGCTATATCTCTGATCCTTAAGCATTCAGACTACCTCTGACTTAGATTTCTCTAAGAAGTAGACATTACATGTCTCTTTTAGGACCAAAGCTCTGGGAGAAGAAAAATCCCCTGGGATGTGAGCTGCAAATGAAAGTCTCTACCCTCAAAGGGAAAGGAAAGTAGCTATTATTTTGAGCAGAGAACCACCTTCAGCTTAACTCAGTTGAGAAACTAGGAACCCACCTATGCACAGAGGTACTTCCAAACCATGGGGACAAGAATCCTCCTGACAACAATAGTAGTCCAATGGTTCAAGTACATCCTGCTGGATGGAAGCCCCAGGTTTGGTAAAGCTGAAGATTTTCAAACACGGGTTTGAATCCTGTACTTAGTGAATAGAGCATTTACTTAACAGGACAGGAACCTGGGTTTTGGTCCTTACTCTGTATTTTATGAATTTTGCTTTAAAGAATTATAGGGTAAATTAGATTGAAGAAGACTTTGAACTGGGAACTGAATCTAAACATTCTTCTTTCTGGCGTGGTGGTTTTAAGTATTAGACTAAAATGTGTCTTATGTGCTTGTTCTCTCGCCCCAGGAGTCTGGTACTTGACGGCATGGTGACAGTTTCAGCAGGACAGACCCAGGGTGCTTTCTTCATCTCTTTAGGCCTCTAACTGAGGCCATTGATCCTGTCAGAATATATTAGACACTACTTGAGAGCTTCCACTTTACAGGGAAGCGAGGAAATACCTGACATCTCTATCCCAGTGAGGCTGAAATTCTGAACCACTTAGACCAGGGACTTGTCACACTGCAGAGGGCAAACCACCAAAAGTAAGGGAATGTCATGGTTTTTAAAAAAGTGCCTATAAACGTCATGAAAAGCCTAGGTTCTTTCAGCATTTGTGGTCTCCAGGTAAAGAAGGGTTTGCGATCATTATTTTGGACTTACACAGATTCAACCTCTATCCTGCTTTAAGTTTAAGCCTAAGCTTTTTATTGGATCTAGCTCCTAATGCCTATTGAATTAATTTCTTTATCTCAATGAACATTTTGTTCCTATATACCTTTGAACACCTGGACACAGCCTTCCATGTCGCTCCTTAATGCCTCTAGCCCATCACTATAACTCATTCATGGACTGCTGTCAAAAGTTGTCAGGGTATCCAGCCGTCAGCACACACGTCAGCAAGAGATCACCCCCTCACTCACTCACCCCACTGAATGCACAGCTCCCACAGTGCTCCAAAGTTTTGCCCCCTGGAGAACAGGAATGCCAAGGTGCCTCCTGTAGCAGAGTCTCCTAACATCCTGAAACGTGAATAAGTTTTAAATGGACTTTAAAAGATTTATTTCAGAGCTAAAGTAACAACTAAATAACTTCACTATTACATAGCTTCAGCCATATACTGCAACCAAGCCTTTCACAGTTGATGTGGTGTTTCACAGTGGCAGTAAGGAGAGAGAAACAAACACAGCTGAAAACAACTCTTCTCCCTTCTTAAATTCTAGGAGTCCAGTAACATTATATAGCCCTGGTGCTTCTTTTAACATACTACCTACGGTGGCATTTGTGACCACGGAAAATCGCTAAAGCGCAACATAATCTGTCCATCCTTTTCTTCCTGGACAAACTTTGGGCATGACCCTACGTGGGAGACCCACGATGTTGGAGCAGTGGAGCCACCAGCGTGCCTGCCCTGTTGGACTCCTGCTGTGCAGGATCAATCTGGGCTCTCCTTAGGGCAGCTACCAGGTTTTCTGCCTCACCCAAACCATGGAAAGCAACCTCACTGAATGCCAGGGCTATGCCCTGTGTTTTCTCTTGGTGTTTGATTATCTATAGGTAACAAGCCATAGAAAAAAGCAGTAAGCCTAATTCAGACATGCTCAACACAGTCATAGCACTCCTTTGTAAAATTTATTTAATGCTTTGTAGATATGCTCAAGCAACACTGATGAAAAAAAGTCATTCAAAGGCTTTGTCTGGAATAACACTTAGTTCACTGAAATTCTCAGTCATGTTACACAGTCCTCATTTACAAACCCCCAAAACATTTGTACACGTGAGTGAATGGTAAAGAGGCCTGTGGGCGGTGGCTTTCAATCTCTTCAGGGTGGAAACAGCACATCTATTCCGCTATGCAGTTACATCCCGAAAGTTACGTGATGTTACTGAAGTCAAAGCCTTACATTTTTCAAACAGGGGTACCACTGGAGCTGTAAGTCAAAACAACGAAATAAAAATTTGGAAAAAAAATATTAAAGTATCAATGGATGTCATACTTCTTAGAGTATTGTCTAATTACACTAGCAGATTATCAGCTGCGATGACAGTACCAAAATACTGAGTTAGTTTTTATATCGTTCCTTGTGTTGTTATGCACTACACAAAATCTTAGAAAAAAACTCCCAGAAAAATATGAAGCTTTACTGCAAAAGAAATTAATGCAAGAAAATGGTGGTTTTAAGTACTAAAGAGATATGAAGCATTGCTTCTTCATAACCTGCTAAGGAGCAACAGCTGTACTTCATTTTAACTTGATGTGCTTCAGAACTCATATTCATATAGGTATTTAATGATCCAAACATAATGGTCCTATATAGAATAATTACTTATATGAAGGCTCAACTTCATATGTAATCTTTTAAAAAAGATGCTTCAGTGGAAAACTTGCTTTGGTTCTAACAATGAATAAGCTCTTTAACAGTGAAAATGCTTTGGAGGGGTTGGAGACTATTGACCATGGATCTTGAGCACAGTTGACAATCAGACAACGTTATTCCTTCTTGACAGACTCCTTGTTTCTTCCTCCTTCGCAGTATAGCCAAGACAGGGAGAACAGGTAGAGTGCCAGACAAACCATCAAATCATAGTGGTAGAGTGTTGCAGCAAAGAGAAGAAAGAAGAAGAAATAAAAGATTTTGCAAGCAATATGTTTTAATCCTGGAGACTCGCTAGGTAACTTAAGTGCTTCACTCTTCTGGTGAGAAATATCTGCAGAATCAGAAATGTGCTGGCTTTCCTTCTGTGAGTCATCAAGCGAGTTTAGCGTTTTCCCCTTAGTTATTAAATGGTCAGATTGAAAGCCTGTCCCTCCAACTTCTTTGGTAGGCTTACTAATTAAAACCTCTGGCCTTGGTGACTTCTCTTGTTTAAACTCTGTTTGACGGAAACATTGACCTATATTCCTTCCTCTTCCTTCTCTAGAAGTTGCTATGTCTGAAGTGGAAGGTACTTCTTTTTTTTCAGCTTCAGGAGAGAGGTTTTTATTAATACATGTCATTTCATTCGGTAGACTTAAATCGTATCCTGACTCAGCAGCAACCTTGTCAATGACTTTGAATTCAAAGTGTCTATACAGATGCTCCGTATCTCCTGCCACAGTGGACCCTTCAGAAGATGCCACCGAAGAGCTTTGATAACCGGGCACAGCATTTGTACCAGAAGGTGGCATTTTTGTTTCAGCTTTAGCATGTAAATAGGAAAGCGTACCAACACGGCTTTCCTCCCTACAGAGCTCTTCTGCCTCCTCACTGTATGGATGCTTCTGGGTGCTCGGGGGACATTTAGATACTTCTGAACACAAACCCTGCCCCAAACCTTCTTTCTTTCCTGCAGCAGAAGCCTTTACTGCTTCTTCTACAGGTAAAATATTGCCGATGTCTGGTTGTGCTTTGGCACGTTTTTCCCTGCTATTGCATATAGACATCGTTTCTCCTTGCAGTGTTTCATGTACACGTGCATTATAAATATCTAAAACTGATTCCTTTTCAAATTCAGTGTCATATAATACACCCACTGTGTTGAGTTGACAAAGAGCATAATGTGAACCATCATTTCTCCCTTCATGTGTATCAAACGCTGTTTCCTTTTCCTCTGTGGGCCTGTCACTTAGCGCAGTCTCTTGAGGTAGCTTAGCAATTACTGCTTTTTCACTGGCAGACATTTTTTCTGGAGCACTTTCTGATGTTGTTTTAATTATATAAGCTGTACCTGCCTCTGCTTCCTCTGTAATACCCTGCTCGGAGACAGAAGACTTTTCACAACTCTCTGCCTCCTGGCAGGTAAACAGCTCCTTTGTGGAAGCTGTACTCCGAGGCCCCGCGCTCCCCCGCGGTGCCCACCGAACCTCGCTATCCGTTTCTAGCCACCTCTGCTCCGCGGGCTTTGCTTCGCTTTCCTTTCCCATCAGCCTTCCTTTGTTCGTGTTGTCTGACTTTCCTCTGTCTTTTAACCTCTTGAATCCCCTGTGTTCCCGAGCATCTTCCGCTCTCCTTTCATCCCCCGGAGAGGATGCCGGGGGATCTGCCTGTGCAGGCCTGGGCTCCCAATTGTTGTCTTCGGCGGACGGAGGCGTTGCCTTTGACGCTTTGGCGGCATGTTTTCTGTGTGACTTGAAAGGCTTGGGTGCTTCCTCCTCGCCGATTAGTGCTAAGTCTGCTACTTCGATGACTTTCTTCTCCTTCCCTGCATCAGTGTTATAGTTCTTTCCTGACATTTCGCCAACCCCCTTTTTTTGCATATATTGGCTTTTTGTGGAATCTATTGAGACATCAGCACGTGCGAAAGTGTCGGCATATAAATCTCCTCTTAAATGTACCCGAACTTTGCTTTCAATCACCTTGATTTTTCCTTCATTTTTGTCAGCGTCTGACAACAATGAATCCGGAGTTTGGTGAGACATTTGCAGCGCCTGGTGCTCCGGAGCTGGATTAGCATTGCCATCCAGCGTCCCTGCTATGCATGCATTTAATTGCATGGATTCATCATGCTCTGCAGAAATGGTTTCTGGTCTCGTTTCACAGGCCCCTTTCGAGGTATCGGCATCATCCTCACTGATGAATAACCTCTCCATCATCTTACTTCCCGAGGCACTATCTGTTTCGACTTTTGAAATATCTGTGTGGCTCTCTCCTTGACGGCTTGGGACAGTAGCCGTAATATCGATAGCCTGATTCTGCTTTGTCCCAGGAAAATATTTTGCCGATAAAAGGCTTTCACTGGTACCAGTACATTCCAAAGACTGCTCACCGCTGTTTCCCGTGCCAGCAGCAACTTCCTTCCCTGATGGCTGACTATTATAATCTCTTAGGGAATACTTAACTTTATCTTTTAATTCTCCTCCTATCTCTTGTGAAGTGTTTTCAGGTGAGGAACTGATAGGCACAGGGTACAAGTCACTGCTTCTTTCTATAGAGGTTAGCTTTTTCTCCAAGCTTTCAGTTTCACTTGGAAAATTAACTGGTTCTGTTGTGTACAAATTCCTTTCATCTCTGGAAGAGGTACCTCTAGCTCCTGTGAAGTGCTGATTTAGCTGAAACAATAGAATAGAAAAGAATGATCAAAAAGCGCTTTGCAAAAATGTGCCAAATGAAGGAGGCAGGATTTCGTTATGGAAAGTTTTGTTTTCAGTAACAAAGCTTTTAGGAAAACGTGTTCCAAACCATTTGCAAAATTTGCATTATATGTATTTTTTAACATAGGTAATGAGCTTTATGGTGGTGCTGAAAGGAGCGGGAAATAAAATAGCATTCAGAACCCCCTCTCTTTATTCATGAGTTCAGTAAGCTGCTAGTGCATTTTATACAAATTAAATCTGAAGAGAATATTCCCTTAAAGGGAGGCTAATTCTTTCTCTATACATTCGGTTCTAGGTTTGGAGAGAGGGAGGCGTGGGGCGAGGGGGGAGGATTGGTGCTTAAATGAGGGCATTGATACAGTACATCAAAGCCTGGTAATGTACAGTATTGTCCAGTAAAACAAAGACACATTTCACACTGACAAATACTGTAAGGATTATCTGTGCTTCGTTTCTCTCAGGGACCATTTTACAGGCTTCAAACCAGACTGGTTTTAGACAATCTGGTAAGACATGAGTTGGAAATGAGATTAGTGAAGTAAAAGGCCAGAAACTAATCACTCTCCCTCCTAGCTCCCAAATATCATATTGTATTATTCAGCTATGCCTGCTTGTCACTGCACTCTCTTCTCACTTTAGCATAGTCACACTGATAGCGCTAGCTGATCAATTAGAGGCTAGCTTCTTGGGCACCCCTTTATGCATTTGCACTTGCTGTAGATATCCCCATTACAGTTTCTCTTATTAATATGTTTTCTGCAAAGCCTCTGCAAACTATTAATAGTAAAACGTCACTCAAAGAAAAGTGAGGGAGCTAATGTCTCTGCAAATTCTGTTTTAATGACCCTCTGCCAACCAGTGCTCAAGTGTATTTGAGTTCTTCGGTGATGCCAACTGTCAGGATTTAACAGTGAGATGCCTGTGTTTTTTTCCCCTCCTCATAACTGACATTTGCATGATCTCAATAATTATATGCAAATCTTACGATTTCCCCTTCTTCTCACATAAGGCTCATGTTACTTGTCAACTGCACAGCTGTCTTATGAGCCAATGCCTGTGTGTTTCAAAGATTTGGTTGTATTTCCATCTATTAAAAGCCTTCATTGTTTAATTCATTAAAGAGCGCATGGTGTAAATTAACATCTAAATTATAGCTCCCCCTTCATTTATTGTATGGACAATCCTGGCAATTGATAAACAAACGGTTATATTTGATCCTGCTTTTTGTAACAGGGTGGACTGAGAACAACAAGGGATTTTAGAGGTCCTCCTTTTTATGTTTCACCATAAAAAAAAAAAAAAAAAAAAAAAAGGAGACTGACTTTCAGGCAGTGAAAGGTCCCACAATAGGCAACAATTTTCAACTTTTTTAAAGTAAAAGACAAGAAAAATTTATATTCAAATAAGAGTAATTTATTCTCTCTCTCTCAATAAGAAAAAAAAAAAGAATGGTTCTAATCTTCCTCTCCTGTCTGATTCAGCATTCACATTTTCACAGGTGATAGCTATTATAATCTATGATTATGAATCTATGCACCCAAATGATATGAGCTGAGAACAGACACTGAGAATAATAGATTGCTGTACGTGTCTCATTTATTGCCATTTTTTCTTTCATACTGAAAAATGCAAGCCAAACCACACACACACACATGCACACACACAAATCCAAATAGATTGAATGTTCACAGAGTGTGAAATTTATTATAACAAATTTAATGTCAAATACTGATATAGAAAAATCTGCTAATATAAATATATATATATTTATTTTGCTCATACAGCATGTTACGTAGTTATCCTTTGAAAAACTCCAAAAGCAAACAGTACCATAAATATAAGATTTTTACCAAATATAAAGAATTTATTTAAGAATATTGCCATCCTAGAGACTAGGAGGAGAGATTTTTGAAATGCTACTCTTCTAATTCCTTCAAACTGTCATTTAGAGCCTCTGGTAAAGAAGTAAAAGGGAGAAGTCATTAATTTAAGACCAGAAAAAGTTGATGCACTATACTGAAATCAAAGCACCTTCTATTGTTGAATCAGTTAGAGATTCAATGAAAGTACAGACCAAGGCTTTACATTTGTAAATTAGTACATCAGTCAGCTCTGTTAAAAGGGGGCATTTCACCAGCTTTGAAGCGTAAATGGATTCAAATCATTTAATACTGTAGATATAATTGTATAACACTTACCAGCAACTCTAATTCTTTTTCATCATCTTCGTGATCACCCTGGTTGTATTCTGCATTTTTATCTTTTATATTTTCATTAGCTGGTTTGGTGTCTTTGTCTTCTGCTTGTGAATAAACAATCTCTGGGATGATTGTGTCTGAAGAATTAACAAAAACATACTTGAATAATTTCCGTAAGGTTGTTTGTTACACTATTTTTTAATTAACATGTGCAGTAAGGAAGAACTAATTAAACCGGGTGTTGTACCTGAAGTCCTTGAATTATTCCATGTGTCATCGTCAGACGTTGCCAATATTTCCTCTTTGCTGTTAAACAAAAAGAAACTTCCTGTGTTATTCTGCAAAAATTATTGTTCTAATTCCTCTTAGACTCAGATATAAAGACCGCTAGTTAACTACACAAAATTTTGAATGTTCTTTGAAATTCTGAAAATAACAGCTTTATAAAATGTAGCGCTTTTTGAGTGACCTGATATTAAGTTTTGGTCAAAGAAAGAATTGGCCAAGAAAATGAAAATGTGTTGACCTTCAGATTACATTGCAAAGCTGATGGGTTTTCCCAGGCCTTTTCTGAGAAAGCAGCACAAAGGTGATTAGATGGGTCAGTGACAGGAGAGCGTAACTTTGGGGTCAGGCAAGGGTCTGGAAGGATATATGTGTTCAGGAGACTGGGCCTCTCTCTTGCTTATATTTTTCAAATATTGGTATGTATACAGAGATCGCTGGAAAAAGGCATCTCTGTTACCTGAAATAAATCAAAAGATTCTCCCTGTGTGTATACAGTATAAATCCTGTTGCTAAGCTATGCCTGGCCGGCAGGAACGGATTCTGCTTCCCTGCCACCAGCACAATTTTTGCTGTTGCTTTCCTGGCTGTGGAAACAAAGGCCAGGTCCAACACAACAAACATCTACGGAGAGATGCTAAGCGCCTGTAGTCCTCATCAATATCAATGCAAAGTGATAGCAGTTTGAACCACATGCTTATAGGGATGTAACCTTTAGTGGAAAAGGGGGAAAAAAAATTAAAAAGAATGTCACTTATGTAAAATGTAAATTATTATATCACTCCTAATGACTTTTCTATGAGGAGCAATTTTTTCTGTAGGTCTTAATTTATGCGTTTTTCAACCAGCCGTCCACCTCTGTTTCTGAAAATTACTTTCTAATTTTCAAATATTAATCTTTTCCCCTTCTATTTTCTCCCAGTGCCTTTCATTTGAATTGATATAACATTAACTCTGCCACCTAAATGCTTAATTCAGAAGGAGGATGCTAAATTTATACTCTATTAAAAGAACCTAGACATTGACTATCACCAACTTTTGAAAATCCAGCCTTTATAGG
This sequence comes from Astur gentilis, assembly GCF_929443795.1. Lineage (NCBI taxonomy): Eukaryota > Metazoa > Chordata > Aves > Accipitriformes > Accipitridae > Astur > Astur gentilis. The sequence goes on along the minus strand of NC_064890.1, from coordinate 29,729,335 downwards.
GATTGCCAGGCTGAAGCAGACACAAGATCTTGCCAGTCTAGCATCTGATCTCTGACACTGGCCACCATCAGATACTTCAAGGGAAGATGTAAAGTCCTTGTAGGAGAATACTTGGAGTAATTTGCACAACTATATTGAATGTCCTCTTGGCATTTTGTTGTTAGAAGCTGCCCTTGAAGCACAAGATTTAACGCTCTCTCAGCAGTTCTTTTTCACCATTAATTGCAATAATGCTGAATATTCTTGCTATCCATATGAAGGCCATGTCACTCTTGAATTCTGGTACATGCATAGCCTCCACATGTTTCTCACTCTCCCACTCACACCGAGTTGTGCTTTCCCCTGCCAGCAGTTGCTATATTCTGCATTTCAACCTGAAAAGGCTGGCAGAGCCAGACCCTTATTTCCAGTTGATCTGTGGGGGTTTTAAGGTAAAACATTAGTGCTTATTATTTATACTTTTTTTTTTTTTAACTGTTCAAATGCTTCCTAGGGCTACATCTTGTTCCCAGTTTTCTTCTGCCCTTTTGCATCTTTTTCACCCACCTGCTTCCATAAGCCTAGGCACTGTGTAGGTTGGGGCTTAACCACGAGACAGATGCATTAAAGCATTTAGGTGTTAATAGGGTGTCTGCAAAAGCCCCGAATTAGAAGCCAAGACATGTATAACACATGAGCTGAGTCAGTCACCCCAAAATAATGATCCCAAAACCACATGGGCACAGCAGGGAACCTTCTACTGCTATCCAGTGGGGGGGGGAAAAATGTGTCTCAAAGCTTTTCTTTGAACGTAGCCGGCTACCTGCAGCGTTCAGCCATGTGGATGCAACTCTCGGGAAGCAGGGAGAGCATCCTTTGCTGCTAGAAGGGGCTCTCATCTACTTCTTAAAGGAATGGAGTTTGACACATCTTTTTCTGTCAAGAAGCATTCCCAGAAGAAGGGGAGATGTCGATGCCCATATCTAAATAGTCCGTTGGCAGCCAGAGCTCACATCCAAGATGCAGTGGCACTTTCAGCTTCTATCACATCCTGATGAGATTTAAAACCACACTGCACACACATCCGAAAAGTACCCAAATTACCAGGAGGAAGACTGTTTTAGAAGAAAGTGGAGGGCAGGTTTACATACTGCTCTTGAAGCTGTATGTACAGACAGGACCTTTACTTTTTAGCTTACTCTTCATTCCTTCGAGAAAACCAGAAACGGGATTCTTTCCACTGTTCCCTGTGTTCCTTATCCGGTGATTATTTTGAGGTTTCATTACCAACTTTTCAGCGTAAAATATAGACACAGTCTTTGAATAAGGATGCTAAGGAGTAGTATCTATTTTCTGAACCTTTAAATGAACAAGTATAAAGCTGCTTCAAGCTAGAGGTTACCTCAGTGCTACCTGAGCCCCTCAGTTTTACTTTTGTTGTGATTAGAGTTGAATTTGTCCTTAACTCTTGTTCTAGTAGCATCTGGAGCCCTGGTCCGCAAGTTTCTTTTCACAACTGCAACATTGGTAATAAATAGCAATGACAATAGAGCCTCACAGCCTGGATCCACACTGCAGGGCTTGCAACATAACTTCTTGCATGTTGCACTGAATTTTATAAAGATTGCTGGTTTATAGCCCATTATTTGTGTACACCTGTCCTGCAAATACCTAAGTACAAGGAAAGTCAGTGTAACAGCTTTTCCTTATTTTACTTCTACATCAGAAATATCTGTCCTTGTATAATTATTCTAGTGGGAAATCTTAAATTAACCTAAATTGAGGATATTGATACTGCAGTCTTTGAGGATCACAGGGAGCATAAAACAATAGTCATTTAACAGCACTACTTCAACCTAAGAAATTATAGGAAGATGCTGAGACTATGGGTGCATACAAATACAGAACAATATCTCAAACATGTACTTACACCCTAAAGACTGAAATGGTTCCCAAAAGCCAATAAAAATTAGCTGTTTCATCAAACAGTGGCAATTAGAAGGTGTCTGTCTATTTAGTAAGTTTTTTTGACTGACTGTTCTTTCTCCATATTTCTCTGAAAAGTTCCTAGCTCACTATCAGAATTTCATGAGTAGATTTGTTAATTATAATATTAATTAAGAATTTTTTTTTAATAAATTAATTATCTCACTGTGTTGTGGAGGGTGGTCTAAATGTGCCTGTATTGTGTAGTGAGAGACACAAAGTTCGTGTTCTGTTTAAAAACGTTTACTTTTATTTTGAAGTGATCCAGGCATTCTGACAACAATGCAAGCTAGAAAAATCCATGGTATCAGCTGATACAGTTCCCCTCCAGCATAAGTACCTGTATACCTGCAGAAGCTCAGTTGCTTTTTCTCCTTCAGCTGAATGGGGCACACCTTCGTAAAGTACATCAGAAACTTAAGAATTTCTACCAGCTTAAAAAAAAATACTTATGCTGACATGATTCATTCTTGATGGAATTACCATTCACTTGGACTGAGTGATAAAAAGAAAGCAAGAATGAAAGCAGGTTATCACTATAATTTCGCTTTTAGAAAGAACAAACAGGAAGTTCAGGGACTAGTTAGTAGGACTGAGAGGACTGAAAATTTGATGGACATTATGCGAAGGAGTTCAGAAGTCCCAAAGTTACTTGGAACTGGCATCCCAAGCAGAGAAAAATAATTAAACTTGAACCCTAAAGATGTGAGGAGTAGATAGACAATGTATATGTGATGAGAAAAAAAAAAAAAAATTAATTAGCCAAAGAACAATATTTCTTTGACTTCAGAAAGGGTTGGGATAAAGCAAGACATGTCAACGCTTTGGAATTAGTCTTTTTAAGTTAAACAGGAAGGTTTTTTAGAAGTGAGGGTTGATCAAGATTTCAGATAATCTATGTATAACCCCACAATCAAAAGACCTCTAAACTTTTTTACCACAGTGCTAGCAGTGGGGCAGAATCTTATAGGAACAGACATCTTACAGGGTATAACTGATAGGAACAGAGATTTAGAAAATGATATTATTTCATCCAGTCTGGGAGCAGAAGTAGGTGTTTAAATATGCTCCAGTTAAGAGGAGCAGATAATTTCCAACCCAAAATACTGAGAGACCCAACAGAGGAAATTACACATTGGTTTAAAATCTTTGCTACTCACATCTATCAAATTGGTCCTGATACTACTGTAACAGTATCAGAAGAGTAGGAAAAGTATTAGCTATATTTAGGAAAAAGAAGAGGAGTAATGTCAGGGCAACTACAGGCCCAGATGTCTTCAAAAAGTTTTCACAATAGATTTAGAACAAAACTTAAATGAGAGAATAAATACTGATAAATGGGAAACGGCATAAAAATGCCAGACTCACCTGATAATATCTGTCTTTGATAAGATTACTATATTTCCCTTGTCTAAAAATCAGTTATCTAATCTATCTGGACTTCATTAAAGCATTTGTTGTGCAACCACATGGGAAATTTATTAATTAAACTGGAGAAGAGGGAGATAAGTACAAGAGCTGGGCGGTGGGAGAGGGGCTTGGTGCCAAGCAGAGCCCCGCAAGCTGGGCTGCGCGGAGCTCGCAGATGTCGCCGGGGAATTGAAGAGGACCGGTCGTGTAATCAGACTTACTCAGTCATGTTATTACAGACCAAAGCACAAAAAGTCAAAGTTAAATTAAATCTGTGGCAGATAGGAAGTTGGGAGTCATCACCAACACAGAGGAGGATTGAAAGAAATGGGTGGCCTGGAGGATCAGAATAATAGTTAAGGGATGAAATTCAAAATTATGAAGTACCAAGTTATACATTTAGGGACTAGAAAGAGTTTCTGCCACAAAATGAGGTCTCAGAAATTGGAAGAAAGAGGCAAACAAGAAAAATCTGAGTTTGTTTTTGGCAGAAAACATTTCCAAGCCACCAGTGTGAGATGACTGTGGCAACAAGGCAGAGTTCTGCAGTAATGTGTCGGGGAAGGTAGTCCCAGTAATGAAAGATTTCCAAGAAATATTCATGTTGCGGAACCGGGCACTACTAAGAATTCCTCTGGAACATTTGTATACGATGTTCAAGAAAGAATAATTCAAACTGAAACAGGTGCAGAAAAGGACTACAAGAAGACTGGCAGAATGAAAAATCTATATTAACCAAGGAGACAAAATGAGTACTTCTATTTCCAGCATAGCAAAATAAAGTCTGAGAGGAGAAATGCACTCTATTAACATAGCAAAGGGGTAAATACTGAGAAGACAGAAAAGATATTAATCAGCAAGACTCTGTTAATGTATTAATAGAAAGAGTTCACAAAAACATTTGTTGTGGAAACTTAAACGAAGTTCTATAAGCATAGAAGAAACAGAGAAGGTCTCAGTTTGGAAACACGGATATATTTTTCTGAAGAGTATTTCGCAACACATTTCCCTAGGGATAAGACCTCGTGGTCCCATAGTCCCGGTCCAGCCCTATTTCAAATGCTCCTGTGCAGCTATATGCCCTGAGAGTTATGCCTTCAGGAGCACACATTTCACTGTGGAACAGCAGGTGCTCTGGTCTGGCCTGAAATAGGTTTGGGACTATAGCCAGGAGCTACTAATCTCTTCATAATGGGTGAGGTTATTATAGCTTGTCGTGGTTTAATTCACACACCAATATTTGGCAGAAGTTGTGTCTGTATGTTTGTATAACCCGCAGCACTGTTCACTTTGTTCTGTGTTATATCCAGTTATGCTAGATCTTAATACCTAAATCACAAGATATTTATTTTACAGAATGCAGGAAAAGGCTAAAATTGTTGGAGTACAGAGTATGGAAAGATGAAAATGTACCTGTAAAACTCTTGAAATTAATGCACCCTGAACAATTTTATACTATCTCATATTTAAAAGAAACTGTGGGAATATGTTATTTAGTCTGAAATTGAAATAGGTATGGGAACATTAAAGTATTTAAAGAACATATTTCTCAAATATTTAGTAAAAACATGTAAGAGGGAAAAAAGTTTTCAATACAATTTTATTTAAAAATCCAGGTAGACTTAGGGTCTCACAGAATCTTTCATGCTTCTGATTTTAACTTCAAGGTGGATTCAAAATCAAAACGAACCTCTTTTACCCTGAAGTTGAAGTGAAGCTAAAATGCTTTCATGAAAGGAGCTGGCAAGATTGAAGTTGCTAACCAAACAGTAGCTCTTATTTTAATTTCAGGTCAGATTTTTACACCTAAGAGGAGCCTAATACAGCAGCAACCTTCAATACGACTACTGCTTTTGGATCCAGCGCTGAAAATAGCCAGCCATGATGGAGAATGATACCCCTTGGATGCAAACAACACACGAGATCCTTGAAAAGGAGTAGTTAAATGTTTCAACAATGTTTTACTGAGAAGCAGAAGAGCAAAAAGTAAATTAGTGCAGGTAAGTGCTCAGGTTTGAGATGTCACTGGAGCCAAACAGGAATCCTGCAGAGAACTGTAACCCCATGGAGCTGCAGAGAGGAGGGGCACTTAGGGAGAGAAGGGCTGGCAGTTTAGTTTGGTTATTTTTGTATCATTAGCAGAAGATGTCATGTCAAAAGGAAGTAGAGAAGGAAATAGCTAAGTTTATTTAAGAAAACCCAAGCAATTACAAAAATTATTTTAAAAATTTTGCATGCACACTGGAAGCAGAAATCCTGTAAAATGTTTGCAGGAGTTGTGTTAAAAGAACACTGATGAGAAACTAAATATAGGATTTTCCACATGTAATTCTGAACTTCAGTAGTATCATATGCAATGTCATTCAAAACCCACAAACATACAACTAAAATCAATTTCTAAGGAAGAAGGAATTTTGGAAAGCTGTAGGAAAGACTGTATATGTATAAAGTTCTAAACAGAGCTTTAAAGTTCTATTGAATTGTTTGTAAGACACAGTAGAGTAAGAATTCAACACTTTTTTTACTAACATAACCCTCCCCGAACAGTTGGCTTACTGGAAAATGACATTTAAAATATTGCTCTATTTATACTGGTGTTAAAATACCAGTGGGACAGGGAGAAAATATTAGCAAAACTAATTAATGGAGAGAAGAAAATATAAGAAGGGAAAAAAAGCTGGTACTATAAAAAAACGTTTAAAATATAAGCTTGATTCTGGTCTCATTATGGTGAGACTACTACTGAAGATACATCCCACCCACCCTCCGGGATCTAGATCCAAATCACATCCTGGCCCCTCTGTCTTTGTATGACAACTCACAGAAGGGGTTCGGAAGCTGCCAAGGATCCCAGTGTGCGGATCTCCAAAGTGCAGACTTTGACTTCTCTTGCAGTGGGGTCTCCATAGTTCATTCCGTTCTATCTCCCTCACTGAATATATGAACTAAATATTTAATGAGTAAAGATAAACTCCTTCCTTGCCTCTATAAGGCTCAGTCCAAAATTCATTATAGCGACAAGTGTCCTACTGATTTAGACTGATGCCCGTGTTATCAGCTGTTGAAGTTATAGTCCTATACTACAACCACTCCACGATTTCTTATCACATGTGGTTCCAGCACCCTACAAATATTAGTCTCAAGCCCTGGCGCTGCCAGAGAGTTCACAGGCCAGCTCAAGAAGGGGAGGTACAACCTTGCCTTGAAGCCACCTCTTTGGTTCCTGGGGCCTCTCCTGACTGTGCGCCAGCACAGGCCAGGGTCTGTAGGGTGCCATGGAGATGACAAGGCGGTTGAGGATCACCTGCCTGTGCACCAGCATAAGAGGCCATATACCTTATTTCTCCTCTGGAGAACTTCTAAGGTGGGAGACTGGGCCTGCTGGAGGTGTGTCAACCAGCCTCCTCAAGCACCACTTGACCTCTTATTTCTGGGCACTTGGAGAGGCTACAAAATGTCTGCAGCAGAGCCGCATGCGGTGGAACATCTTTATGTGCAACCACCTGCGTGCTGTGGAGAGAAGCCGTTAAGTGCGTGCTCAGCTTCCCAGGAGCAGATGGGTACCCCGCACAGAGGCTCCAGGGCCAAATCCTGCTGGTGGGCAGCAGGATCTGGCCTCGTCCAGAGGTCTACGGGCAAGTTGTACCTACCCAGGCTTTGAGCTCCCTGCAGCTAGAGAAGAGCAAGAGCCTTGATAAAGTGAAAGGAGTGAAGTCGTCATCGTTGCAGGAATTGGTGCTTATTTCTGATTTGTTTACCTGCACATTTTGTCTAAACGAAGGCGGAATATTATTTTTATGAACGGTATGCTCTCATTTGGAATTGACACTAATGAATGCAAGGCCCTTTCCCCCTCTTGTTTGTACCATCAAATTAATTAGCTCTATTGTGACATCAGTATTTTTCTCAAGCAGTTCAAGGCTTGAGCGTTTTCCTTTCTTTTTCTAAAGGGCATCTTCAGTGCCCTTTATCTACCATAAGAATCATGCATCACTTGTATTTTTCACAACTAATGCTGTTTATTATAAAAACTGATTGTGATGTGAAGATTGTTATACCGTGTGGCAAATTGCCCAAACAATTACTGTAAATGCATGAGCCATAAACTGTACTGCCAAGGACACTGGTAGGTTAGCTCCTATAAAAGAAACAATTAGAGTCTGAGGTGAAAATAATAGAGATGAGATGACAGTTATTGAAAAGGCAGAACATCCAGTTTAATGTTGTAAATATAGGTTTGTGGATTACACTGATGGTTTTAAAGTGTTCATGGCTTATTGAATGGAATAGAATATTACATACTTTAGAATGGGGCCATAATTATTATTCCTTTTTAATTGCGATGTCTGATGCATTTGTGAGCAGTTGTTGAGAACATCCTCACATTATACTGATTCTAGTTCTAAATTATCATCCTGCTCCAAGGGGTGGGTTTTTTTATTATTTTACTTTTTTAGCATTTTGTTGTTCAGGGTCTGTTCTGAACAAAGTATTTTCTCTTGAGGAACTTAGAGTGCTTAGAGGGTTACAGCAATAATTATTTCAGTTTCAGCCTACACACTTCACTGCTTTAAATCATCATTAGAAGTTTCATCCCTCAGCAACTCCTGCTGAGACAGTCTTAAACTCCTAGAAACCATTAGATAAGAATAGCTTATCTTTATAACAATTTGTATATAAAGGTATTGATAAGAATTTGCTAGAAATTAAAGGAATACATTTTTTTCTTAGGAATCATCTAAATACAGAATAAGGTTTTTTTATGATTGCTAAAGATTTCAATCATTCAAACAAGATTTGCAGCATATGAAGATTAGGGTGCATAAAAAAAGACGTGCACCCTACAAGAAGACATGTCACGATAGACTATGGTAGATATGAAGAAAATACAAGAAAAGTGACATTACTGCATGAGAAAATTAAACGGTCCTCTGGTCTTTTAAGATAGGACATAGGGATAAAACCCAATGAAATAAAAGTCAAATATTAGACCCTAGGGAGAGCACTAAACAACTGGGCACAAAATTATGACTGGCCAAGAAGGCAGAGGTGCCAGGCATGTAAAATCAGAACTGGGGAGAGTCTGCCCAGGATTTGGAGGAGAGGACAAAGTGAGCAGCAGATCAAAGACGGCAACCACCAAAGGCAGCTGGTGTCAACACTGCAGCATGTGTGAGCTCTGAAGTACCAAATCCATTAGTGGGCGGCGGGGGGAAGCAGTAAAGTGGCTCTGAAAGAAAGTTGCAAAGAAACTAAGTACTCAGCTGTACCACCTTTCAGGGAAATGCTCTAAGTAGTTTTCAGGCTTTTACATACTGTTAAGAGAAGCTGATCTCAGTGCTAGGTAGGGGCATCACAGCTGTGTCGGAAACTGGTGGCGCCGGGCTGAAGTTCGGGGAGGTGTTGGGGAGCAGAGCATGGGAGGTGGCTGGACTGTGGGCCTGGGCAGCCGGCTGTGTCCTCAGGCTGAAATAACTGCCTCCTACCAAAACTCCAGGTAGAGCCCTGGGAACTGAACCTTAGGTACAGCAGAAACCAGAGCGCGGCGTGGAGCACTGCTGTCGGTACGGACAACAAAGCGGAGGGGACTGAAGCTCAGCAAGCACCGCTCCTCAGTTCTGGGCTCCTGACGCACACACCTGAATCTCTACTTGCCAGATGGCTTTGCCTGAAAATATGGCCAATTTCTACCTAAGAGCATTTTGGCTTCAAATGATCCCTCCTTGTGGAGAAGTCGTGTTCTGTGTGCCTGAACCATGATGTTGCTGTTACATGTCGTGTGTGTCAGTATCATTGCCTTTGGTTTATATGTTTAATTTTTTTAGGAGGTATTTAAAAAATAGAAGCACAACAGAAAAATAATTTAATTTAAACAATGCAGAAAACAATAATTTAAATTGCGTTGCTAGATTCCAAACTGATTGAGACCACACAGGAAAAGATTCAGAAATTAAAGCAAAAACTGCAAAGAAAATCAACAGCCATAAATTAATAGCTCTGTGAACATTAAGTGGAAATTACTGAATAAAATTTTAAAATATTATGCCATTACAAGTGATCCTATTAGAACGAAGCTGTACGTAAAATCAGAGTTCTTTTTACAAATCTAGGCAAGATTGATTTTCTTATGTGACCTTCAGCTACCAGTGGTGTTAGAGAAGGCTCAATCTAGTTCTTACTAAATAGGTGTCACCAAACAAACAGGACTGACACTAATTAGCTCCCTTGTTGATAGTCAGGACACAGAGGACAGAGGCAGGGAGATGGAGTGACCCGCTCATCATTAGAGTGGTAGGTGAGGATATTTGCAAACTGGCATGGCAATGGAGGCTTAGACTGCAGCTACCATTTTGCAACTGCGCTGTGAATAGAAGGCTGCATTATCAGGAGAGTCAATCTAGCAAACTTCATAAGCATTCTGCATAAAAATAGAGCCAAAATGAACCTCTGCTTAAATGTTTGAAATCTGAGGAAGAGAATATTAATCTGTGGTATTTCCCCACCTTGAGGAAATATCCCTTAGTTTTGGTCATCTCATCTAAGAAAAGGGGCTGACACCAGAAGAGGAGAATAGGTAGGCCTGCAAAAGGAGAATAAAGGACTGTCAGTAGCTTCTAAACAAGGAGAAATTGAAATGGAAGTTTGGAAAGCAAAGTGGAAAAAGATGCTCAGAATAAGCAGCATATAGTATGATGATTAATAGTATCGAGGGGGACAATTGATCAAGAGAGCAGCTGTAAGGGAATTTGAGTGTTTTTTCTGAAAAGATAATTCCCAGTAGGGTTCAGGCAATGTTTGTAATAAACCTATTTTTATTAAGATTATTGGATTGGTGCTATCCAGGGGATTATATTTTCCAATTACTAATATTTTCATTTTTCAGTCTTAGTTTATGATTGAAGCAGGGACATAGGTGGCACAGAACAAAATGCATTGGCCTGGTTTGGGATGAGAATAATCATAGCCTCAAAGCAAACAGAGTCCCAAGAAATTAGTCTTTATTTTCTAGCTCATTAAAAAAGACCTTGAGTTTTAATGGCAAAGCATTCGTACATTTTTTTTTTTAAATATAGATGTATATCTGTCCATCGGAAGATCTTAGTGCCACACAGTGTAAACCAGGAGCCCAACATCAATTTGCTGCCAGGCTCAAACCTTTAATATTGCCCTACCTATCCCCAAATCTCATGACTATAGTTATGAAGACTGCAGAAAACCCCATGCATAATAAGTCAGCTAGACCTCAAATTAAGCTACAGCAACTATGAACAGGAAGATTGCAACTTTTTTCAGATCCTTTTATAGCTCTGTCATGATTGTTGTACCTTATTATGATATCTACCTAACAATGTTGAAGAGAAACCGGTTCAGAACTCTTGTTACACAGCTGGTTTATGTGCATATTGGTCAGAAAATTGCGTAAGTCCTTCAACAGAATGGGCTAACTACTTCAGAAACAGAGAATTTCTTAGGAACAATTCCCTTGAACAGGGTTAGAAGTTCTATTGACAGCTCCATTGTGAATTAGTAACGCAGGACCTTACTACTGGGGTGCCTATCTCCAGGGCAAAGCCGTTGGAAAAGAAGAAAAGGTGAGTCAGGAGTCAAGTTTCCTGAGGGCTAGGCTTGGCCTAAGGTCAGAGGATATGCTTCTTAGGTTGCTGTTTGGTCTGGAAGGGGCATGATCAAATACCAAAATGGTGTTGTAGAAAGGAGTTGGGGGTAGAGCCCCGCAGTTCTCTTGCTTCTTTCTCTCACTGTTTTAAAAGATGGAAGGAAAGAAAAGCAAGTACCATCAACAGGTCTTGCACTTTTCTCAAGTTGTGTCCATTTTGGATACATCTGAGAGGAAAAAACCTTAGCCTATGTGGCATCTGGTCTTTCCCTGGATCTCACATCAAAAAAATAGAGAAGGAGCAGTCCCCTACTGGCATGTCAGAGGAGAGTCATTTCCTAGATGCTGACTGCAGTATGCTGAGGCACGTATGCAAGAAGGTGACAGATGCCTTAGAGAGACTGTAGATAGATAGATGGCAGTCAGGTGAGACTAAGACACAGATACCACCCCTGGGGAGGAGAACAGAATGGGTGACCACAAAAAGCCTTAGCCAGTCGTTCTTGAGAGAGGACAACTATGATCTAAACCTTGGAAAGCAATTGTAAATTCAATAGGTATCTCAAGAGGATAAAATTCCCAGGTATTATCATGACAAGAAGAGACTTTTATAAGAGACTTTTTTTTTTTTTTCACATGCTGTCTTACTACCACACAGCAACAAGGCAGCTGTGTGGTAGGTATCAATATTTCTATAAAGAAGACCTGGAATATAACCTAGGAGACACTGGTGCAGATTTAGTAGGGTAGCTGGGGAAAGAGAAAGACTGACAAACTCCCCAACCTCCTGCCATAACATGAAGTGATCCAGGCTTGAACATCTTATGCTTATCATCCAGCAGCCATAAACATTATTGCAGGGACAATAATTATGCATCAAAGCAAAATGTAAATGCAAGTCTACTTGGTGCACTTAAGTGCAAGGTAAGAAGAATCTGCCAGCTTTACCTAGTTCACATTCAATTGTGTAGCTCAGTGCTCTTCAGTGCTCTTTAGGACTGCTATTAGTAACCAGCAGTAATAAATCTTTGGGTTTAGTGTCAGAGTATCAGCTGGTTCCACAGATCAGGAGGAGAGCAGAGAGACAGTCAGAAAACCAAGCCCCCCATTATGCTTTGGCATATGAACCAATATTTTCTTGTGTGTCACTGAAGGCCTAGGGATCAAATAGCCACTTCTAAAATGCTCCCATGGTGCTTAAAAGGTCTTATCTCTTCCTTTGCCCTAAGGCAGGGACTGCATTTAACTCGCAAAGTATTTATTCAGACCATCTTTCCTATGTTTCATAACTGAGAAGAGAATCCACATTTTATCTTAAAAATATGATGGGTGATTGGTCCTCTGGACTTCCACTGTAGCTAAACCAATTGCTTCAAGTTCAGAGCTGCAGTGCTGTGGCTGGATCATGGCTTAAAGTTCATAATCAGAATAAACAGCTCAAATGACACTGGTAGTGAATGCATTGATTAAAAATGACTCCAGTGCTCTCAGTTAATGTTTCACTGACTTTAAACATCTTTTCAAGAATAACATTTAGCCAAGTCAAGGTGAATGTAACGGAAAAATTTTTTTCCAACTGAACATTTATGAACTGCAATACCTGAACAGTGGACAGGAGACAGAGTATTGAAATGGTCGTTTCTAGCCTGGTTCAATTTGCAAAACAGATATGTCCATAAACAAAAGAGTCATTGAACAATGGAATACAGGAGTTCATTTAGCAACATATTTCTATTTGTCCAAAGTTCCTTAATCAGTGATCTGAAAAAGCATAGAAATAAGCTCTGGTCCTGTAAATATTAACATTCAAGGATAGTTTTACACATGCAGAGTTCTACAAAGTTCAGTGAGACTCCTGATGTTCATTAAATTATTTATTGTGCCTATTGCAGGATCAAGCCAGTTGCTGCATTAAAGAGCTCTAAGAGTCAGTTGTAATAGTGTTACAGCACTGGCATATTTAAATAAGCTGATGAAATTGTAGCAACTGCAGAAAAATCTTACAACTGTAAAGCCAAGCAATGCATGTATAATTACCTGTACTTACTTATCATATGGTTGAGAAATGATACTCAGATTACAGAGCATCAGTTTGATATAGTTTTTTGCAAACAAGTGAAAAAGCTTTATAGCAACCAGTATTTCCCCTACATTAGAGCACAAATTTCTGTTCTGTAACATTGGTGAGAGCAGTTTCTAAGGTAGATCATGGAAGTGAACAAGAAACCACTCATACTAGTAAGATCCAGAGTAAATACTATGCTAAGATTTCCAGTAAAGCAATGCGCTATTTTCATAAGTTGTCACTTAAAAGTTTAGAAGCTTCTTTTAATATTTCCAGTGCAATAAATGGATGGCACATGAGCAGCACCGTTCACAATCACCAAAAGCAAAAATGAGACAGTTTTTCAGTCTTCAGGTACTCTCCGATTAGGAGACCACAAGTATGGTTAGCAGGTGTCTATTTGCTCTGTGCATGCCATTCTCATCCATAACTTCCACCTGTTTCTTCAGCATTTCTGTGATAGCATTCAAAGCCTTATGCCATTAACTTAGATATCTATCTTTAGGGTCTTTAATATATTTCATAGTTCATATAGTAAGTATGCCCGGATTTTGAAATATTATGATTAGACAGAAAGAAAAAAGACCATTGAGCATAGTTCCTGGCCAAGTAGGATTGTTCCCTGTAGAATATTTTTCAAGTGGTTTATCTTAGCTTATTTTAAATGACTTTGGAGAGTAAGGCTGCAGCAATTTCCTTAAAAGAGAACTCTAGAGTCACAATTAAGAAGCATTCCTAATACTCAGCCTCAGTTCCACAGCTTGCTTTTACCCCACTTGTCTGAATAATATATTTTAGATCACCTTAAATAATTATCCTGTGTCCCCGATAATCACGGTCTTCAAGTACCTGGAGAAGTCTTATTTTGGTGCCAGTGCTACCTACTTCTACAACTGGCAAAGACTTGGCAATGACCAGGAGGCAAGAGAAGGGCTGGGAATACTAGGTCAGATTGAACAGCAGAGGAGTGCTGCTTTTAGCTGGCTCCCTGTGAATGGATAGCTTCTCTAACAGCTGCTCTCCTGGTAAAAACAGTGACTGCAGTCACTTCCTAATAATAGTAATAAACTTTAGTCAAATCCCATATCTGTATGCTGATCAAGGTGTAACTTGTGACTTGAGATGCCAGAAACAACCTTGAGATTAAATAGCAGTACACAAAGAAGACGTGCGTTTTCACACCTTTTCTGCTCTCCTTTTCCCTTTCCAATGATGATGTACAATAATCAAAAGAACAAGGATTAAAAGGGAACGTAATTTAAATGCCATATTTTAAATGGACCAGCTGGGAATAATACAGTTGTTCCTCACAGCAAAGTACATGCGAAGCTATTTCCAAACGCCTTCCGCAAAAGCCTTTGAATTTTTTAATCACATCATGGGTTTGTGGGAAAGGCCGAGAGGAGCTGATGCAGAGCTGCATTTCTTGGGGCAATCTGGGCACTGGGCTGCCGTTTGCCTGGGGAGGATGGAGTGAGCACACTGCAGTCCTGCCAGGCTGGATCTTCATCAATTTACTTCCTTTGCCTTCCATCAGAAAGGGGATGAGACAGCCGCTGAAGACAGGAGATTACTTACGCACAGAAGGAATGTTCTCACTAGCAATTGCTTTAAGACCATTCAGTATTTACGCTGCTGAAGTTGGCATTGCTGTACCACAGACCTGGGGGTTTTAATCTCTTCGTTCTCATCGCACACTGTACCTAGATCAGCTATTGTACGAGGCATCACCCTGGTTTGTGGTTTTTTTAAAGTGGCATCACAGAGAGAAGTGAATCGATGCACTACCATTGAAAGGAAGGTAGAGTCTGGCAATTACAAAAAAAGCACAGGACCAACATCAGTTCAGTAATACACTTGTGGGCTCAGAGAGCTAAGAGGGGGATAACTCTAAGTTATCATAAAAATACTAGCCTTCCCCTTTCTTATCAGAAGACAGGAGTCCAAAACCACGTTTTACCCTTTTGTAAAACAATTCTTATGCTTATTGGCCATTTTCCTTGTGCTCTTGCTCCTGCTGCCCTCTTGACAGATGGCAAACCAGGACCAAGCACAGAAATGGGGTGCAGCCTCACCAGTGACAGGCGAAATGGTTTGCAGGTTGTTATCACTGCACTGCGCAACATGATCTACAGGAGTTTGCCTCATGCAACACACACAACCAGTCCCTGTCTGATCAAACCAGTGCAGGAGCCTGGGGTCCCAACAAAATAATGTGGTCCAAACCTGGGGACCAGGAGAAATTTGTGTTCAGAATCATTATCCATGTCCCAAAAGCACGAGAGTCAAACAAAAAAAGAGTGGAACTGATACAATTAATTTACATTTTTCTGAATGTTTAGATATATGTATATATGAGATAGAAATCAGGGCTGTTTACTCACAGAAGCTCTCTTTTTTCTAGTGACAGTCTTAAAATTTTAGGAGTAATTTTTTTCCCCCTAAGTATACTCATGAGTGTGTACAAGTTAAACGCACACTTTCAGATAGACTAAAACATAAATTAATTCAAATATTATTTTATCAAACTATATTTTGTGCTTATGAATCCTTCTGAGATTTTTAAAAAACACAAAAATAGTCAAAATTTAGGTTGGAAAGAATTTTAGCTTGGAAAAATATAGTTAGAAGCAAGTACGTTATGAAACTTTAAGAGAAGACTATTTGTGCATGCCTAGACATAGAAGCAGAAGCAAATGAAACATGGAATGAACAGGCAGGATTTTAAGTCAATATGGTTCTGAATATTCAAATCTAGACACTTTTCAGCATCAATGATTCCGTGCAGTTTTGCTTTTCACCATCATTTTTTTCAGGTGCAACTTTTGACTGTTAAGTCCATTTTTATTTTATTTCTTAATAATGGTGTCAGAAGCTACCCCATTGCCCTCATTCACACAACTTTGTCTTGGCTCATATTCTTAAGGGTAACATAATACAGTCATATTGTGTTTCCTCAGTAACTTCCTCTGAAAGTGCATATTATTCCTTTCACTTAACTAACGCAACTAATCCTCACTAATGACATTTAATGAGCCACACAAGTATGCCCTAGAGTGGATCAGACTCTCTGCTTAAAAAACATAATTCTTTAACAGTCCTGTTTTTTAACTGAAGAGGTAAATTGCACATTTTAGGAGAAAGTATAAATATCTCCAAGCCAAGATTTTTTTTAAAAAAAGTTATAACAGGTTTCTAAATTTGAAATTAGGGCCTAAATAAGTGTCCTGTTAAAATATCCTTCTATTCAGATTGCTATAAAGAATTCTTTAAGATATCCAGCTTGTGGGCATAGATAGCAATATTCCTTACCTGCGTATTTATTGTGTGAACCATTGGTAAAATTGTTATTACTTCTGTGTATATCTGTTTGCATTGCTGCAGCTCCTAAGACAAGCTAGTTATGGTACAGGACCCCCACTTCACTAAATGGTTTATAAACATCCAGCACAGCATATATAAATGCTGCAAAGTTTATCATCTGAAAATAAAACAAGAGGTGAGAGAGACGGGCTGGTGGAGGAGAGCTGGGAAACAGGCAGCACTGTTCAACATGATATGAAGTAGTCATAGCACATCAGCAGCCTCACTTTGCCAATTTTGGGGGGTTTGTTTTTCTTGAGCTTTTTTCTAGACATCAAAGCAAAGGAGTTTTAATGAGGGTCTGAAGGAGAATAATGAGGTACTTTTGCAGATGTCTGCAGGGTGTTCCTCCTCACTCAAAGGGGCAACATGTACAAAGACACTTTGAAAAACAAGTGAGCAATGGAGGTTGGCATCTTAGTTCTTTTGAAACAAAAGGCCCTGATGCTGACCTCATTTACACTGGTGAAAGCTGTAACTCCTGTGAAGTCAATGAAGTCCCTGTAGCATAAAATTGGTCCTGGATTACAATCTGCCAGAACTGCCTTTCAGAAGCCTTGGTGACCACTGAAACTGTATTCCAAAAATACTTTCAGCTCATTTTTGCATTTACTGTAAGGTCTCTTTACATCCTTCTGCCACTAAAGAGGGTCTTGAAAGTGCATGTTAGTTAACTATTTGCCAAAAATGTGTAACAGATCTTAATGTAAACAAGAATCTGACCACTTTGGTTTTAATATCACAAATATACATGTGTATATATGAACAAATATGCACACGTGTGTGTGTATATATATGTTTACACACAAACACACACATATATACATTCTTCTGCAGCCTGATATGGAGGGCGACAGGTTTACACTCTAATTAGAGACAAGATAATTTTATGTTAAGGAGTAGACATGTTATCTCCTTTCCTATTTTCTAAAATACCTCTCTGTCTGACTTACACATAATACATTTAACGTATACGTATAAAAGAGGATCCCCCAGAAGAAATGCTTCTACAACTTATGCTAGCACTAGGCATGTCACAGGACACCCCAGAGAATTAAACTCTTAGGAGCCATTCAACCTCAGCTGCCCAATCGTGTCTAAATTTGCAGGTCAGTCCTGAAAGCATCTGGAAGCCCAGGGCTCACTAAATTAAGACTCAGCTCTCCGTGTCCATCATCTGCTCCATGTGGGCTACCTGAACTCAAGCTGAAGTCACACTGCCTGCATATGCCTGTGGTATTTGATATCACGGCCCTTCTCTCAGGCTATCTTATTCACCCAGAATGGGTCATCTGGCACTTCTTGAAGGACAGAAACAACGTACAGAACCAGACACAAATGTCAGGATCTGAGCACACGGCAGGTAAAATCATCGTTCCCTCTGCTGTGATGTACTGGGATGTTCCTCCATGGAAGCATCATCGTGGTGGCCCCAGAGCTGGCCCAAGGGGCACTGATCAGTGGACTGTTGTGGACTGGCTATGACTCGGGCCTTGGGTTAGCCCCGGGGCTGCTCTTACACCACGGCGTTGATGCAGGCACTAAGCTGTATTACGCATCTCTCCTCACAGGGCTGACGTGCAGCTGGGGCTGGCAGAGGCTCTCAGCGCAGCGAGTCTGGGTTTTGGGAAGGGAGGTTCTGCACAGGAGAAGCCCTGGCTGCCTCCGTTCTCCTTAAGCTCCCACCACTGCTGCAGTTATGTTCCCCCTTGCCCACCAGTTCAGCCCAGTGGAAGAGCCCCAGGGAAATCAAACAGCACTGCCTTACTTGGAAAGAGTATAGGAACTAAAAACTCAACATGAATTCAATTCTGGGATCTAAGTATTGCAAAGGATGCTGCAGGTAAAATATGGGTTCAGTTCTGCAGAAGTCCAACTGAGTTATAGCAGATTTGGTGAGCAAAAAATTGAGAATTAGATTTTCACAGGCAACATTGTTTTGCTTACAGAAAGGAGTTAAAAACAGAGTAGGAAGCCAAAAATTACTATTCCTGAGTGTTTATCTTTATGTGGGGTTAAGTTATAAGTTAACCACTGCCACCCTACTCTATAATTAACACACTACTTGCCTACATTTAATTAGAATAATATATATGAGATAAATTCTATATATGTTTTTTCTTTAATATATTACTAATTCTGCCTTATAAATCATTATTCATTTCACCATTTGTGAAACAGAAACATCAACCAGTGGCAGGAAAAAGAACTTATTATCCTAACATACAACTTGCAGAATAGCCCAACCACTTGCGGAAACGTTTGTACCAGCTATTCTCATTGCAATAGGATCCTTCCCCAAATTATCAGCTTCCTGAACCACCAGTACCATTTCTGTTTTAATAATTGCATGTAGAGAATGAACCATGAAATAAATCATGTGAAAATGCAGGATTTGTTTTGCTTTTAAATTTTTGTTGACTTACCAAGGAAGTGGATGTAAAGTATTTTATCTGTACACTACCTCAGTCTGGAGCAAAGCTCTCACTGATATCAGCTCGATTTATATCCTACAGAGATCAAAATCGGTACACAGCCCATAACTTATAGACCCTCACACTACTTTTCAAATGAGTGCCACGTATGTCATATATTAAAACTATGATCCCAACCAATCTGCCTGCAGAAAACTACTAGCTGATATATACAAGAGCTTTACTGAAAACAAGTCTTGGTCTAACTTACCATTAAAAAAAACCAAAATAGAAGAAAACAGCATGGGCAGTCATAGCTCCAGCAGGTACACTCAGAAAGTTAGAATTAGCCACCTATACTGTAAATTACCAAAAGTTAAAGTATAACCTCACCTGCTTTGTGTTGTCTTTAAGCAGCCTTTAAGATGTCTGTCAGTAACCTCTTTGTGTGGTTTATTATCCACCTTGGGCGCAGTTTCTTTCTTGTGACAAATCAGTGTGTAATTTTTGTCATCGTTGTTTGCCCAGAAGGTACCAACCGACGTCTCGTAGCGTATACAGAACTCCACCTTAGCTCCATCTTTCTGGTAAGGAGGCACCAAAGAAATCTTAAAGCAGAACTGATCGGTTTCACTACCACAAGAATTAGGCATGAACTCTGCAAGGATATCGTAATAACTGAGCCAGTTATTCAGTGTCATTCGAACATAGACCATTTTTTCAAAGGATACATTGAGGACTCGTATAATGCCGTTCATACAGGTAATCCCAGGCAGGAACACAACTGACTCCAACTGTACTTTCTGCTCTCGCACTTTTTGCAAAAGTTCTTCTTGTGAAGCAGGTAACGTAAACAGTTGAGAGAAAAAATATTCCTCCTGAGGGAAAACTTCATCTTCTATGTCATTGTTTTGTCCTGTATTTGGAACTTCCCAGGTATCGAACTCTTTAACAGACACGAGATCAAATCCAAATGCATCAGCAAATGAAACTTTTCTTGAGATGGTGGTGGGGGTATCTGCCTCCTCTTCCTCTGAAGAAACAGAATTCCGCCTTCGGGGAAGTGGAGAGAAACGATGTTTAATGTCAGGTTTAACATCTTCGTCCTCTGAAGAGAAATCATTTATAGTGGGGACTTCTAATAAGTTAGCCCTGCTAACCCGACTAGGTCCTTCAAAAGACTCCATTGGGCTCTCTGATATAAACTGAAAGAGAACTGTACAACTAGTAGCAGCTGATATTTGAGACACTGTGATTTAAAACAAGGATTAATGTTACAGTTGACATTGCAAAAGGGAGTCAGGCCTATTAATAGATGCTATGGTGTGTGAACTATGTTGGCCTGTTCTCCATCTGAGAGTATTAGGTGTTATAATTTCAACGATACATTTCAAATATTGCATTCCCTATTTTTATGTGGCTCTACGTGCTAAGAAGAAAAATAGTATTTAAAAACTAATGTCTTTGCATCGTTAAACTGCACAAATGGAGCTATTTTTAGACGATGAACTCATGTTGGACAACAAATTCATCACATTGCACAAATGAGGAGCTATTCATCTCTGATTAGGACGTATACTTCATCAGGTGAATAGTTTCTATATTGTAAACTATTCCTGCATATATTTTTAAGGCCATTTTTTTACAATGTTTTCAGATATAAAAGTGCAATGTCACATTCTGCTCTGGCTTTATACCATGCTAACTCAGTGGGCCAGATCCTAGAACTATGACAGCTTTTTCTAGGTAAGGATTAGCCATTGCAACTTAAATGAACCAGGAATGCTATAAAACATTGAAGTGAGTACACTGGAGATGAACTTGTAATGCACCGTTGTAAATATGACTGAATTTACCACTAATTAGATTATGAAATCATCTAGTGCTAGGCTGCATTTAGCATCATCCAGCCAAACGGAGAGAAAAGCAACTCGTAGAATTAACTTGTGCAGCCAATCCTGAAACGCAAACCCTGTGCCACACAGCTATAAACAGGAGGAAGAAACACACTGCACTGTTTAAAGGGTTTTCAACCTTTGTGCAGGACATCTTCCCATGATATGGAATGAAACAATGGCTTCTCAATCAACTTTATCAGTTAGCATTTGACTTTTACTGTTATGGCATTCCACGTATGGAAAGATGCAGTCTTCACGGGACAAAGATCATGAACTCAAAATGTCACCTTTTTCCTTCATAATATTTAACCTTTCCTATTTCCCCTCTGTCTCAAAGGGTAAACCTACACTATAATCTAGTGGTGTAGTACAAGCTAAGAAATACAACAAGACTTCTTGGAATTAAACACGTCAGAGACTGACAGCATCAGTGGCATCATCACAGATCTCAGTGCAGGCTAGAAACCTAATTCTTCAATCACGTTTTCAAATGGCTCAGGTCTTGCAGGCCACTTTGAAACCTTCCCCCTGTTGTTAACAGTGTCACTGGTAACTTTAAAGCTGACCTGGGTGTCCTCGTTTTGGCTGGGATAGAGTAAATTTCTTTCTAGTAGCTGGTATAGTAATATGTTTTGGATTTAGTATGCAAAGAATGTTGATAACACACTAATGTTTTCAGTTGTTGCTGAGTAGTGTTTATACTAAGTCAAGGATTTTTCAGATTTTCATGCCCAGCCAGCAAGTAGGCTGGAGGGGCACAAGAAGTTGGGAGGGGACACAGCTGGGACAGCTGACCCAAACTGGCCAGAGGGGTATTCCAGACCATGTGATGTCATGCCCAGTATATAAACTGGGGGGAGCTGGCCGGGGGGGCAGATCGCTGCTTGGGAACTAACTGGGCATCAGTCGGCAAGTGGTGAGCAATTGCACTGTGCATCACTTGTTTTGTATATTCCAATTCTATTATTAATATTATCATTATTATTTTCTTCTTTTCTGTCCTATTAAACTGTTCATATCTCAACCCATGAGTTTTACTTATTTCTTCCCAATTCTCTCCCCCATCCCATTGGGTGAGCTGCTGCGTGGTGTTTATTTAGTTGCTGACTGGGGTTAAACCACGACACTGGCTATGTCTATTACCAGACAACAAGGTAAACCACATCTTAGCATGAATTCTCTTTTCTGATGAGGCATCCTCCCACACAACGAGAACACGTCCAGGTCTTACCAATGCTTCTCCATATTCACCTCTCAATAACCATCCCACCTGCTATTGTACAAACATTCCTACCTCCCTAGTACCATCATAGTTTGAGACAATGGCATATAAGGAGAAATTTATAAAATAGCTTTCTACCATAAACTACATAACCCCTGCCACGGCCCATAGACCTTGGGGATATTACCTATTTTGAACGAGTACTGTACAATGCTATATTTTTCAACAAGGGCCAACACTAAAAGCATTCAAGATTTCTTGTTTAAAGATGGATGGTAGTGCTATCCAGCCATATATTCATAAGTCTTTGAGAAAGGAGTGAGATATCCAAAGCTCCCCCCACAGAGGAGTCCAGAGTTCCTGTCACCCAGTGGGATCCCAGAAGCACCAGTTCTGCCTGCTCCTTCTTACTGCTCTGCACAAAGCTGCAGAGCTCATTTGCTGCATGCATGTTTGGGCTTTGCAGAGTGAACTAGGTCGAGTTTGGGAAATGAGGCTTCTTGCTCTAATGGCAACTCAATTTCTTCTGTCAACATAATCTAAGAAAATACTACTGTAGAAATTATGCAAAGAAGAACTTATTTATGAGACTGTTACCCTAATGGTTACACCTATTTTTGTGAAAAGCCATTTCCCCTTTTTCATTCTGTACGCTTCTTTACAATAAGCTGCATAAACAAATGTAAATGGGAAGGTAACTTCCCCGGGGGACTCTGGTGGGTGACGGAGGTAAGAGGTGCAGGAAGGAGGAGGGCTGCCCACCGACGGCACTCGGGGGAAGGAAGGATGTGTATCAGACCAAGGAGTGCTGTGAGAATGGGTTCATTTCTAGTTGAAAATGGAAGGAGAAAAGCAGAAAAAGAAAAACCATGGAAACCAGTATTGCTGCTAGACTGCATGCAAACAGATTAAAGTTCAGTTAAAGAGAGGTCTGATCTGCTGATTATTTTTATGCTGTAATTTTTGTTTTCTTAATGATTGCTGAAACCAAACAGTGCTTTGTCTTGGCCCAGTCCAGCACCAGTTCAGTCAAGGAGACCCTTTCCATTGGCTTCAGCAGGTACTAGGTTATATATTCTGCCCAAGCCATCAAACAAATCACTAGATGCCATGACAAGGGCTGCAGGATGTTCTGAAAACAAAGATATATTCAAATATTTATTTTTTTGAACCAAGTAGTATCAGTGACTTTAATTGACTCAGATTATTCCGTGCACCTGTAACTGTCTTGCCATTCACTGAGTTCAATTCCCTTTCTTCTGTCTTGGATGTAAAGAAACATGGGAGCTGAGAACCAAAGGGTTGTTCAGCAGTTTAGCCTAAGTGCTACCACTGAGTGACAAAAAGTCTTTAGTCTCATGCCATTATCTAGAGAGAAGCGGTATGTATTTAGTGAGGTCAGTTAAAATAAGAAACAGAAAAATGCTGTATAAGAAATAAATAATATAAAAGAGGGAAAATATTCTGCCTTTGCACAAGAAAGAAATACCAGTGGTTATAAGGGTGGAGACCAACAAGCACAGCTGAGAACAGAGAAAGGTCACACTTGTGGAAAGCAATTTCCTATCCATAAGCTTCATCTTCCTCAGCACAGAGGGGTAGAGGTATATGTCTGTTCTCCACCTGATTTAGGACTTGCCTGGACAGTTTGTACTGGGTTAAACTTTTCATGATAGTGCAAGAAGTTTATCAAAAGTGTATATAGAATTACACCAAAGCAAGCATAGTTACACATATAAGAATTGCATTAACACTGTGAAAATATTGCAATGAAAAGTAATATCATTTGTTCTCTGCATCTTGCAAAACAGTACCCCAAAATACTTAAATGAGACATCAGAGTCACTATTTCCTTTCAGACTGTAACAGTAACAGGTCATTTTAGAACATTTTAATGGGACAACTTCTCTAATCGTTTCTTTTCTGAAGCCTCATCTTCCTTACTGTTTTTGGACACACCAAATCCAAATGTTGAATCAAGACAAATGGATTCCAGGTGTTCTTACACACTGTTTAAGTGACAGTGGAAACAACAGGTAGAATTGAGGAAGACTGTGTAGAAAATAAGACAGCTCTATATGGGATAGCTTCTCTATTGAATAGCATAGTAAACATTACAGGGAAGAACATCACAGAGTTAGCAGGGACTTGGGACTTAATTAAACACACAGCAGAGCAACAAAGCAATAGCCAAATAGACCTTTAATTAAAAAATACTTGCACCTGCCTATGTTTTTGGCATATCTATTATTAGCACTGGCCAGATGATCTTTCTTGGCCTTAACTGGAAGGAGAGAGAATGTAGCTTTCTGTGTCAACTGAAAAACAATTATGTCTTAAGCATGGACTAAAATGAGCAGTATAAAATCTGGTTCTACTTGGAACTGCACTTCTTCAGCTGAGAATATGAGATGTATTACTAACTTCACTGATATCAAATAAATCTATTAGGTTAAGGCATAAAAACATTTTCTCCTTGCAGAGAACACTATTCTAGATGACTGTTAAATGGTCAAAATTGCTGAACAAGAGGTAGAAGAAAGATTTTAAAGGTTATATCCTTTAGAAAAAAACATTGCTGGCATATTGCAAGAGGTATTTTGAAACAGCAATTCATTCTTAAAGTATGTAGAGCTAAGGAAGAAAGCACAGCATTTCACTTAAGGAAGATATTCTCTCTAAATTCCGTGACTGAAGTCAAATATCAGTAATAAAGACTGAGGACAAAAGCTGCCCTCAGTTGTTTTCTGCTTTTAGTCACAGATTGTATGCATTGTCAGAATTTTTTACAAAACTTTTTCCTCTGACTGCAATTCGTCTACTCTGCAAACCGGAGTAGAAAACAGCACACTTTTTAAAGTTTGTGCTGTTTTCACAGTGCCAAGTAGAAAAATTGCAGTCTGAAAATATATAAAAAAGGAAACATTAGCATTATTGTAAGGGAATAGCCCACATTCATACAACTACAGCTAAGTTACTGACAAAACTCTCTTTAACCTAAATTGATGACAGAGTGTCAAATACTGACAGAGGAAAAGAAAGTCTTTGCACAAATACACAACAGATTAAATTACTGTAACAGAATTTCCAAATACTCTGGTTTCCCCATTCATCTTTTCAAGAACATTTCATTTATTGACAAATCAAAATGAAAAACAATTTAATTTGTCTGGCTGATAAAGCTAGCCTCTTCTTTGTTGTGGTGTTTTGTGGGAAATCTCAGATTTCTAACCATCCAGCATTTTAGCAGCACAGTAGAAAATGTAGAAATAAAATGCTGCTTTAATAAGGTAAGTGTGGGTATTTGAAGAAGAATCTGCTTCCCCAGGTTGGAAAAAATCTGTATAGTAAGAGTACTCAATATGCTTTCCCTACCTCTGATTCTTCTTTTCAGATAAAACTGGACATTGAGCCAGCAAAGGTAGTTCTTCCTCTAATGTGAAAGCCTTGCAGACATTTCAGGCAGTGACAAGAAAATTCCTACAAAGAATAAGGATAAAACAGAGAATTTGCCTTACAATTTTTTAGAAGAAACCTTGATTTGGGGAGGGAGATCTTTACCCTTTGACCTTTAAAGATAGGACTCAGAGGAAAACAAAAGTTAATTCCAGAAATAATGTGGAGAAAGGAGGAACAAGCAAGATGCCCAGAAGTATGGGATGAATATTTTCCTTGAGGGCATATCTGGGGGAAAAAAAAAAATAAAAAAATCTTTATCTTGGAGATCAGGGTTTCAGCCCTTCCAAATGTAGCTTTTTCTCACCCTTTTATCTTTCATTCCCTGTAGAATCTTCCTTTACTTACTGAAAGGACTGTTCATCTGTTCAAGTATGAAGCCCTTTCCTACACATTTTTTGTTCTTGCTTAGGATTTGAGTTCAAGTTTTATACTTTGAACTTTTGGGCCTTTACTACATTTAATTTTCTGAACTCTTCAGTCTGTCTCCCTTTAATAACCTCAGTTTCTAAAACTCTGCCCTTAAAATTGAAAAACTTAATAAGATGGTTTTGCTTATTCTTGATTTAATTTGTGTATTTGTAGGCACTCAAGGTCCAGTCTCTGTGCCTAGTCCTTCTTTAAAATTCTCTCCATTTACAAAGTTGGTACTAAAATAGCAGAACACGTGGTTGGTTCTGTATTTCTTTGTTGGATACATGGGGGAAGGAATATATAGTCCTTGTCACAGTGAGCAGCATTTTTTCTCCAGTCTGCAACTGCAGTGTTCCATAAAAACACAAATCTCAGTAGAAATAACCTAATAATCTATAGTGAATCTGGTATTTTGAATTTAAATCAAACTTTGATGTTATTATTGTAGGAACCCCTTTAGGCATGACCTGCTTACAGTTGCAGCAACAGAAATGGGATGATTTGTAATAAATAGTCTAAAGCTCCAGATCACACACTTCAGAGCTAATCTCAACAATTTCTGCTATGATCTGGCAACTGTTCAGCTGCAAATAAGAGAGGAGGAGAACAAACTGGGTAAATTAGTCATCAGAAGATTATGAAAAGCCACCAGTACCAGAAAGATTATGGCAACTTTAGGATGTGCCAGGCAGAGAGTTTCTGGTAGGGATAGAGCAGGTCAAATGAATGCCTTCAAAAGAAGTCATTGCTGAGACTTCAGACCCAGGAAAAAACAATTAGTAGCTCATCACGTCATCACTAAAATTTTTGAACAGCCAACGCTGTTACAATACCAAGAACATCCCATTCACAATGGTTAGTGGAAAAGTCCTCTATTAAATCTTGCAAGCAAGTAGGTGGCAATTCTGCTCTGACACAGAAATGCTGGATAACTAAAAACCTACTCATTATATTATGAGTCTTGTTTCTTGACCTAAAAACATTGTGGCTACCAACTGAAATGTAGGCTGGTGGATTTGAAAGCCTGAGAAAAGGCTTGCAAGTGTCCAATCAAGATGATCACCTGGAATGTGAACTTCAAGCTCAGAGGGAAAGGGATCCCTTTAATGGGTGCCCTAGTGCCTCTCTCCCTCTTTCCCTTTTTGCCAGAATTAGCATCTGAAGGAAGCAACTAAAGGTTATTTTCAGAATCCACCAGGCCTGAATGACAACATCAACTTCAGCCTCATAAGATTGAATCCTCGAGGCTGTTGCTGATGCCTTGAAACATGGATCTCATTTGGGAATACATATTTTGAACTTCAAAAGTGAGCCAAAAGAAGACAATATGTCTTATTTCAAAGCTTCTACCATTTTGTTTTGTTTTGCTTCGCTTCAGAACGTATTTAAACTTTTAATTACCTTCCTTGACTAATCACATGGGATGAGTGTCTTGTCCTTAACAGTGTCAGACCTCAGGAGGCTGAGGGCAACGTCAAAGTTCAGGTGACGGTTCATACTTTGAGGGTCCCAGAGCACAGCACTCCCTTGCTCTGAGTGGTACTTGCTCCCTCAAATGGTTTCCTGGGTCAGCAGAACCAGTTACATACATACTCAGCATGAAAACTAGTTGCACAGTCGGGATCAGAGAGTTAAAAATAAAAATGGGGAGCAATTTGTGTGGGATTTTTGTGCTTTAGTTCAATTTCACCAAAAATAGATACCCTGCAGCTACAAAATTTGATAGCAAGTTTCATTTCACACAGTACTTTTAGTGCATAAAACAAATGTTTATTGTACTAAATATAACATGTTTGATAAAGTGTAGGACACAGGAACCAACATGGTGGTTTCAATTTGTTCTGCGTATCACTGGAGGGTCTAATCCTTTCACAACTCTATCTAGCCACCATCAATTTTTCATTAATCATTATGTTTCAATGGGGAACACTGAAGGGTGTTTTCTCAGATTATAACGAATGAGAGGCTAACGTCATGGTCTGTTTATCTTCATACTTAACATAGTATAATTATTTTGTATTTTTTTTCATTCAGCCAGGACTTTTACCTTGACTTTTGTAAACATAGGCAGTTCTGTTTTCATTGTTAAGGATGTTGACTTAACAGAGTATAAAATAGGAGTCTAGGTACGTGAAAGCAGCACATTTAGAGTCCAACTTTCATTTCTCCTGCTGGTTATAGTCAGCAAAACAATTATTCAACTGACTACTTGCAGTAAAATATCAGGACGCTTAAATGCTAGATTTCATGCTGCTATAATGAGTGAAGACTTTTCTGAAAACAATGAAGGAAGTCCAGACAACCATACAGCAGGAGGAGGAGAAGGAAATCTGCTTCACAGGATTCCACCTCGAATTCCCAGCTGTCACGTACACACCAAAAAGGGTCTTTCTATGAGTGTGGATGAAGCAAGATTTCTGGAAAAGCCACCCCTATCTTACATAGCCTTAATTGCAAAGGCAATTCTTTCTTCCCCTACAAATAAAATGAATTTAGCCGCTATCTACAAATATATTGAAGATCATTTTCCTTTCTACAGGAACAAAGGTCGAGGCTGGAGGAACAGCATAAGGCACAACCTTTCGCTAAATGATTGTTTCATCAAGGTGGGAAGATGTGAGGATGGCAAAGGAAACTACTGGAGTATCCACCCATCAAACTTAAATGACTTTGTTCACGGGGACTTCAGGCAACATCGAAGGTCACGAAAGCGAGGGCATCAAAAGGAGCTAGAGCATTGCCTTGCTGTGAATTATTTTATGCCATGGGGACACTATCCTTCCTACCCAGTACCAAACTGGCTTTACTATACGCATTATTTTATGGATCCTCTGTGGAAAATGCTGCATGCTGACAGACTGCAGCTTGTGCATGAATACGAAAAATGGAATGTAAACAGTGATTTAACCACGGGGAAGTTTTCACCTCCACTACAGACTGATAAACCACAGAGCATTTCTGTGGACTGGTTTTATGGATCTCCTGCTACTTCAGTTATGCAGCAGAATATTTTCCTAAATATTCAACAGGCGTTCCCTAATCCCCTTTTCTTCTCTTCTCAAAAGCAGCAGCAAAGTGAAGCATTCAGACACATCTGTAAGTACTAGAAAGTACTTGAAGTGCAGAAACTTCACAGACAGCTGTGTTTGAGACTGTTGAGATACAATGTATTAATATATATACTGCACAGTTTTGAATATTTGTGTATGTTTATAGACAGCAAAAGAGCTTGCTTACTTATGTAAGCCAGTGATTACCAATGATTACGACCTAAGTGTATTAGCTTTGAAATAATAACGATGAGTATTGTTTTTATATAATTCTAGTAGCCAATGGCCATGCACAGATTACTTAGTATAAGAATAAATTCATTAGCGTTGTCTGCCCAATAAAATTATTTTTAAATTGTCCTCTATTAATCATATTACTGTATACTACTGCTCTATTAGATTCAAATACACATGTATGTGTATTTAAAACTATATATTTAAACATGTACACCCATATAGTTACTTTTATATTACATCAAGTAGGAAGCATTAATACATTTTTCCTTTGTCAGTCACGAGTGTCTTTGAAATGCTACTTGTCACCTCCAATATTGTTTGAAATACTAAGTGACTTATTCTTCTACTCATTTAATTTTATACATTGGTTAGGACTTACTTGGCACTATTAATTCTGATGCATTGTATTGATCCAAAAATCACTGTACATTTATGTATCTTTAGCAGTTAAGTGGATACTTGCTGCTGTTCGAATAAATGTTCAAATGAATAAATATTCCAAATGAAATAAGATTGCAATATTATCTTTAATACGTTTTTGAGCTCAAATCTGGTTCTTAATGCACAGCCACATATTAATTAACCTACTTACATGATTAGTTAATGACAGCATGACTAATTATGAGTTTACCCATTAGTTGGGTATAATTTCTTTAAGAAATTTTCATTTTTCAGATAATGTCACCTACGCAAAATTGCTTAAGCTTATATCTAAACTTCTAGTTTACATAGTGATATGTATGTACATGGTTGCTTATATAGCTATAGAGTATATGATGATATAAAGTACTCAGATACACTTGTTAAATGTATGTATCTATCTAGCAACCTCATTGCAACAGGAACTTTTAGTCAGAAAAGTGCAGCAAGGTTTATGGTGAAAACACCCAGGTTTTGCTAAGTTATAAACTTTCAGAAAAACTTGCTTTGAAACACTTGCTTGCTGAAAATGTAGATTTGAGTAGCGAAGCCCTAAAGACTCTGCTGTGCCTTAGTCATGAAAAGCCCTAGCATGTGGACAAAACTTGAGACCTGGACAAAGATGGGGGAAGGTGGGGTTGAGGGGCTGGATGGATGAGGAGACCGGGCTGAGGAAACGATGGAGATAACTGGGGTTGTGACAAGGAGTCCTGACGTGCTGAGCAAGGAGCTATAAGAAGCCTGAGGAATACAAACTGCAAATGCCAGGCAATTATGATCAGATGAGCATGAAACCTAGGGATAAGAAGAGGCAGGTCAGGTTTAAGGAGCAGCAGGAGGGAAAAGTCTCTGCCTGCTATAGTTTATGTACAAGAATGCCTGAGATGGAATTTAACACTCACAGTTCTTTAACTGTTAGTAAATTACTTTAAAATTACACAAGACAACATGTTATTCCTGGTCTCACTGGCTCCATAAGTTTACCTGACAACTGCTTGTGAAGTGCATCTGAAGACATTCCTGGAAGGACACAATGCCATTTGACTTCATCTTCCCTGCTAAATAAGAGTTGGAGGAGGGGAGTAAGTGTATAACATGGCAGTTTGCTTGAGGTAATGTGACCCATCACTTAACAGGACATCCTTTAAGCCTGGAGTAACCATTTTAGTTTGCTCTGGAAGAAGAATTGCATTTCACCAGATTAGTGACAGTACAAATCTGGCATGTACCAAACCATATGCATACTTCCAGATCTTCATCCCAGTTTCCTGTGGGAATATGATAAGAGGAAGTCACATGCAGGAGGAGACATTCATCTGCTCAGATGCTCAGATTTTATTTGAAGACCACTCTGAAAGAGTTTTCATTCCACTAGAAGTAGGCATACCATAGCCTGAGAACTCCCTTCTTAGGTATTTCCAGTCTGATTATGTAGCTGTCAGTATGCTTTCTTATGTTTTTAAAATGTGTTTTAACTTTTTGTTTGTTTGTATAGCACCTGCATGCTGCAGTGGAGGAGGATTCTTTTCATGTAATGAGCAACTACTTATTTTGTCCTTATCATTCAGTATCTGTGGCTTTCTTACTGTGCACAGTTTAAACACTGCTTTGAAGACCAAATTATCCAATCACAATTTTATTATTATCCTTCAAAGCCATAATATAATTTACTTTCAAAATAAACTGAGAGATGAGGAACAAGTTGAAACATAGGCATAACAAGACTGAGGTCAAATGTACACGCTCACTTTGGACATGGTGTTTGTGAAATCGTTGTGTAGCATTTTACGTGCTCAAAGCCCACCTCCCATTGCCCTGGCTTTCAGTTCTGAGTGTTCAGAACATTTCCAGTGATCCAAGCAACAAGGAAACCAGTGACCATCTGTGAAAAGTTTGATTTCAATAACTTCTCCAGAAATACTGCAGCAGATGAGAGGAATCCATCTCTCCAAGGCAAACTGCAATGGCCGCAACATAGACAACACTTTTTCTTCCTGTAATCCCCAACCGACTTTGCTAAATACCTTCCAACTTCTGTAACAAAACACAGTATTTCCTTATTACATGATTCTAATTAATCTATGAAACAGGTCTATTTTGGATATTAAATATGGCAAGAGAAAAACAGACTTTTTCATATAATTACAGGCAATATTATAATGCCTTCAACTGAGGTAAGGGCCAAGTCAGGAATGCACTATTTAGACAAGATGCCATTTTTTTCCCCTAGCTTCAGAAAGCTTGACATTGCAATCTTAATAATGTTTTTCATCACAGCTGAAGGGGTAGGGTTAGTATGTCATTTTGTGATGAAAATGTCAAAGTACCAATTTGCAAACAACCTGAAGTAAAAATTTAAAAGCAATAAGAAACAAATCAAGTTGTGTATTTTACCTGAATTCCAAACCCTGAAATCCACTTATCTTATAAAAATACATAATTTTCTGATCTTGAAATATCATCCTACAATTAGAGAGGACATTAGATTTCTGATATAGGGAATTACCACTTAATGAGAAGACAGAAAGTTCTTGAAAATTAAATGGATGAATTATATGCTTGTACAGGAATGTCTGAGGCAGTACATGTGGTGTAAGAGACTCCCTTAGACATAAAAACAACAGTTAAAAATGCTGAATTACAGAAAATCTGACTGGAACAAAATATCCAAAACCTGCCTGTTGACAACTTCAGCATTTTCCAGCTAAAATGCATTACTGGGATTGATAAAAATGTCAGGAGGTCAGAATCTCAGCATTTTGACCATTGTCACCTCTGTTCTGTCCATAAATAAGACAGAGGTCATCTTTTTACGGCAGATCTACTTTGGGAGTACACAGATGAAATGCCAGTGTATGACATAAATAGCTGGAATGGAGGTCACGTATGCTCTCATAAATAAATACTGCCAATTGCTTTCCTCTTCTTTTTGCACTAAAGAAAATGACTTCTGCATAATGAAATTATGTTTGAACCATACATTTGCTAACACTTTCAATAAACTGTATCTTAATGATGAGCAGCAAGAGAACTAGGCCTGAACATGAGAACGTTTTATTAACAACACTTTACAGGTAATAATTTTAAGCCAGATAATAACATTACCTTTGCAGTTGACCTTCACCAGTTTATACAAATATTTATTCTGAAAGTTCAATAAAATGTCTCAGCCTATAAAGCCCAGAAATTTAGTATACAGTTTAATTTCTGATACATTTGCTGCCCAGCACAACTGCTGACTCTGAGACTTGTCTTCTTTCATATTGAAAATAACCCCTATCCAGGAGCACAGATAAAAGCCTTGTAGAAAAAGAAGCCTCCAAGCCGTATAGCCACTCAAACTTATGCACGCTAATTTATGCTCACCCAACAGTTATCCATTTCTTGTACTCCCCACAACAGGTCACAGAAGAGAGCTCTCCCCTTTGGAGGCAGCGGAGCACAAATACCTCTGCCGGTGTGGTAAGGCTTGTGTACATGGATGCATGAGGATATGTCAGGTTTGGCCTGTAGTGGCACCATGAGGGAAAAAAAAAAAGAAAAAAAGGAAACATTCAAAGCCTTTTTGAGAGTTGGTGTAATCAGAAATGCAATTATGAAAATACAAATGCCCCAATCACACAGGAGCAATATAGCGTCATGTTTCGGGTTTGTGTGGTGGGGTTTTGGTAGCAGGGAGGGGGCTGCAGGGCCGGCTCCTGTGAGAAGCTGCCAGAAGCTTCCCCGAGTCGGACCCACCTCTGGGCCAGGCCGAGCCCGTCAGTGACAGTGGTAACACCTGGGGGAGAACAGATTTAAGAGGGGGAACCTGCAGCAGAGAGGGGATTGGAATGTGGGAGGAACCCCTCTGCAGATACTGAGGTTGGTGAGGGAGGAGGAGGAGGGGGGGGGGGGAATGCCCCCCGCAGCCCATGGTGAGGCGAAAGGCTGTTCCCCCCCCCAGCCCATGGAGGGGAGCGGAGGCCCCCCAAGATGGCCGGGGCTCCATGGGAAGGCCCGCGCTGGAGCAGTGTGTGACTGAAAGACTGCAGCCCATGGAGAGGACCCATCCCAGGGAAGTTTGGGAAGATCTGCAGCCTGTGGGAAGGACCCATGTTGGAGCAGTTCATGGAGGACTGTCTCCCGTGGGAGGGACCCCACAGTGGAGCAGGGGAGGAGTGAGGAGTCCTGCCCCTGAGGAGGAAGGAGCAGCAGGGACAAGGTGTGAGGAACCAACCCCAACCCCCATTCCCTGTCCCCCTGCGCTGCTGAGGGGAGGAGGTAGAGAATTCAGGAATAAAGTTAAGCCCAGGAAGAATGGAGGGAAGGTGTTTTAAGATGTGAGTTTATTTCTCATTACCCTACTCTGATTTGGTAGGTAACAAATTGATTTTGTTTTTTCCCCAGGTTGAGTCTGTTTTTTTGCCTGCGACCATAACTGGTGAGTGAACCCTCCCTGGCCTTGTCTCAACCCATGAGTTTTTCAATATGTTTTTTTCCTCCTCGTGTCACTGGGGCCAGAGGAGGGGCGGGGGAAGAAGTGAGCAAGTGGCCTCATGGTGCTTTGTTGCCGGCTGGGCCTAAACCACAACACATCACTGCAGGACACAGCTATGGCTCATTGATTTAAATGTGCCCTTCTGTACCTAAACCTTTGAATTTCTTTGAAGTGTAATTTTAACCAGGAACTCCCTAGGTTTGTATTATCTGGCCTGTGCATGTTCAAACTATGCAACAGTTGTAACATTCCTTAGCTCTATTGTACACCAAATAGTGACAATTGCTTACAAATTTAATTCCATCTGTGTTTGTAAGGTGTAGTGTCTTGCCAAATGGATCATGCAGACATGGGCCAAACTACACAACTTTTGTCCCATAAACCAAGTTTTGAACTTTTTTCTAACACAGACCAGGTGCATCCAAGCACCTGAGAAATGCCCTGGAATGCCCACCTCAAATGGCTGGAAGCCACTGTAGCACCCAAATAACCACCTTGCCTCAACGGTACTTTGGCATAGGGGATGTGGCTGAAAGAAGCTGGAGGCCAGACTCTCCTGTGTCTTTAAGGCTGTTTTAGTCTGTGTTTATACTATGTTTAGGTAGGAAATGGGATATAATGTCCATGAATGGCTCCTCTGTCTTACCTGTTCCCAGTACAACTGAGGACCTGGCCAGCTGTGTTAATTATTTCATCCTCTCTTCCTCCTCCAGCATTTACTCTCTCCTCCTGTGTCTGCTTTCACTTTGCTGCCTTCCAGTTCTAATCTGAATTTCCCACTTCAAGTTTTCCTGTGGCCCTACTCTGTTACCTTCTTATATATGGCTCAGCCAATACTGTCAAAGCAGAACCCTGGATCCCAATAGTCCCAGTCTGTCATCAATAGAACAAAGCTTATGTCAACACACTGGAATAAGACTTCAACAACTCCTGTAAGAACAATGTAGAAAGATGATATAGGACCTGATTCTGATCCTACCAACAACCATGGAAACAAGAACTAATCTCATTGGAAGCAACAGAGCATAAAGTTAGTAAAACTTGGGCTTATTTCTATCATAAGACCATACTGTATTTTTCCTGTGCACCCAACAGATTTCTCAGCACAATCTGTAGTAGACTTGACTCAACCTGATAGCTTAGCAAAGTCTCAATTAAAGGACTTGCTCCTGGGAAGTTCTTATCCCCAGATAGAGCTGTCTGCTGTTCAAAAACCCTTTGGACCTTTCAACACTTTGGCTTTTTTATTTAACTTTTTTTAACATTCATTTTAGTACTGTGTTTTCAGCACATAGAGCTTACCTACCTGTGTCCTTTGTTACCTGTTAGTGTCCTGTCTGTGTCTTTTGTCACCTGTTAGTGCATCTAAGGTCCGGTATGTCTAGACCTGAGAATGAACATCTGAGCAGGCAGAAATAAGACAAACTGCCAGGCCTGCTGGATTTTTAAATGGCTGCCTCTCTCCAAGTGAAGGAGTAGAAAAATGATGGGGGAATCCTCAGCACCTGGAAAAAATATCAGATAAATTTGAACTTGTGAAAAACAGCTTGAGAATAGGCTTCTTTTAGTCAGTATTGGTTTTGTTTGGAGAAGGACACATTTGCCTTTTTAAGCAGTGAGTTGCAACAGAACAGCTTTCCCACTTTCATTAGTAAGAAAAAAGACATTAATCTGCCTTCTGGGAAAGTGTTTTCATGCTTCCATGCTGTCCAAATGAGTGTAAAATAAAGCTTTAGTAAAGATGTGACACATAAAGACAGAATAAAAAATAAAATAAAATAAAGGAAACCTCTATGTATCAGTTAGTATACACTTAATTTTGCAAATAGAAAGGGAAGGGAATAGAGGGCCACCTAACTTGTAACAGAAGCTGTAGCTCTTCAACGTTGTGCAGGACTGAGACATTGAAGACTCCTGACCCTCAGTGCTCTTCCCCATGCTGGCCTTCTGTAGGAAAGCCCAGTTCTCCATGCCCAGGA
The DNA here is from genome assembly GCF_929443795.1 of Astur gentilis. Classification (NCBI taxonomy): domain Eukaryota; kingdom Metazoa; phylum Chordata; class Aves; order Accipitriformes; family Accipitridae; genus Astur; species Astur gentilis. The sequence goes on along the minus strand of NC_064890.1, from coordinate 29,693,350 downwards.
GAGCATAGTTCTGCTTCCAAATAGCTACTCTAGGGACACACCAGAATTTTGGGCATGAGAAATAGCTATTTCACCCTAAATAAACTGATTTAACATATAATTCAAGCAGTTTGCTGTTGTAGGAGCCAATTCCATGGCAAGTCTAAAAGGCAATAATTAGTGTTACTGCATTCTGCTCTAAGCAATCCAAATACTCCAGTCTTCTAGTGTTGATGTTGACAGGTATATATGTATTTCTGTATTGTAAATAGATTGGACTTAGCCATAAGTGCTCAGACCAGAATTATTAATAACAGAATATGAAATTAATTTTTTAAAATAAGCATTTAAAATCAAAATATATAATTAGAATACTGTACTATTTCAAAACCCAACAAATTTTAAAAAGTCTAGTTAACAATTCAAAAAAATTGATATCTCTATGGCCTGGGATATACAGCTCCACTACAGGAGAAAAATTTATTATCCTTCTTTGCTACTCTTCCATGAAAATTGTGAAGTTGTGGACCATAATCCAGTCTGTTCAAGACTTATGGAATTATTTAGTAATTCCATTATGTGCTGGAGTTCCTCATGATAGTAATACATGTAAATACTAAGGACAGTAAAAATATCTAAATAATCAAGTAAAGCAGCCATCAAATGCAATTGAAACAGCATATATTCCACTCTTCCCAATCTACATATGGATTCCGCAAATTAATTTTCTTTCTAACTTTTGACTTTCTAAGAATCTTTTCATGGCTATCCTTATGTGTAAAACCAGTAAGTAAAATTACTGAAATAAGAAGTTGTAAAGCAAAACCATTGTAATCAGAAATTGTTCTAAATCTGGAGACAGTAAAAGGAGTTTGAGAAAAACCTGCAGACAGTTTGAAATGGATTTTGTCTAATAATAGCTTCTAAAAAAGGTCGTGAAAGTATTTTTACAGAAAACATACATAAGCTGAACTTCATAATCCAGAAGAGTTTACAGTGTTAAGAAAGCAATGGTTAATATGAACTGAACTATTAGTATATTTTCAGCTCAAGACACATTTTAAACAGCTCAGTAGCAAGTTGTTGAAATTGTTTATCTGATATAGAAATGTTCTTAGACATTTGCAGTATGTGTGTGTCTGTGTCTGGGTGTGCATGTAAGCAACTGTGCATATTTGTGAATGCTCAAAATCCCATCCTTAAACAGTTTATAACTTTGCAACAAGTTAAACAACTTTTATATAAGAAGTACAACTGGTGTAAAAAGCAAATCAATGATGCTCCAGTATGAATAGCTGGCATGTTTTCTGCCTTTGCTGCTCCTTATATTCATGACAGAAGCTAGACGTGTAGAGATAATTATCCCATTATGTTAGTAGTACTATCTCGAAGATGAGATTAAAAACTGTAGTTCTGTTTAATCCCTGTAGCCTGTGACACAATCAAAGAAAAAAGGTAATGAGAATACAACTTGCAAAGCAGAAGTAAAAATAATGTCATAAAGGATGCCCCATCAGTTAAAACCTCTTAGATGTACATCTGATCGCTGCAGACGAAGAAATCATTGTATAAAACATCAAGCACTGGGTTCACAGAACAATTCTGAAATGCAAAGCAACAAATTAAACAGCACACAGTAGGAGTCAGAATCAATCAGGACAAAATTTATGTCATGCTTGAAAGCCTTACTAGAATTTATACAGCAATGCTTCAGTTAGTAGATCTTTTGTTAATTGAGATACAACAATACATACCAAAATTTAGTAAGAAATGGCAGATGTGCTACTAGCTGATAATTACTTTGCAAATCTGAATCAAATAATAGCTTTCTAACAATTAGAGTAATCATAGTAATTTTAAGGGTGGAGAGAACAAGGATGATATCAAGTTTGTGATATAAAAAACTGGAATTAATACTTGAATAATCTCCATCATTAATCAAGAAATAAATCCATCTTGCAAGTGGATTTCTTGAGAGCAGTTAATAACTGCCATCACACTTTCCTGAGCCTGCAATCCAAATATAGATAGAAGAATGACTGATATTAGTTGTCTAAAAGTGACAATTCCCTTCTGAATATCACCAGAACATGTGACCTGTATAATATGAAGTTTTGAAGTTAAATGATCTTATAAGGAAATAATTCAGCAGCCAGCTTGATGACTACTGTGCATCACAAGGATAGAGAGTTAGGTAAACCTGCTGTACCTTAAAGCTGAAAAAATAGTGTTACTTTTTACTGTGTATTTATTTAAATTAAAAATCAAAATTTGGTTTATACTAATTTCAAAGCTTTTAGCTGCATTCCTAGCATCTCCAGAAGATTTGAACCTCAGTTTAGAGGAAGATGCACCACCCAACAGGTCAGGAGTTATTCCCCAGGCACGCTGACCTTCCAGCTGAAGCTGTTCCCTTTTGCATTGCAAAGCTGTGCAACATGCAGTCAGTAAGATCTTAACTAGATATTGTATGTTCCTACAGCCCAGTGGCAAGGGGCAGCTTCCTGCAAGGAGGTCTGAAATGCAGTCCCTGCTGCAGCACAGCACTCACTATTTACTCCAAATACACAGTAGGTTAGGGGCCAGAGAAGAGATCTTCCTTTGGCTCTCAAAGGAGTTTCATAAACATACTCACAAAGCCAGATTCTCACTCGCTCTTGTCCTTGCTCCAATTCTTTCCTCTTTGATTGTTTCAGAGCATAGTCAAAATGGACCATATTCAAGACAACCCTCTGGTCTTCTGGACACCTGACTTGTGAATGTCTGAAACTGCCAGTAGCACTGTAGCTTGTTAAGAAAAGAACCAAAGCAACAGAAAATTAAACAAAAAAAACCCACCCAACACTTTGGTCATGATAACTATGAGAATACAAACTAGAATTCCATTTGTCAAATATATATCATGATTTATTTTTTTTCCTTAATAGCCTGATCCTTAACTCATGGAAGTCAGCTCTGATTTTTGTGCCAATGTGAATGACTGTGAAGGGCAGTAAAGAAAAGGCCCAATGTACTACAGTGAATACATTGTTTTACAGATTCAAAACATGGCCAAATGCATTTTTTTAAATCCATTGCCAACGTGCAGCCTGACAAACTCCACAGAGGCCAATGACTGTTTGTACATCTGGGGTATCAAACATTTCAAACAATTAGCCAGGGCAAAATGTATGAATATGAAAGCAAAGTCCTATCTCTCAGTGACCAGAAGACATCTAGTCATATACAACAAGAATAGATGAATGAAACTCCACTGAAAAAAAACCAAGGAGCTTGCTAAACCTTTGGAATTAAAGTAATCTGTTAGCAAACAAAAGCAAAGACAAGTTTCCAGGATCCAACATGCCAGGCCAATGAATTGTTTCCTAGAATGGTGGTTTGATGTATACATGTGAAAAGCAACTGGAAAGGCTAATTTTTCTAACTGTACTTCAATAGAATACTCTTACTTGAAAGACTGGAGAAGAAATATGGCCTAACATGGCCAGTGGATGTTGCTGTGAATTTATGCTGTGCTCTAAATAGTACCTTAAAAGGGGCAAATACTAAAAGAAGAAACAAAATTTTAATTCTACTGGAAAACAGAACTTCAGTTTTTAAAAGCATGCCAATTTTTTTTCTGAAAACTATCACAGCAGCTACTCTGGAAAGCAAAATTACCCCTTTGTCTGCAGGATGGCATACTTCTCTATAGCATCTTAACAAAATACCTGACCTGTCTACATTAGGGATTGAGTCTTCCAGGCAAAGTACATATGCAAACCCATTGCAAAATAATGGCATCCAGGATTTTACTGAAGGGTACGTGCTGGCGATGGCACAAAGTCTGGCCCTCCATGGCTATGTGAGTGAACACATTAGTTTCAAATATACATTTATGATTTTTTTATGTTCTGTGACTCACAAGAGGACACAGGCTAAATGAAGAGTTTCCTGTACCTGCTGTATAGAACTGTATATTTTCTTAACTGTGTGGCAGAGACATATTCAATATACCTGCCTTTCTGGCAAATACAAGATCTGACACTTGAAACAAACTGTCTCTGTTTTCCTAAAAGTGCCAGACCTATCACTTTGAATAAAAGAAGGATTCAAAATGCTTTAGCCCTGGTTCAGTGCAGATCATCTCACAGATGTTTATTGTCCCAGCCTCTTGGAGATATTTCAGATCTGGCAGAATCTTTAAATGGCACTGAATGACGCTGATTGATTGGAGTAGTCAAAAGAAGGCATGTCATGAGGGAAAGAGAAGTAAGGACAGTGTGTGCACTGAAGGCTGATAACAAAAGAAATGCTCCCAAGTTTGTAGAATGGGAGCCAGTGAGGGTTGAGGTTGATGTGACTTGCCAGGGATGCTGAAGTGAAGAGATGCAGAGGACAACAGCAGCATGCAGGTGTGTGTTCTTCAGTAAAGTTTCCCTGTATTTTATCTCATCAGCTGCCTTAGCATCTTTCTGGCCATTTGTGGCACTTTCCTGTGCCGTGGCAGGACTCCAGTCCTGGTTGCAGTGCATCCTGTCGCTGGCAGCTACCTGCCCACAAAGAGGACCTGGAAGGGGGAAACACCTTTCCTCCTTCGTCTTTCTTCTAGGTCCTTTGAATTGCTGTCTTTGAGAATTTCTCTTCACCTTGGACTTGGATTCAGCAAGGCTCCATGAGCTTCTATTGTTTTTTTCTTTATTAATATTTTGCAGTTATCACATGGGTGTACGGTATGGTCAGTGTAAGGTGAATTGAGAGAAACAAGAACAGGGCTTCTGACAAGCTTTTATACAGATGGAGCCACTGCACTGAGCCTGTAGCATGGGATGGGGACACTTAGTGGGGAGAAAACTGAAGATGGGGCGAAGGGTGATAGGCTCTGGCAGAAAGTCTGTCCATTCCTGAATCAGTGAGCTTGCTCACTCCAGCTTATCACAGAGCCCAACTGCTTCTCAAAAACGTTGTTTAGTCAGAAGGACAGGAGAAAAGAGAAGAGTGGCAGTGACCTGGCACAAGCAGGAGCTGAGCTACTGCATACTCACAAAGTTTCATCATTACTTTGGGTCCATCATGTCAACGGTGTGAGTCAGGGAACTGGGGACAGTGCTTAGAAAAAGTACTGGCTCACAAAACGGTCATCTGCAGCTCTAAAGGAAAAGCTATATATTAGATAACGTCACAGCCTGTCAGACCTGTGACCTTTAATTAAAGCAAGTGCAATCATGCTCTTCAGTCCTCTCAGCAGTGATATTCATCTCAAAATGAGATATTTTCAGAGGCAGAAGGCTGGCTGGCAGTGGGTCTAAAGGGAGGGTGGTAGGTCAATCTTTCTGAGGTCCCGGTTGGGTCTGGGTGAATCAATAGCATCCTGGTATCCAAAGTTGTGCCTGATATCAGTCTTCTTCATGGAGGCAAGTGACACAAGACTGACACAAGAGACTGAGACAGGAGACACAATCCTTTTGTGCATTGACCGTGTCTGAAACAAGATACTGGCTGACGCTGGCAGTCTGTGTCAACAACAGTCTAACTGCCCAAACATGACGAGTCCTTGGCTTTCTCTGAGAACAACTTCATACCCTTTGTTTCAGTAGAGCTCTGTATGACATTGCAGTGAAGACTTTGTGCTGCCATTTTCTTAGCAACTTCCTCCAAAATGTTTGAGTGACTACCTCTGAACTCCATGAATACCTTGTCTCTACTTTTACAAAGAGATTGAGGAGCTTCAGGATGCTCACAGTGCTCTCACTGGAAGCACCGATATTGATATGAGCCAGCACTTAACAAGATGTAACTTCTAGCCACCATAACAATGGAGTAGTAACGATTGTTCAGGTAAACAGACCAGCTGGTCAAGACAGGACGAGAGTTTACAGTGAATACCAGCCTCAGAAATCTTCAGTATTAGCTAACTTATTGTAAGATGAAATCTCTGACGACTCTAGTGGAGTAAAGCCACCAGAATAATCTGCTAGCCATATCACTGCAGTTATACTGTGTGGATTCAAGTCTGTTTAAACAGATGCAATTCATGCTGCATGGGTGAACTACACATGTAGATAACCTCCTCCTTTCCCCCAGACTTTGACAGCATCAGTGTTCCCATTCCTTCAAATGTTGGCCACTTGGTTAGATCTGTCAGCAAGGATTTTCATCATTGCAAATTGTGGTGGTAGGTTTCTTTGGTGACATGGTTATTAAGCTTTGGAAATAACTGAAACTCCCATGTCACTGGAAGTTCACTAACAGGGTACAAAGGTGTGATTCTAACCTACAGATGAGAGGCACTGTGTCCCATTACCATGAAACCATGCAGCCCCTGGATTTGGCTTTTTTCATATATTTACTGTAAGAATTAGCTTGCCAAAAAAGAGTGCTTATTGGTCTTACATTAAAGGCTAATGCTGTTGTGAAAGAATTTGAGAACAGCATTACCAATACCTTTACCAAAAGCTACACATCTTCCTGCAAAATGTAGTATGTCCTAAAATGTTTTCCTGATGCTCCTGTTTGTTGATGAGTTAAGCACATGCTGAATTAGGGATACATTTTCTACATACTTACCTCCCATTTTTGTCATTTGCATGTGTAATCTATGTGCAATGTACTGTTAATTTACCCCGTAGTGTTCCCATGGAATATAATTTGTATGCACATAAAATATCAATGTAATATCTAGAGATGAAACCCAATGGAAACAGTTTACTGTGAAATCCAGTCTTTGTTCCCTCATTTTTCCACTTCACTGACTATTGCTTTTTCGAAGTACTCCTAGAGCTCTCTTGCACAACCCTTCATTATGCTGCATTATTTCTTTATTTGGGAAATAAAACTAAAAAGTATTTTTATACAACCTAATTTCCCATAATTGTTGGGATGGTGCTAAGACAGTTTTTCAGGAGAGAAAATGCTAATCAATTTTATTTCAAAACCACATTGAAATTCCACATAAATTGGTGCCAGAGTGCAAATGCTACTCAACTGGGAATGGAGAGAGAGGGAAGAGAAATATATGCCAACTCTTACTTTAATACAAAGGATGTGAGATACATTTTATTTGAATCAAATGCTATTTAGCAACTTAAGCATCTGGAGCACATCTGATAACTTGGGTAAAATGTATCGATTTCTCTATTGATTTTTCTAATATACCTTCTCTATGAGGGAGCTATAACTGAAAGTAGCAACTGACTCTGAGTAGTCTGGAGGTGTTCAGATAGGCAAGATGGGTCATCACTGAGTTCCAGAATACGATGGGTCCTTACCTTCTTCTTGGAGGCAATACATGGCATTGCTATCTTTCTCTCTTGGCTTGCAGTGTTTAAGTTTTTTCAGTATTAATCTTTTTATGCATTTTTCCATTGCTATGAACAAGTGGCTTTGTTCATAAACTAGATGTACACATGGATTGAGATAGTACTTCACACTCCTTTCCATTAACTTTCACCTTAGGATCAGGCATATAGAGCCTTTTTCTTCAGTCCCAGAACTGATTCATATGTTGAAATCATACACAGGAGCATACTAGCACCTGTGGATTTCTGGTCAATTTATTTCCAGGAATAACTCTGAAACTCTGTAATGTTTGTCACTCTCTCTGGGCAATTTTATATAAACAAAGGCTAGCAGGAAATCCTTGCACTCTTGAAAACACTAGAACTTCTGCCATTGCCTTCAATGGGACCAGAATTTCCTGGGCACAAACAAAATCTGTCACTGAACTCACAGCAAATTTTACTTTGCAGTCTTGGATTTAGCCTTACAGTCTGTTTTCTTAAATTTAGATCATAGTCACAAAATATGGCTCAGAAGCAAGGGATTTTTAAAAAAAAAAAAAAAAAAAAGCTTAAAAAATCCAGGAAAGGCAGCCTTGAGTTACACTTAACATGCTAAATATTTGCATACAGCAAGTAACACTTGAAATATACTTTCAGCATTAGGAACCCAGGCTTTAAGTTTCAGCTCTAAAGGTCTAAGAATGGAGTCTATAATAAAGAGTATTCAGGGCCCCCGTAGTCCTTTAACCAGTCGCGCAGAGGATTTTCTGCATGCCCTAACTGTGAAGAGAAGGTTGGTACTGCTCCTCAGACACTAATTGCCACCAAGGAAGGGGAAGAGCCGGGCCAAGTAGGTAAAGGGCTGAGCTGTAAGAAGCTTTTGCTACTCTTTGTACAGAGGCATCATAAAATTAGTGGTCACTCTTCTTCCCCCAGCAAGCATTGTGCTTACTCCTAGTTTCTCTGTTGGACTTTATTCAGACATCGTTTATTGTAATAAATGGAGTGGAGCGAAACAGCCCAAATTACACCACATTTAACAGGCTCTCTGAATGAGGCTCAGGGCTTCCAGATGAACCACTTACGAGGTGGTGCATACCTGATTCACCTCAAGACTCCTCCAATTCCAGAAGTCAAAATTTACCCTGAGATCTCTTCCAGGTTCTCTCATTTTGTAACATTTTAGAAGCAATTCCTGACCTCTGTCACAATGTTAAGAGAAACATTGCACCCAATGATTCTAAAAGGTGCACCCCGGGAATACATAGCTTGCAAAAAATGAGATTATGTATTTTGCAAAAAGAAAAGCAGACACAGAAGATGACTTCAGTCCAAGCATCGTGGACTGCCCCAAACCTCCACTCGGAACCGTGACTGCTGGTAGCGGGTCACCTGCCCACAGACAGTGCCGCATTATCGTCGGGCCACACAATGACCCAACCTGTGCTACAAGTACAGCTGAAGCAAAGCTAAAAACCTGATTACGGACAGCCAGCACATCTCCTCCTCTGGTGTTAGCAAGCCTCGCTCTTGGAAGTTTTATGTAATGTTACACACACGCACGCACACCAAAAAAAACCCCAACAAACAAACAAAAAAAACCCAAACCAGAGAATTTTCTTGCTAAGCGCTGCTGAATCCTGGAATCTTTCCCCGTGCGTCTCGCACAGCCTCATCCTGGAAACAACACGTCCTTGCTCCGCTGCGTTAAATACGGCAAGGAGTAATCGAACACGGGGACGGGTCCGCCCGTGCTCCGCCGTGAGCCACGCGGTGGCACCAAAGCGCCGCTCTTCCCCGCGCCGCTCCGCGCCCCGCGCAGCCGGGGCGGGCTCGCTGTGGGCGCCGCAAGGGCGGGGGGCGCTTCCCTTTTGAGCGGGGGGGGGGGGGGGGGGGGGGCGGTAGGCGGCTGCTCGGGGAAGCAGCGCGGGTCCGTCCCCCGCGGTGGGAGCGAAGGGAAGAGCCGTCGGGAGGGTGCGGTGGCTGAGGTGCGTCTACCGCCCCTTCGGTCAAGAGGGAACGGAGCGTTGGCCAAGGCCGAGGTTCAGGCGTCGGTACTCTTGGCGCATGGAGATAGGACGGCAAGTCATCCGCGGAGCCGCCAGAGCCTTCCTCCTCCTCCTCCTCCTCCAAGTGCTGCTCCTTCCCCTGTGGCGGTGGTGCCAGCAGAGCTCGCGCCACCACAGCTAGTGTGAAAACAAGCACACGCGCTTTTAAGGACTGCTTTTAAACTGCCTTTTCATCTGTCCTGGTGTTTCACACTGCGTTCACCGATCACAATGGTGGCTAAGACCCAAAATCTCCGTCTTGCTCTATGTGGGTGCAACTTGATGGCTGGGCAGAGTCCCAATATAAGAAAATACCTCCAAGCACGGCCATATCTCAGTGACTGTATGTGGTATTTTGCCGGTATTACCTCTATAACTTGCAGGTCTCAGTCAGGCCCTGACTCCTCCGAGCCAAATGCTGGACAAACAAAGCCTTACCCAGCGCCCGCTGAAGGCAGTGGAGGTTGGATGGGCCCCATGGGGAGTGTTCCTAGCCCGGAGAGCTTACAAGTCCAAAAAGACAAAACAAACAATGACCGACATAACAGGCATGCAGGCAGCTGCCTTGGCCCTGACCCTGCCATTTTTCCTGGTCTGGTTTAACCCTGTCTGAGAGGGTGCACGATCTGGACTTTTATTTTAAATGCAAATCTTGCCTGCTTACTAATCCAAGGAAGCTGAATATGCTTTCTTCAGTGTATTCTAAGTTGAGCCTTTAAAAGCAATGTTGGTATTCAATATGTTTTCATATATTCTAACCATTAACAGAAAATAATCAATAAAGTATCATTTTTTCTGTATCTGATTTGCTTCTTTTAAAATTTATATTTGCTCTTCTCTTTTCTCTCTCCACTTCTTTTTTCGTCAGCCCTTCCTGTTCTGTATTAATTATTCCCAGTTTTATGTACCATTTCCTATTTCAGGTTTCTATCTTGTGTGTTTATCTTTACTCATGTGTATTCCCGCTAGGTATCAATGAACCTATTCACTATGCTTAATTGAACACAGACAAAATTTTGTAAGATTATTATTTTGCTTTTTATGCAGCTATTAATCCCTAGGTATTCTTCTCCTTAGCTCTTTCCATTTTGCCTATCTTTTGACTTAGGCTCTAAGGCAGTGGTTCCCAAGCCACTTCAGTTTAGCCCTTTACCTTTTCTGTGGGATTTTAGGTCCCCAACCTCCCACCACACTGACCAATCCTGGAGTACAAGAATCTGTTTCTCCTCCCTGAAATTTTGTTTCAAGGTCCAGCTAACCTGCCCCAATCCAGCTTTCCACCTTGCCCTAACCCAGGTCCTGCCACTGACCTTCCAGCAGAAGCCCCCTGGACTCCCTCATCGCTTTGCCCACCAAGCCAGCCTTAGCCAGATCGCCTTGTCCCCGCCAGGTGCCTGCCTTCCACCGGCCTCCAGAACTTCACAGCATCCCCAAAGACTGATCTTCCTCCTGCGCGACCAACCACCTTCCCTGCCGAGGAGGTATCTGCTGTCTGGACGGCCTTTTGCTACACAAGCTCCACGCAAATGCTGCTTGCCTCTCTGTCCTCAGTGGTTCACACTAACACTTACAGACTTCCAGGAAAGAGAGGGCTTCTAGGATGAGAGGAGAGCAAGGCAGGAAAGGGAAGTAGGGAGGGAAAAGAAATGGAGGTGACAGGAGAGGAACTGGATGGAAAATTCGTGAGGGTTTTGACCCTCCCTCAGCTCCCCTTCATGTGGTAGCATCCCCTCCCAGCTTCAGATCTAAACTGAACTGAATTTTTTTTTATTGTGAAGCTATAAACCATAAAAGTGCCATACCTTTCCCCCTTTTTACTTAGTCAAATTCTGAATGTCAATACATCTGCCGAGCCTGATTTAAGTTGTTTAGGTTATCCTCCATCCATGTTCAACATTTCCACTCGCAGTTCTTCTCTGTCCTCAGAGCAATGAGACTGTCACAGGGAAGAAACCTTCAGGCTAGTCTTGACTTTTTTGAGCACCTGAGGTCTTTTTTTTCCCTCCTTGATCAGACTGTCTCCAGGACGAGCTCTAGTTGCTGTTCTTTTCTTTGGAGTAGCATTTTGTGGATCACCAGTAGACATCACATACATCTCAGCTGAGCAAAGTAACTCCTTCTTCATGTGTCTTATTTTAAGCAAATGTAAGGCAGCCAGTGAGACTCCTTTTGTGCTTATGTACTTGCCTAATTTTTGAGTATGTTGCTAAACTGAAAGTATCAACATGGTTTGGAAGGGATATTTGGTATACCTGTGTGCTTCTTATTAAAGATCTGTCAGCAAATTAGGAAGGCTTCATATGAACATGTTGTGCTTACAATGAAGCTGCCTTTCTCTGGACCTTGATCATTTCTCTGCAGATGACATGACAGTGGGACTTAAAACTCTCCCTGCCCCCTCTCCTCAAGCACATTCTTTACTTTAGAGAGCACCAGGTTGTTTTTCTCAAATGTTCCTTGGGAGGTATTCAGGATCCCTACCTTCAAACTTGAACTTCAAAGTCGAGCACTATGTCTAGTGCCCATCTTCTCAGCATATTTTTCAAGGACAAATTATAAACATTTCAAACAAAGTGCTCTTATTACAAGTTTGTTTGCCAAGTACTTCTGCCTCCCTTCCAAGTTCCAGCTATGTCAAAGCATCTGGTTTACAAACACGTTCCTCCCCTTGGCTGGTACATGGATGCCAGGGCAGAGAGGCTTATCACTAATGAAGGAGTTTCCTGGATGAAAGGGGAAAATGCTGTGGGAGTCACTTGACAGACTCCCTTGTCACAGAATGTATAGGTATGTTGTAGTCGCTGAGCAGATAAATGAAGTGATGTGCAGGAGGAGTGATTTTCCCCAAGTTCTTCCACAGCCCAATCTAAAATTCCCTGAAGTCAATAGATCCCTGTTGATTTCTATGGACCTTTCATTGGGGTTTCAGGTAATTATTTATTCTAATCATAAGACACTGCCTACCCCAGTTTATCTTCTTTAGAGGAGTCGGAGGTCATCTGAAATGCCTGAATATTTGCAACTTAGCTTACAAAAAAGGGTTTATTGAGGAGATATATATCAGTCTAAAATGTTTTGTTCAGAAAGCAATGCTGCCCTTAGTCTCATTTTTACTTACAGCTAGACTGAAAGCAACTTATATAAAGGATAAGTTATTTTAACTTGATGCTCGGGTCAACCCCAATTTCAAGAGAACATAAATCTGGCATAAAGCCATGTGCTTCTTGTGCATCACACTCCACATTGAGACCTACCATTACACAGACTCAAATACAGACCTCCTACACATTTCTTTTTTCTTTTTGTTTTTCCCTATCATAGATTGCATAGCAGAATTAAGAACTTTCAAACACCCCTCTGTAGATTTGTGGGAACTCAGGAAGAAGTTGCACCAATAAATGTTAGCCTGATCAGAACATTTAATACATATGACAGAACTGCTATTGCTACATCCTCCTGTGGCTTTACTCCTAAATCATATTTTCCTGTCATTTACAGCAGATTTTAAGAATATCTCTCCTGTTTTCAGGGGATTTCACCCTAATTTATAGTGATAGGTCAAATGTGGACTTAGCTCAAAAGAGAGATAATTCTTGTCTAGGCAATAGTGCTGGTAGGATTTTTCAGAATTCTCTTCTTCTTTTCCATTCCTGCTAAAGAATTTCACTCTTTCTGTGAGTCTGCTTAAGTGCTGGTTATAATAACCTATATAATATAGCATAATTTGCATAGCTTGTCTTTATATAATTTAATTATATAATGATATATATATTAAATTATATAATTTCATTCATAATTTCATAGCTCTGTATGAGATTGATGCCTGATCCTATGCCATACTGTACATTGTCTTTCCTTTCCTTTGTTACAAGAAAGGAACACTGAGTCATGAAATAGCGATGACAATCCCAATGTCAGAATTATCTGTCTAAGTCAGTGGAACTAAGTTTTCAATATCATGGAAAATCTCCCAACTTTTTGCTGTCTCATTTACCAAAGTGGTGAACTGTGCTTGCTCACTTGCATAAGTCTTTATTTGCACATACACTAGGCAAGTTATCAGGTCTATTATTCCCACTCGGTGCCTTGTAGCCTGGATGTTTTGTGAATTGGATGGGTCTGACCCTATCTTTTGCACATGTATGCAGGACAAAAGGCAAAAGGAGCCTTCTTCACATCTTATAAATCCCTGGCAAAGGCCAAGTCAATGACAAATACAGTATTTGCAGAAAAGAGAAGGGTCCTTTCAGTGTGGCCCTGACTGCACAGCACCTCGGCTTCTGGTTACACCAGCGCTGCCGTGTTAGCTCAAGGCTCTGGTTCATGTGGGAGCTTCACCCTGCACAGCTTACATGCTAGCTTGAGCTCTGGGTCTAGTTTGTAGCATCCAGCTGGACACAAGCCCATGGAGCCGATTGTTTTCATGATGGGAGTATCTAATACAGTATCTGTATATAATTCTGGCCAAGTATGCAGAAATTTGAACAGTCATCTTTATTATTGTAAGTCCAAAATTTTAAAAAGCAGAGAAATAATGATGCTGCACCATTAAGGCATAGTGAAAAGTGGAGCAAAAAGTGGAGTGGAGCAAAGAAGTGGTTGGCCACATTTGGTAGTAACGGTGGTTAAATCTTTCGTAAAGACACTGATCAGAGTGAAAGTGGCATGCTACTAGAAAAAGCACCTGATTCTCGAATTTGTGTTTATTGTGAGCTTTTCATTTCAGCGGTGGGGAAACCAGTGCAAAGGCTGCCTGAAAACAGGACCTGCCAAGTGGGGGGGCAGAAGCAGTACATAATTGTTTTTCAAGCACAGATCATTCTACGGGCTACCTAATCCGGTGCCCTTCCTGTGACGATGTGCACGAAATTCGGCTCATCTCCCTTTTGGCTGCCTTTCAGCTCCAAGTGTTGCCAGTAAAAGAATCTTCTCTGTTTATTCTGTTATGTTTTTCATTATGAAGCTTATGTATTGTCTTCTTTTCTTGTTCTTGTACTCGAAATGCTGAATTATTGGTCATGGTTCTGTGTGACCTGATTCTGACGTTCTTAGTCTAGCTGCTATATTTTTGTTACACAGTGTTTCAGGTACATCACTCTTTTGGAAAAGTACATTCCTTTTGTGAAAGAACTTCTATTGTGTGCCTGTTTTTCACAATATATATGTATGGTGCCTGCTGCAAATGATTGTCTGCTGTATACATAAAAATAAGGTGTTTTAATCATGATGTGCCCATCATTCCTGCTGGCCAATTTACAGTAAAAATTTAAGAAATGTTTAAAAAAAAAAAAGGAAGCACTGGTATTCCTGGAAATTTTCTATTCAAGGAGGTAAAAAAACAAAGCCCAGTCTTATTCAGTACTGCCTATTGGAAAAAGAAAATCCAGTGTGTACTATTCTCTGCTGTGTTTTCTGAAGCTCGTCAAATGTAGGCTGTTTCATATCAATGGCAGGAATGAAATGTCAGAACTAAAGGCCTTCCAAATTTTCCTGGATCTCAGCAGCCAAAACATAGAGGCATCTTTAGCTGACGTCCACTGATGAAGAGGAACAAAAGGAAGAAGTCTACAATTAAAAGAAGCCAGAACCCAAGTGATGATGTGATTTACAAACCATAACCACAGCTTCCAGAAACAAACAGGAAACGTCTGTGATCCAATGAATTTCAGTATGATATTTTCCACCTCTGAACGACTAAAAAGTTTTCAGAAGTCCAGATTAGATTAAAATGGGAGGAAAGGGATTTGTTTCCCTCAGTAAGGTTACTTATTCCACACAAGCAGATTTTAACTTGCGATGAGGGCTTTCATTGCCTTAGGAATGTAAGAGGTTAATTCAAGCTGTCTTGATATCAGATAATAATTATGTGATTTATGACCTCTGTCATAAAGCATCCAAGAGATCAAAGACCAAAATAATGTTGGTTCATTTTACGTTGATTTTGTTCAATGCTAGTAACAGATGGGACTTGGTTTTTTCTTGCTAGTCCATTTTTTTGTTGTTGCTGTAAGCGCAGCAAGCTGATTGTTGCTTAATATGTGTCGTTTTCACCATTTATCCTTGAATTTGCATCATGTCTTCCACCCATAACATACCTATAAGAATGGACACTTGCTATCATGAAGGCAATTCCTAAATTTTCTAAAACCAGGGATAAATGCCCCATATTTTAGATTTGGGGCATAGGACAGTCTTGCATTAGAATTTCATTTTAAAACTTATTTTTATTGATACCCTTTTAAAATCAGTGGTGCACCACTAATCGGTTTTCCTGCAGAGTCCTTTACAAAAATTTTGTAAAGTGGCAGACATGTTATACTGCTCTTCAGTTTGGTTCATTTCATACTGCAAACTTTTCTGTTGTAATAGTACAGGTACTCTTTTCTGCAGGGAGGCATATGAAAAGTATCATCAATACTGAAATTCAAGGAGTTTAGGTAAGAATAAACTAATTACCCAAGTTGGAATTTTGACAAGACACCAAAATCAATATCACTTCTTCCTTATACGACTACAATGAGAATAAGTCACAGGGTAACTGCTCAGGACTTTACTTTCTATATGTCATTGGAAAGAGATGGCACTTTCAGCATCAGGGTGTCTTTTGGCACTGGACGCAGGATTGGATCAATACTGACACAAGAACAGGAATGTCACCTGCCAGGATCTTTACAGCTTGCCTGGGAAAAAAAAAAAAAAAAAAAAAAAAAAAAGAAAAAAAAAAAGTCGGTTAAAGCACAGGAACAGCTCTCAGAAGGCTTTTGTTTCATTTCGAGACAAGTCCCAGAATTCCGCTCTGATCTTGGGCACTCTCTGTCTCTCAGTTTGTCCTCTGTATAATGCAAATAATAGTTACTAACTTCACAGGATTTCTGGGTGACTCGACTCATTAATTGTTGTCTATGAGATTTTTTTGCTGGAAAGCAATATGAAAGTGCCAAGTTTTACTTATACAATTATTTGTACTTTATACCCTAGTCTACACTTAACAAACTAGTTTAATGTTTGTAAAACAACTTCCAATGGTATACCTATAGTTTCTCTGGAGGTCTTTTTTTAAAAAAAAAAAATAAATACAGTAGTATCACATCTCCTAAAAGCCTTGTTCAGAGAAAGAGATGCTACCAGTAAGGACTCTTTTCATTCCTTAGACTCATAGGTTTTGTACTGATATATTTGGAGCCCTCTGTTTTCATAGCTGCAAGGTCCCAAAGCTCAGTATTTCAGCCTGGTCTTTTCATAGTTTTGCAGAAGATAAAACCAAGTACTATTGTATAGAGCAAGCTGTTAGAGCTTAATTCTTGTTTGAGCTACAAACTATCTTTTAGAAAAACATTTTAAAATTGCTATTGAGAAGGAATCTGCCACAAACCCTAGGAAGTTGCTCACTCCAGTTGGCAAAAATATGCATCCTGATTTCTAGCATGAATTTGTCCAGGTTTCCTACTTTTTTACTTCCTTACATTATTGCTAATTTCATGTCTTTGCTAGATTTAAGAGTCCATCATCAAACCTGTATAATTCCCCAAGGTAACAGCTTAGAGGTTAGGTCCAAATCAATCTTTAGTATTCTCAACCGATAAACTAAGCAGATCGAGCTCTTTGAGTCTTTTACCCTGAAGCATGATTAACAGTCCCCAAGTCATGCTTGTGACTCTTCTCTGAACTTCTTCAACAATATTCCTGAACCATGGACCCCAGAACTGGACAAAATATTCCAGTAATGATTTCATCAGCGCTAAATACAACAACAGTGTAATAACTCTCGACACCTATCTTCATTCATTATTCCTCTGATGCCTATTTATTAAGCTCATATTAGACATTTTGTGCATTGTGTCACATTGGGAAATTATACCCAGATGACTATGAACTCTGATCCCCAACTCTTTTTGAGAAGCATTGCTTTCCAGAACTGAGGATCCACTCTCTAATTACAGGCTGAAATGCTAGCTCTTAGATTTTTAGTTATGTTAAATATACTTGCCATAGTAATCTTGGTACTGTTTGCAAGCGATTTGATTACTCGGTGTTGGTGATGACCCTCTGCACGGACGGTGCCTCCAGTCGCTGTTTTGTTTTCAAACGTGGGCACTGACAGAGCAGCTCTGGTGATCCACCTGGGGCAATGGTCAGTGCTTTAAGGTTCAGCTGATAGAGGAAGACTCTTTCAAAGCACATTCCCATGAGAACAGTATAATTCTCAGCCACAACCTGATAAGATGCATTTCTGAATCCCACATTGATGAGTAAGGAAGGTGATCACCTTTCTTCCACCAGTTATAAATCTTGAAGTTGCTATTGATCAGAAACTATCCAGACCTTTCAAAATAAAGGTACTTAATACCATCTTTTGGTATTGAACTCCACAGTTCAAGAACTTCTGTAAAGACGAATTGGCTTTCCTTTGTTCTACATTAACCTGTCACTGATACTGTATTAATACATGTATTATGAGACCATATACAGAGATGGGGTTAAATAGTTTTAAATTATCTTTGCAATCCTAAAAGTTCCAATTAAATTTCCTCAAACTATCACTTTGGCAAAGTACGCTACATTAATATCAGTGCCAGGGCAAACACCAGTCCTTCTGAATCCCAGCTATTGGTTAGAACATCCTTTCTCACCTCTTAGCCAAAGAAATTAATAATATCATGAGTTTTAATTGAAAAGTAACTCTAAAATTTACAGTTCTGTTAAAAAAAACTCCTAAGCTATAAAGTTTGGTTGAAAGAAAAGTATTTAGCCTTAAAGGTGCTAGATAGAATTACAGATTTTACAGGTATACTGAGTAGGTATACCCAGTCCCATCTTCCTAGTAAGCAGACTGTAGATAATCTCAAGATTTCACTGACTCACTATCCCTCCAACTACTCTCAAATAACATTTGTTAGTAAAAAGCATTAAGTAATGAGAAGAGAGAGAAATCTTCAGTGGGTAGAATATGATAAGTTAATTGTACTTCTTACTAGAAATACCGCATACATGATCCGTGCTTCTTTACTTCCATTTTGTACTTGTTATTTTCCTTGGTGTTATTCAGATGTATTATTTATTTTATACACGTATTATTGTATATATTTGTATTTGTTTATGTGTATATTGCATATATACATATTGTATATATGTAAATATATTTATTATTGTAGTTTGGAGGACAAACAATGCTGGTTTTGCAAAAAGCTCTATAGAAGGACATACTTGCTCCTCTTCAAAAACATGCTCAGAGGAAATGTTGGAGGGTCTGTCAGAACTAGTTACAGCTTCTTCTTTCTCAGCCTGCCTTGTCCTGTCTTGCTTTGCTCCTCAGCTGAAGTTACAACATAAAATAAGTTTGTGAACTCTATATGGTTCTAATTTATGAAGCTGGCTTTAGTCCCTAAGGGACCATATGCCGGCCAGAAATCATCACAATAAAGATACAGTTCATCTTCCCTCTGAATTTCCCAACCTTTCTTTTGCTTAACATGCTTTTTTGGAGAAGACAGAAAGCAGTGGGAACCAGCTCCTCTGGTTTTACACCATTTGACAGTTCCCTTCAGCCAGGGGAATTTTTTACACTGGCATCTGTGACCAGATTCCAAGTTTCTTCACTGTTCAAAGACTGCAAAACAGCTGGGTCAAGGGGCAGAGAGTCTATCCGAATTTATTTTGCTTAAGCTTGAGGTCTGGTCTTGCTTAGCTAACAAGATCTCATTACATCATAGCCCATGCAGCTATGCCTTGCAAAGTGTTCCTTGGACAAGACGGTGAAAAGCAATTAAGAAAACAAAAGGACTAACACAGAGATGGCTCAGGCTAGTTCAAACAGAAGAGATTTTTGCACCCAATACTCAAGTCTTCACTCAAAATTGATAAGAGAGAAAAAACCCCACAAAACAAACAAACAAAAAGGAAACTTAGAATTCTTTAATACTCATAGTTTTAGTTTGTGAGGAACATCCCTTGCTTTACCAGAGAGGCTAGATCCTTTGTTTCATTGTAAAATTTTCCTCTCATGTGCAATGTTCCAGAGAAGTCAAACACAAAACCAACAGTACTACTGCTACACAGATATTTTGTGGACTACCAAACACCATAAATTTTACATCTGAGACTATTGTTTAACAAAACAAAACAGAAAATACTTGCAAATGTGCTGTCAGTACTTTCATACTTGTGTTTTCACACTCGCTTCAGCACATTAATAAAAATCAAGAATAATTACAAGACAGAATCCAGCTAAGCTTTGAACGCAGAATTTTTCTGTGCTGTAATAAAGTGATGCACGCCACATGAATTAGTGGAACAATGTTTTAGAGCAATAGGATGCGTACCCTCAACAGCTATGGCTATGTCTGTTCCCTGGTTACAAATTACTGTTGTCTTCAAATTGTGCTGCAAGATCCATTGTAAACTAACTGAAATGGATTTTTTTACAGTGCATGGTACAAGAAAGTCCTCAACTTTCAAGTGTTAACTGCTATTGAAATAGAAATCTTAAATATTAATAATTATAACACATTTCCTTTAGTAATATTTCCTTTCTGTTTATGAATACATCTTCCCACGTGCAATCCAGTACAGCAGTGTTCCTGAATTTTTAAACTGCCTGAAAGAGCAGCTGTAAGGAACGGTATGGATGGTCCCATTTATCTTCATGGGGTGTTAAGTACCTGGTGATGACAATTCTAACTTCAACACTGCTCATGGATTAGAAGGTCAGACCTAGCAATTGTGATCATGGAGCCTTAAGACCTACACCAGCCAGGCTACGAAATTTTCCTGAATGAATTTTTATTTTAATGATAGTATATTCATAGGAAAACATCCACACTTGCTTTAAATATTTATTGTGATGGGGAACCCCTGACAGCATGTAAGGAATTATTCCAGAATCGTCTTACTGTCCAGAAGAGTCTTACTGTTAAAAATGTTCCTCTGCGCTCTAGTCTGAATTTGTCTCACTGCAGATGTCATCCTTTGGAATCTGTTATACATTGTCTGCTGCAGTGATGACCCCTCTGTGATCAAAACATATTGGTTTGTAGATATTGTGATACATGTTTTTAAATCTGTTTGAATTCTTGTTACTCTTCCATTAGCCTTTTCCAGGTCTTAACCATCTCGCTACAACTGCTGACATACATTCCTTCTGATCACATACTTGCACTGAAGCCTGAGCAAGGATTTTGTTCGGTTGATTATCTGTCGTGATCCCTGTGGGTTTTTAGAAGAGCTGGGTTTTTTCCAACACAGGCCCTTTGTCTCACCCTCAGCCCCTCCCAGCTAATATCGTCTGCACATTTTGCATTCCTTTTTCCCATGTATCATTTTAGCATGTATTTCATTCATTGTTTGGGACTGATATCAGATTGACAAGCCTATCCAGGCTGTCCTGTTTACCACTTAGAAATACAGTTAGAGCTTTTGCATTCTTCCATTCTTTTGGAACGTCCTTTGTTTCCCCAGATTTATTGGAAATCTATATTAATGCTAAAGCAAAAACCTCATCCCACTCTTTTAAGACTCTTGAATATCAATTATCTCTGCCTATTTATTTTAAAATCTGTAGCTTTTGTAACTGCTGCTTATTGTCCTCTTTTGTTGCTCTAGAATTGAAAACTGTTTATTCATCACGTGCTATAATCGAATCATTCTGCATTATCTTTGTAATTTTTAATTGTGTGATCACCTTTTCCTTATATGACTCTGTCCCCTAATTCCATTTTATGGTGGATACAACTCTCTGAGTTAGGAAATTATTACTGATAAGAGTAATCCTCCCTTTAAATCCTATTCATTTTTTAGAAATGGCAATGTTAAATCCCGGTTTTATCAAGCTTGGGTTGAACGTCCTCATTTTAACACAATCTTTCTCCCTCCATTGCTACAGATAGGTACTTAGGGTACTGCCAAATGATATGATTTGATATTCTACAGTGGACACCCCCTGTTCCTCCACTAGGACATTCATGCATTCGTGTTTGTTTGCAATTTGTCATGACTTGGAAACAGATGATGCCATTCTTCTACTCAGTGGGGTAGTTATAGCACTTATTAGCCAAAATAAGTCTTCAGTTCTGGAGGCTAGTTTGTCTCATTCCCCATACTCAATTGAAACACACTAGGGGGATTCAAAGCATCAACACAAATCTCCTGTCTCATCTAACAATTTAAGAAACCTGAAGAGACCACGTCATTCATAAAATAAGTATCTAAGGAAGTGCCTAAAATTCAGTTGTTTGATTACCTTCTTACTTCTGCTTACCTGCTCTACATTTTTCCTAAGGAGGGTACAACATTCATTTTAATAATCCAGTCATGTATATCCATACCCATCAGGTTTCAGGCCAACTAAGACAAACTCATTTCATGAATGAACAGTATCAATTTCTCTTGTTTAGCATCAGGCTCTTCACGGTGATGTACAGTACAGAATTTGGTCTTTCATTTTGCTATCAGTACCTGAATTTTATTCAGAATGAGTGCTTCTGTCCTGGTATGAGGGTTAATTCAATGCTGAAATATCATAGGATAGTTGCTTACATATCCATTAGTATCAGTGTGGGTAGAGCTAAGGGCAGTGCAGGAACTGTTCAGGGTTGTTTTGATGTTTAACTATTATTTTAAAGTTTCTCTACAACATTTCAAGTCCTTTCAAACCCGTCTGCCCAAAAAGAAGCCAAAGCTTAATTCTGAAGAAAAAAAAACAAACAACAAAACCATGCTGGTTTTATATTTTTTGAAATGGCAAACTATTTCCCTATTTGTAGACTTAAGTTACACATTTTAAATAGTCTGTGATAGGCAGACTACTATAACATGAATTGAATTTCATATGAGTATAAAGATCACAAGAGGTACCTTGCTGATTTATTGTTCTTATTTATTAAAGGACCTTTATATTTTGATTTTTTTTTTTCTTTTTGGTCTCCATATACTTTGTAATTGGCTGGTCATAGTCGCAGTGAAACCAACAGTCTTTCTGTAGCTTTCAAGTAACACTTGCATCACGTAAGCTTTCAGGTAATGCTTTTATTAGGCCCAGACCAGCCCCCATTAAAATCCATGAAAAAACTAGCAGATATCTCCTAGAATAATCCCTCTTAAACCTTTATTACAGCAAGTAGCACCAGTTCACCTGTTATACTAAATTCAATAAATTACTGTAAGAACTATGCAGACATATGTGTAGTACAGGTAATTCTTCAAATGGATGCTTACCGCTTTTCCCTTCTTCTGCGTGGATTTGGAGTAGGTCCAAAATAAAGGTTTTCTGTGTATCTGCGTAGTGCAGCACGGTGCTCAGTGGTAGATTTTCAGTAAAGAAGAATGTCAGAATTTTATGTGTGTAGCACCTCTAACTGGAAGAGATTTTTAGGAAGTCAGCATCCATTTAAGTACTTTTAAAGACCAGATTTTCAAGATGCAGCTGTACCCTTTGATAATCGGATTTCTTTAAAAGGTGCTGACTTCTTTAGCATGCACTGGTCACTTGTTTTAGTTCCTAAAGTGGTGGCTTCTTTTGAAAGTCTGACACATAATGGACACTCATCTATGGAAGAATTGTTCCCTTGATGAGAAAATGTCAACCTCTCTCCTATGGCTAAGGTACTCGCTGCCAAGTTTTCAGGAACAAAGCACTCCAGCAAACGCACACAAAATTGTTGGATGGTTGGACTGAGGTAGGAAGGTGCATATGGTTCAAGCAGCTGACTCTGGAACACACTTTCCAAATACTAGATTAAGCTTCAGCTGGAGCCTCATCCTTGGGCATACAGACCACAGGAACTAGCACGCTTCCAGCCTTCAACTGCAATCAGGAACTGTGAATTACTAAAAGGCTTTGGGTGTAGTTGCAGTTTGCTACCGTGAAAAGAAGTGATGTCTAACACCAAAAAATTAGACTGTGTAAATAAAAATGATGCCTTTAAAAATTCTTTTTTTTTTAAAGACTGGGTATAAAATTGTTAAACTGCTTGCCTTCATACAAACGTCCAAGGCTACAGATAGTACTTCTTTTCTTTACAAATAATTTGTTCTAAAAAGTACTGTTTGTCTGAGTCACTTATCCTTGCCTATTGCTTTGCTTTTTGCACAATGAGTAAAATAACTGACAGACTAAAGTGTGGCGCTATGATATCCACTTGTGTTGATGGTGCATGATCCTAAATTTCTCTGATTCTTCTCCTAGCTGCATTGGCTGTGGAGCTGTAGCAATGAAAAAGCAGGTTTTATGTTGAAGGAAAGTGACAAGTCGTATGCTGAGGAAGCAAGTAGGTTTTTGTCACTTATTTGATTATAGTTTTCGTACAAATTTGGAAAACAAGTTACTTTGCTGCTCCTATATCACAGAACTCTGTTATTCACATCTACGAGGCAGTACCTCTAATGCCCTAAGAATACATATTCTAGGGTTGTGTCCCTGCAGCCCTCTGAAATAAACCTAAAAAGGGGGCTTTTTGGTTTAGTGTTTGACTAGTATAAAACTCCCGTATCTAACCATATTGTTAACATCCACAGTCTGCTTTCAATTTACGTCCCAAACCCATGAATTCTACACAAGTGCTTGTGGGTGGAAAGATGACTACTTAATACATGCTAATTTGTGTGTATGACATAGAAATGGTTTCTAAAAAGACAGCTCTGTCCCCTAACCCTAAATACTGACAAAATTTCCAGAATGCCCGGAATGTTGTTACAGATGTGTAAATGTCATGAAACTGAATGTAATTTGGCATCTTTAATGTGGTCCTTGTGTCTCTGTTACCAAAGGAAAGCATTGTCCAGATACAGCTGTAGCTGTTGATTGGTTACTAAATATATTTCCCTAAACGTAAGCATTTTTTTTTTTTTTTTGCTTAAGAAGAAAGAGCTAGAAAATAACTATGTCCTCTTTTGGTATTACGAAGTCATAGTTTAACATCAGTGTTGAAAACTACATTTTGGGGCTGGAAGAGAACAGAATCGATCCTATTTTCTTCTGTGAAGCAGAACCTCGTTTGTTCCCTCCACAGAATTCAGGTTCTGGGAGATGAATTCCTGCTGTGGAAGAGCAAACCATAACCCATGGGCAACTCGTGCATGCCCTGTGAAGACTTCATGGGAAAGTCTATCAGAAGCCTTGTGCAGCCTTACCTCAAAAAGCCCACTCGTTTACTACCGCTCTACCAACCCACACACCTTGTTTGTTCTGAAGGAGGCTGGAGCAGTTCATCTGCAGGTGAAGCTTCCCACTGGGGCACAGCTTGTAGCAGAGGTGCTTCTACACAAGCTTCTACTGAGGGGTGAGAAAGTACTACACCTGGAAGAGGAGAGTGGAAGCAACAGAACACATAAAAGAGAAAAATCTGCCTGTCGGGAAGATTTCTGTCAGCCTTAATGAAAAATTTCTGCAAGTCCCTGTCTTATGTTTTGCTCTGAGGAAATCAAGAAGGAGAAAAACGCAAATAAATGAGCACAAGATAGAAAAGGAAAGGTTGGACTTCAGACCTTGGTGGAACTTGTGAAGATTCATTGTTTTACAGTCAGGACTACATTTCACTTGCTGAGCCTGCTTTTTGACTTACTTGGTTCCTACATGCAATCCCATATAATCCATAACCTTGAGATGGGTATCTGGGCTGCCTGCGCGTCAGGGCAAGGGAGTTGGGAACCTCAGAGTGAAATTCACAGCAGCCAGGGCTCTGAAGTCGCTCGAGGCAATTGCAGAGACAACGTCGCCTTAACCCCAAGAAGGGGTTGCTGTGCCCTCTAATTTTGCCATTCAGAGCCCTGACCCCTCTTTTGGGGTGCTTATATGGTCGGTTTCACAGAAGCGGCAGGTGTTCTCACCCATGGTTTGACACATAACGGTAAAGGGGAGTTGCTGCAATGTCTTTTTTTTTTTTTTTTTTTTTTACACAATAACCAAATTATGATGCTATTCTAATTGGCTTCTAGACCCTCCTTAGGCCTAAGCCATCAGCCACCTCCCAGGACCATGACCGAAGCGCTTGGTTTTGGTCGCTCTGGCGTGGGGCCGCAGTGTCACTTTGCAGAACAGGGGTGGAAGCCTGGATGGAAATAGTGGGAGAAGTGTGGGTGCGCAGCCCAGCGGGTGGGACGCTTACCCAGGAAAGGGGAGCCTTGGGTCAGTTGCTGCTTTAAGGACCGATCGGGCATTTTTCCCAATTACAATTTAATGCTCAGCTGCACAAAGGATGCCTGGTTTTAGGAGGTTGCTAGGCTGAGGAAACTCACCCAGCTTTTCAGCCCAACTGTGACAGTTGTTATTTTGGGTATTTTCAGAAGTGGTATCTTAGGAGCCTAAGGAATTTTACTGGCACCTTATCGATGTTAACTCCTCAGGAGCTAGACAAGGGTTTGGAAGATTGCAGTCTTAGATTTACGTGCCTAAACTTTAGCACCACCTTACAGGTCAGATGCCAAACTTTCCAGAAATTACGAGCTGTTCATAGGACTCACACAGCTACTTGTTTATGTATGTTTGTGATACTGCTCCCCGGGTTATACTTTGGAAACTCACCAAAAGGTTTAGCAGTCTTAAAACTTTCCTCACCTTTGGCTAAATAAGACTTTCATATATGCAACTAATGGTTGGGGACCAGGACCTGAAACGTCAGCATGGCATATTTCTCCAAATCCGGCCACAAAATAGGAAAAGAATTCAGAAAGATGTGTAGGTCATCTTTATATATAGATGCCAAATATAATGTCAAAAATTCTGACACGTTTTTCCAATACAGAAATCGAGTTGAAGATTTGCACAGCTTTTTTTTCCCCATATCAAAGAAATCAGACTGGCACAGTGTAATCCCTCCGTTTCAGTCAGTACTGTTCAGGGCAGCATTTTTTCCAACTCGAGCAAGACAACTTTGAGCACCACGGTTTGTTTTTCTTTCCTCCAGCAATGCTTAATTACTTAATTTTTTTTTTTTTTTTTTTTTTTTTTTTTTTTAGTTTGGTTGCTGCTATAATGTCTGTTGAATAACTTAAAATGAAATTACACTTAGTGACACATATATGAAAGTGTAGGCAGCGCAAACACTGAAATGATCAGGTTTTTTACCAAACGTTCCTAAGTCAGTAATTGGTTGTAATGGCCTAGTTATTTCTCTCAAAGCAGAGAAAGTGTTGCAGGATTTATTTCAATCAGATGAATGTTAAACCGCTTTCTCACCAATTCAGAAACCTTACCTTTTAATGTTGATTCAAAGAGCTTAGTTGACTATGGAGAAGGTAGAGGTTTGTGTTTTTTTTTTCAGGATAACATGAAAATAACACAGTAGACAAAGGAATGCTGAAAGTGTTTATTGCCTGCAGGATAATTCTGCATTTTATGAGGTAGCCTGGAAAGTGGACATATAGCTTTGGAGGAAACGAGTTTCTCTCTTTTCACGTGTCAACAAGCTAAAAGTGGAACTTTCCTTCGCAGTATCAGGAGCTACCGGTAGGATATAGGAAATGGAGTTTCTCTGGGACAAGGAATCAGACAGGGAAACAGGATTTGTATGAGCATATTAAACTGCCACCTTCACCTCGTAGTAGTACTGAGAAATGCCTAGTGCTAATTACAGCTTAAGGACTGTGAGCACCTGCAAAGTGCCAGGCTGAAGACCGGCAAAAAAAGCCATGAATTTCCGCAGTGGAAGAGAAACAACCTGGAAGTTGACTTTTACTGATAAGCACTCCATACAGCAACCAACTCGGTTCAATACTTACCAAACCACACCTGCCTTAAAATAGGAACTGTGATAAAATAATGATAAACGTGATGGTTTTCATGGCAGGATTCTGTGAGGATCCCTGCTTGCCGGTTCCTTGCTCTGAGTAGCAGCTGGCCTCTGAAACACAGGGAGCAGCAGTACCTTGAAAATCGCAAAGGGAACGTCTTCCTTCTTGATCCTTTGGTAACTACGGCAAATGGGCATTTGCAAACCCTTTAACAGAAGAATTTGGAAAGAGCTGAGCTGGGACGGGAGCGCTCACACGGAGCTCTCACAAAAGCAGGTACCAGGTTTACACCGGGTAATATAAACTCATCGTATGATTCCACCAAGGATTTGTTTACAGCTCTCGAAATTCTAAGAGAAATCAGAGGTAGCATTTGGACATGCCAGCTCTTTCTTTTCCCAGGTATTATTGCAAGGTGTGTTATCTATACATTTCTTTTTCAGGAGGCAGCATTGCAGAAGGATGGGCATACAAAATGGAATAAATTTAATCCTACAACTGGAGAGATAAGAGATCTGGGTTTTGGTTTGGTTTTTGGTTTTGGTTTTGTTGGGGTTTGGTTTTGTTGGGGTTTTGTTTTGTTTTGCTTTAATTTAAACTTTGCTTTTGGTTTTTATGAATGCAACCCCCTGAGGCCAAGAAGCACTGTGAAGTGTGGGCGCCCACGCATTTCGAAGAGCGACTGCTTGGGACCATCAGGCACCCGAAACCCCGCTTTGGCCTCGCAGGCGGCAGAGGAGAGACCGCGTTTGCGAAGAGCACCGGCAACCTGCCGCCCGTCACTCGGGAATCTCAAACCACGCCGGGAAACCCACTCTGCCACGCGGGCAGGATTTCCAGGCAGAAGAGGAAAAAGCGAGTTGCCGGCTCTCATTAAGATTTATTATACGTCTGAACTTTTGTAGTCCCGAAGCTTAACGACAGATGGTGGTGTAACTCCACCAATTTTGTAACGTCTCCTTTCGCTTTGATGTTGTAATGCAGCTTCTCCTCGATTTGACTTCGCTTAAAACCAGCGTTTTCTGCTCTTTCCAAAGTGTCTCGGGAGCTGTGCGCGGGGAGGAAGGGGAACGAACCTCTTTAGGAGAGGAGTCTGTTTGTTTTCTCGTTCGCTTTCTAAACAACCCTAATGGAAAATGGCAATCTGATAGACACCTAACGCTCCCAGCTGCTCGGAAAAAATACATTAAATTAATTAAAGGAAGGCGGTTTCAAAGCGGTTTATTTCAAGCGAGAAATACAATACAATCGTGCAGATGAAATCTCGAACCGTAAACAGGAACAAATAAAACGCACCAGCCTTCTTCATTAGAAAGCCAAGCGATCTTTTACACCGTAATCGTCGTTTTAAAAAAAAAAAAAAAAAAAAAAAGGGACTCGGGAAAGCGTGCGTTTGTTTAGCTCCAGTTTTGCGTGGGACCGGCGAGCAGCGCCGAACACTTTAGGCAGCCCAGCGCCGCGGTGGTGTTCCCCGCGCGTTCTCGCCCACGGGGCAGGGAGGGAGGCTGCCGGCGGGGGCCGTTTGCGGGGTGCGTGGATTTCACATCTCCTTCAAACAAAGCGCGGCCCACGCGGGGACGGGACGGGGCCGCGGCAGCGCGGAGGGCGCCCGGCCCGACGGCTGCAGCGACGGCCCGGACCGAGCGGGGTGTGTGTGTGTGTGTGTGTGTGTCTCCGTGTGCCGCCGCTCCCGTCCGTCCGTCTGTCCGTCCGTCCGGGGGACGCCAGCGAAGTCGGCGGTGGCCGCGCCGCCGGCTCTGCCCCCGACAAGTGCGCGGCAACGCCGTCCGTCCGTCCGTCCGTCCGTCCGCCCACCACCGGCGCTCGGCCGCCCGCCGCAGACGGCTCCTCGGGGAGAGAGCCGCCTCTCCCCCCCGCGGCTCGCCTTCCCGACGGGACCGGGCCCGTCCCGGGACGCGGCGGCCCTCCGGTCCGCGCAACCTGCGCCCCCCTCCGCGCCCCGCGCCTTCGCCCGCGGAGCCCGTCGGCGGCCGCAGCCTCCGGGGCTCGATTTCGTTTGCGGGGCGGCGGGGCCGCGGGGCCGGCACCGTCTCCCTGACCCGGCCCGCGGGAGGAGGGCGGCCGCCGGCGGAAAACTTTACGCCGAA
This sequence comes from Astur gentilis, assembly GCF_929443795.1. Classification (NCBI taxonomy): domain Eukaryota; kingdom Metazoa; phylum Chordata; class Aves; order Accipitriformes; family Accipitridae; genus Astur; species Astur gentilis. The sequence continues at coordinate 29,664,235 of NC_064890.1, read as the reverse complement.
GCTCCGCGGGGTGCGGGGCGGGAGTCACCCGCCAACCGTTGCGCTCGCAAGAAAACCCGCACAGCGGCGACGGGGAGCGGGGGGTGGGGTGCGTGGGGGCGAGACCAAAAGACTCGCGAGCAGCAAATAAATATATTTTACGACCACCCATCGGCAGCCGCGAGCCTGCCCCGGCGGTGAACTTTCACCTCGCGAACCCGGCCGCGCCCCATTGGCTGCCCACCGCCCCCGCCGCCGCCGCCTCCGCCGCCGCCCCGGCCCCCGGCCAGGCCCCGGCCCCGCCGCCGCGGGCGGGCAGGAGGCTGAGGCGGCGGGGGGGGGGGGGGGGGGGGGGGGGGGGGGTGGTGGTGTCCCGCCGAGTTGCCGGAGTTGCGGCGGCTCCGCCCTCCGCGGGTAGCGGCTCCCGCCCCGCCCGGTGCCCGAGAAGGGCCGGGCGGGAGTTGTTGCCGCCGCCGCCGCCGCCCGGGAGCGGGCGGTCCGCCCCGCCGCTTGGCCTGGAACGGCGTGCGGCCAAGTGGGTGGGGTGCTCGGGTTTAAGACACGCGGCCGTGGCGGCTGCTGAACGGTGACAGCGGTCACTTCGGAGCCCGCCGCCCTCCCACCGAGCCGCTGCACGGGGAAGCGCCGCGCCGGCACGAGGTGGGCTCCCAAATTCCCCCCACCCGCCTCCCGTGGGTCCCCTCCAACCCCACCCCACGGCACCGGCGACCAGGCAGGAGCGGGGCCGGCCTCCCCCCCCTCTCTGTAGCCACGATGCCGGCGTTTCCCACCCCGTTCTCCCCACTCGGGAATCACTTAAAAAGTGGTTTTTTTTTTCCCTGGGGGAGCGGGGCCGCTTCCCGCAGCCCCGGAGGGGGGGTGGGGGGGGGTGGGGGTTGGTGGTGCTCCTGCACCTTGCTCCGACACGCCGGGGCCTGGCGAAAAGACAAGAAAAAGAAAGTTTCGGGCCCCACGCGTGCCTGCTCGGCGAAGCTGCCGCCGGCGGCCAGGCCTGCCCGCCCCCCCGCCCCGAGAGGCCGCGGTACCCCCGAGGGTTTTGCTGCCAGCAAAGCTGCCGCCAGCCGGCACAACACCCGGCTTTGTTTTCTGCCCGTCTGCCTAAACTCGTTCTGGGTCTTAACGGAGACCGGGGGAGCGGAGCGGCGGGAGGGGAACGGGGCGGGGGGGGGAAGGGGACGGACGGAGGGAGGGAGGGAGGGGGGGGGGTGGGGGGGCAGCCGCCGCCAGCAAACAAACTTCCCCGCCGGTTTGTTTACACGGCAGGTGGACACACCGACCCACGGACCGACCGCTCCGGCGGGGGACCGGCCGGGGGGAGGCGCGGAGCGGAGCGGGGCACGGCCCAGCGCGTCCCGCCGCACTTTTTTTTTTTTTTTTTTTTTTTGTTGCCATCCCCCCCTCCGCTGCTCCCCCGCCCCCCCCCCCCCCCCCCCCCGCGCATTATTAGCACTTCTGTGCAGGCCACTTCGCGATCATGTGAGGGCTCCCTCTTCACTCCCCCTTTCTCCAAAGGAGTCGGTGTGTGCAGCGGCGGGTTTTTTTTTTTTTTTTTTTTTTTCCTTCTTTTTTTTTTTTTTTTTTTTTTTTGCATTCCCAACAAAAACACATACACACAGGCGGCACACTCCGCACACGGGCGGACCCGCACGCCGGGGGAGGGAGCGCGGCGGCGGCACCACCACCACCACCACCACCACCGGCACCGGGCAGCGCCAGCCGGCCGGGAGGGCGCAAGGCACCGCCACCCCCGCTCCGCGCCCCCCAAAACTCCCGCGCCCCCCCCCCCCCCCCCATACCACCCCCCCCCCCTCCCCACGGCCCCCGCGTGTCCCGGCGGCGGCTCCGCCCGCAGAGACTTTGCATGTGCGGCGCGGCTGCGCGCGGCTCCGCTCGCCCTTTTCTCTCGGTGTCAGCTCGCCGGGACGCCCCGCACCGGTGTCTCCTCCCGGTAAGTGCTGCTACCACCCCCCCCCCCCCTCCCGCAACCCGTCCCCTCCTCCTCCCCCCCGGTGTGACTTTGCTACTTCCACCCCCCCCCCCCCACCTCCGCCGCTCACTGACTTGCCGCCGCCGCGGGAAAGTTTGGCCGGGGCGGCCGCCCGAGTGACATGTGTCAGGTCTGCCGGCCCCGGGCCGGGGGGGGGGGGGGGGGGGGGGCACCGCTCCCAAAAATGCACCGCCGCCGGGGTGGGTGGGCTGCTTGTGTCCCGGCCGGAGTTTGGGCTGTGCCTGCCTCAAGCCGGCGGACCGGACCGGACCGGCGGCCGCCCCCCCCCCCCCCCCCCCCCCCCCCAAAAAAAAACCCAAACCAACCCCCCCCCCCCCCCAACCGCCTCCCGGGGCGGCCGCGGCTGGCAGCGTGGGGCCACCCTCCCAACCCGCGCCCCCCCCCCCCCCCCGCGTAATTAAAAACAAACAACCTGTAGCCTCCCCGTACGGGCGAGGCGGGGAGGACTCGGGGCCGGGCTTCCGAGGGAACGTGTACCGGCGAGGCTCGCCTCCCCGTGTGTGTTTTCGTTGCTTTTTTTCCCGTTTTTTTTTTTTCTTTTTTATGTCTTTTTTTTTTTCCCTTTTCCCCGAAACCTCCTCAGCAGACAGCCCGGGTGAAGAAACGTGTCACGTTTCTCCTTTGTGTGCTGCCTGCCTGCCGGAGGGAGAGGCGCGTACCCCCCCCCCAAGCCCCCGCCTCTCCGTCCGCCGGCGCGGAGGGGCCGCCGCCGCCGTCCGCCCCCTCGGGGCGCCCCGCACGGTGCTGCCCGGCGGCGCCCCCGCCGGCGTGGGCGGGGAAGCGCAGGGCCACGGGTGGGGGGGGGGGGGCCCGCCGGGCCTCCTGCCCCTCGTGGGGCTGCGGGGGGAACAGCTTTGCTTCCCCCCCCCCCCCCCCCCCCGCCTCCTTTCGCTCGCACCCCACCACCCAAAGACCAAAAAAAGAAAAAAAAGCAGCCTAAAAAAGTAAGGATTAATAAATAACGACGGTAGAGTTGCCGAGTCCCGCCGGCGGCCTCGGCGGCGGCTTGGTGCCCTTGAAACCTTGAAATTCAAGAGGACGGCGGGAGCTGGAAAGTTTTGAAAGTTTAATTTTTGAGGCGAGGGAGCGAGCCGGTGGCTGTGAGGCGTGCTGGGGGTCCGCTGCTCCGTGTCGGGAGCGCCGGGGCAGAGGAAGGAGGGAAGAGCGAGGCGTCTCGCCCCGCTTCGAGAGCGGGATGCGCGGGCTGCGCAGCTCTCGGCCTCCCTCAACCTGCTGGGAAGCCGTTTGCCACCTCTCCGAGCTCGCCTGGCGAAGGTAAAGACGGTCCGTGAGGCGTTTTTGTGCTCTCTCGCCCGCCGCTGGGCTCTCGTGTCAGGTTGAGGAGGCTGCGGGCCCGTTTCCCAGCGCAGCCCCTGGCCGAGCGTACTGGTGAGCACTGGTGAGCGAGGTCCCGGGATGGGGCTTCTGGCAGAGGGGCAAAGCCTGGGCTGCCGGCAGGCGGTCGGGGCAGGCAGGAAAACACTCGTTTAAAACTTGCGAGAATAGTCCGGACAGAAAGCAGGCTGCTGGTACGTTCTCAGGGGAAAACTAACCTCAGAAATAACCACCCTAAATCTATAGTATCATCCTCCAAGTACGTAAGGAGCTGCAGATGGAGGAACACGCAGTAATCTCAACCTGGGAACCGCTACTGCTGTTAAGAAGCCGTGTTTATGTACTTTTCTTCCAGACAGAAACACGGGAGTTCCCCTTCCAAAGAGGATTTCCTCTGGTCTTTTCGCCGCATAAAAGCCCCTATCCAAAACTCACTCAAGTGAGTGGGAATCTTTCCATTGACATCGGTAGGAATCGCTCCGTTGACTCAATGGGCTTGGATCGGGCCCTTGGAAATTTCGTTACAAATGTGGGACTGGGAAGTTGCACACAGTGTCTGTACACCCACGTTAATTTGTGGCGGGGGGGGGGGGGGGGG